>NC_090439.1:1171328610-1171628610 GCF_031143425.1 Pleurodeles waltl | reverse complement strand
GACTGTTGCTTTGCACTCCCCAGGATAAAGCAGTGGGCAATCCACCCACTGAAAAGACTGTGGCTTTGGACTTCCCAGAATACATCAATGGGCATGGAGCCCCCTTGTGGAGCAGTGGCGTTGTGCGTTCATCAGGCTGAGGTGCCCCATTTCCCTTCCCCCTGAGGTGCCTGTTTCATTTCGATCTGATGCCCCTCCAGTGTTCTCTCCGTTTCCAGTCAAGTATCTAGTGTGGGCCTCGCCCATGCATTTTGGGCCCAGTGGTCCACGGACAATGATTGGTGCACTATCCGGACTTGTGTAGTTGGTGTACATAATTGTATATACTGGATTTGGAGTTTTGACTACTGGATCTTTATTGATTACAATCGTTCAATTCATTTCCTTTTGTCCTTGCGTTATTCAAGGGTGGTTAGGGGGTGTAAATGTAATGTTGCAGCATGTATTTGTGTGTATGGTGTTGTGGGTGAGGGCGAGGGTGGGGGTGTTGCGTGTTGCGTGTGTGTGTCACTCTCTTTTCCCTCCCCTGTGTTGTAGGTGCAGTACTCACCGAGGTCGTCGCCACTGTCGTTGGAGCTCCTGATAGAGGAGCAGGAAGACCATCAAGGAAGGATCTGCAGGTCTGGCTCCATGGCGTTCTGGTTTCTCGTGGGGTGTGGAGAGGTGAGTGATTTTCCCTTCTGTGTACTGTTTCCACCGTGTTTTTATTCGCGTTGGTTCTGCCCCGGAAAAGGTGGCGGATTGCCAGGTTGTGATAGGGTGGGCGGTACATTGTCTTCCGCCTGTCTGTTGGCCGTTACCGCCGTGCTCTTTGTACCGCCGTGGCGGTCGGAGTGTTAAAGTGGCTGTCTATGTTGCCGGTTTCCACCGTGGTCGTAATTCCAATTTGTTTTCCGCCAGCCTGTTGGCGGTATTACCGCCGCTTTAACACCGACCGCCAGGGTTGTATTGAGGGCCATAATCTTTTGATGATTGCTGAAATAGGGGCTAATAAATACAATACAAATGTCTATTTCAAAGTCAGATCTAGCCAATAATACATGATGATATTACCAGAAGACAATGTCTATTTGGAGATCAAAATGGTTGATTGTCCAAACCATGCAGTATTATGTGCTCCTCTTTGGTAAAGCAACGGGAAATAGAAATGAGCCTGCTTTTGCTTTGGCCTATCTGTAACGGATTTCTGGTTTGTATGTAAGCTTAGTTCAGAAAATTATGCTGTTTCTTGCCTTTTCAGTAAAATTAAGGTGAATTGCGCCATTCGCAGTACATTTTTGCAAGGGCACATTATTACATAAAGTGGCATAATTTGGAGAATTTCGCATAACAGATATAACACAAAATTTTCCAAAATTCAGTGAATTACACTAAGGCCTAAAAAAGACATAAGGGGAAAAGAAGGAGAAAGAGAAAGACAGAAAATGTATGGCAACAGGAGGAAGCATGGATGAAAAATAACCTGCAAGAGTGAGATAACAAGGCTGGGAGTGTCTGGTGGTGAATTAAAAAGGCATGCAGTGGGATCAAGACTGTACAGTCCTGGTAATTTCCACTTCTACCTTCGACAGAGCCGTGGGCTGCTAAGCAAACCTTTGGGCCCTGGCACTTATTCGTTTAGTTGGCTAAATTAGTTCACCAGGGGCCAGATGTACAAAACTTTTTGCACGCCGCAAACAGCGAATTCTGCTGTTTGCGACGTGCAAAAAGCACATTGCGATGCCCAATCCCCGTTTTACGATTCGGTAACCTTGTTACCGAATTGCAAAATGGGACTGCGAGTCACAATTAGGAAGGGGTGTTCCCCTTCCTAATTGCCAGTCGCAGCGTGATGTTGTATTGTTTTGTGACCGCGAACATGGTCGCAAAACAATTGCAGTTAGCACCCATTTCAAATGGGTGCTAACCCATTGGCAAAAGGGAAGCGGTCCCCATGGGACCCCTTCCCCTTTGTGAATGGCATTAAAAACATTTTTCCAGAGCAGGCAGTTTCGTTTTTTAGTTTTGTAACGCATCTCGTTTTCCTTTAAGGAAAACAGGCTGCATTACAAAAAAAAAACTGCTTTATTTAAAAGCAGTCACAGACATGGTGGCCTGCTGTCTCCAGTGCTGCGATTCTCAAAGGGGACGAAAATTGCGACCCACCTCATGAATATTAATGAGGTGGGCCTTTGCGACCCCCCTGCGAATCGCAGATGGTGTCAGAGACACCATCCAACATTCTGAATTGCAATTCAGATTTTTGCTACATCTGGCCCTAAATTCTGGCATTGAGTGGGCATGAAAGACAAAAAAGATGAAAAAAGCTTCTACATCTAGAAGAAATGGAAAACGTTCTGGTGTATTTTATTTGCACCATGAAACTCTCCATAAAGCAGCAAACTTTACATCCAGGAAAAATCCACAGTTTTGGGTTTGAGTATTCACATCGAGATCCGCACTTTGTCCTAGAACTAGCAAACCTGAAAATAACAAACATCAATCTGGAGCACTGAGAGTTGTGCACCAAAGAGGCTGAAACAATACATTATGATTTCCACATTTTACTAAACAGCTGTCAATCGACATGCATTAATAAAACAACCATTCAATAAAGGAAAATATTCACCAGTTTGCATGGAATATTTAACCTTAAACTCCTGTAGAACCCTTAAAGTATTGCACAACAATATTACCAATGCTTCAGAGTATTAATTGAGTGCAAAAGTGTAAAATTGTAAAAATATAGAAAAACAATGGATCACCAAATTTCGATCATAATGCAGTGCTCTTGAGCATACAGATGAAAAAACACATCAAAAAGCTCCTAGCGCCAGGGTGTGAAAAGCTCTGAGAATTATTTACCCATTTAAACAGGTGCAAGCTTCTAAAACAACTGCAGTCGGGACAAGAGCAATACTCTCTTAATTGTGACGTGATTAAAGCAGTGCTTAATTTGTAAATAAAAATATGCCGGTGCCATGGGCGTAGGAAGTGTGGGAGACGCGGGGGATATATCCCCCCCAGATTTTGGAGTGGGGGGGACACGGGGGACAAGGGTGGGGGGGACGAGGGGACAAAGGATTTCCCCTTCTATGATCTGATTTGCAGGCCCATGAGCGCGCGAAAGCGTGACCTATACTGGCCCTGCACTTGACCTGTGACCTGCTTCCAGCTACCTGCAACCAATCTGATCATGAGGGTGACGTCACAAAGGCCACTCTCTCTCTCTGCCCTTTTGTTGTGCTGCAAGCACAGGAGGAGTTCTTTCACACCTTGCCCCCAACAGCCCACAGCTGCCTGGAGCCTGCACTTCTAAAAACAAAGGGAGAGAGAGGCCCTTTGTTGATTGCTGTCTGAAATCCGTTCCTGCCGCCCTCTAGCCTGAAGATAGCCGCAAGATTTAAATATGGTAAGGAGGTTTGGGTAATTAAATAAAGTATTTCCCTTACTTTTTAAATAAAGTGCTGTGTTGCCGAGCATCTCCCTTTTTTATACAGTATTGTTGGTTCGCTGTAAGATATGAGCAGGGCAGGTTTTAGCGCGCTTGTGTGACAATGTCTGTTAGGGCCCTGTTTCTGTCGCCCTCTGTCTCCCTTTCACCAGGGTCTCCGACTGCCACAGTGCTAATTATTGTCCCCTGAGGTGACTCGGTGCTTGAAAGTGGCTTCGAAAGCACCTGCTGGGTGTTCCTTGCCCCGGACAGTTTTCAGGCAACAATAAAAATCTCAATCCGGTGATTAATGGTCTTCCTGGAGAGAGATTGAAGTTTTGTCTAGTGAAAGTTTTGAGTCATCATAAAATTGTACTAGCGCAAAGAGATGCATACAAACTGCGAGGTATAGATTAGAACGTTATGGTTGTTCCCCATTTTTTCATTAACTTAATGTTGCAAAAGGGGTTAATTTCAGTGAAAATCAGTTCTTATTATTAAAGAGAACCCCCAACCATGGCGTTATGTTTTAAATTCTGAGCCTGCGCTTCTCCAGACAGGGTACTCTTAAACTATACCTGCTACCAGTATGGATGGCCTGTGACTCCCACACCTTGTAGTCCTCTGTCTTATGTAACATGTCCTATAGACTGAGTTACACACATATGATGATTGTCTCTGTGTAATGTCTGTGTGATGTAAAGTGCTTTGACACCCTACACTGGTATGAGGGATGTATGAAGGAACAACACATGTGTACATCACGCATGCCTTAACAACGTGTTCTCAACAACGGCCACGTCTTTATCATGCATGCCTTTACCATGCACACCATTACCATGCAAGCCTTAACAGTGAATTTCGTTGTAAAAGCATGTTTGGTAAAGGAACATGCATGGTAAATTCTTCCTGCCCTCCCCTCTTACACCTGATACCATACTCCACCCCGCCCAAGCACTTAAAACTCCCCCTTCCCCCCTACCCTGAGCTCTAAAGCCCCCCGACCTGAGCCCTAAAAGTAACCCTGCCCTGTCCTAAAAACTACCCCGATCCCATCCCCACCCTAAATCCCAAAACCTACCCTACCCTGTCCAAAAAACTACCTTACCCCCCGCCCATGCCCTAAACCCTAAAACCTACCCCACCCTGTCCTAAAAACTACCCGACCTCCCCGTCCTGTACCTTAAAACGAACCCTGCACTGTCCTAAAAACTTCCCTGACCCCACCCCTGCCCTGAACCCTAAAACCTACCCTGCACTGTCCTAAAAACTACCAGACGCCCCTGCCCTGAATTCTAAAACCTGCTCTGCCTGTCCTAAAAAACTCTGCCCGTCCTAAAAACTACCCAAACCCCCGACCCCACCCTGAATCCTAAAACCTACTCTACCCTTTCCTAAAAACTACCCTGAGCCCCGCCCCACTCTGAACCCTAAAACCTACCCGCCCTGTCCTAAAAACTACCTGACCCCCTGCCCTTGCCCTGAACCCTAAAACCTAGCCCGCCCTGTCCTATAAACTACCTGATCTCCCCGTCCTGTACCCTAAAACTACCCGCCCCCACCCTGTATCGTAAAACCTACCCCGCCCTGTTCTAATACTTACCCCGACCCCACACCCTGAACCCTAAAACCTACCCAGCTCTGCCCTAAAAACGACCTGACCTCCCCGTCCTGTACCCAAAAACCTACCCTGCACTGCCCTAAAAACTACCCTGACCCCCTGCCCTGAACCCTAAAATCTAACCCACCCTGTCCTAAAAACTTCCCGGCGCCCCATCGTACTCTAAAACCTACCCAGGCCTGTTCTAAAAATTACCTCGCCCCCACCCTGAACTCTAAAACCTACCTGGCCCTGTCCTAAAAATTACGTGACCTCCCCGTCCTGTACCCTAAAACCTACCCTTCATCAAAGGCAAATGCTAGCTTTGTGCCCACTGTGCATGCGCTAGTGGTTGGCCCTAGGGACCAGATGCCAGTGATCATTTGCAACTCCTGCGATCCTGGATGTTGCCACCGATCCCTGCCAGCACACTTTGGAGGGTTCTGTGACCTTGGTGTCCTGCTCAGGCAAGAAAGGTAAGCTGAATTGCCCCACCAATCATGATCTCACCCCAGGGGTGTGGAATTAAATAAAATATCTACTTGTCCATGGGACAGGTTGCTTCTTAAATCTACTTGCCCTGTAAAAAAATCTACTTGTCCCTTTGGTGCCATGTAGTCTGCAAACCTACTAACTTGCATGTTTTTAAGTATTTTCACCAGCTCTTCTCTAATCTTTTCCCATAATGAGAAAGGTTGGAAATTTACTCCTGACAATGGCAATAGTAGAAATTCTTCCAGGTTTGGGAAAAAATAGATGGAGGGAAAGTGAACTTGTAAATGCTCAATAGATTTTCACATGAGCAAATCTAAACATGTATATTTGCTCGTGCTGAAATACAGTTCACAAATATTTTCTAGGAGTACGATTTCTTGGTCTACTTCTGTCAGCTCTTGTGAATTCATGAAAGCCACAAATTCAAAGACGTATACCATGGGTGCACTTTTGAGACTATTAATAATTGGTGACAGTGTATGCTTTTTGAGACCAAAACCTTTTTTCTTTCTGTTTGCCACTGTTTTTTACAATGGTGAGGGCCTAGCAGCTCCTACAACAATAAAGTGTTACAAAAGGTATGTCAAAAAAAGCCATGCATTGACAAAACCAAAAGACTCACAAAAAGTGTCAGATCAGTTGGCTTTGCCAGTGCTTGTTGATTTTCATGCTTCCCAAAATGTTGTTGAAAATTGTTACACGCATTTTCTATTAGGAATATATTTTTTTAAATACTAGCATGCATCAACACATTTTACTCAGTGACGCTTCAAAGAAATAACACCTAAAATATCATTGTAGCGAAGCATTTTTTCCCCTACTTGCATTTTTTCCGAACATTTTATTTTGAAAGCAAAAAATCATCACTCTTGCTTACAAACGTCTGCCAACATTTTGCATATAATCACAGAGCATTCTGGGAGCATTATACTTAGCCTCATATTATTAAGCTTTTCAAACATGTGTGTACACTCATGTTTTTTACTGGAACCACTGTCATTAGTGCAACGTGACCTTAAAACGTTTATTTACAGCACTCACCCTTATAATGAAGGCTTTTCATAAATGAACCATAAATACAAGTGTGAACAGCATTAACTTATGGATACAAATATTACATCCACTGCAGACAGTTCCCATCTTTGTAAACTGGCAGTCAAAGCATTTGTGCTGCAGGGGTTTGGGCCTACTTGTCCCAAGGCCAAAATAAATATGAAAACTTGTTGCCCTTGACCCCAAACAAGATGTCCTCAGCATTGGGTGATAGGAATTCCACATCCCTGCACCCCATCTTAAAATACATAAAAATATGACACAAAGCATACTTTCAAAATCTCATCTGCAGTCACCTCAGTGACTTTGGAGGAGATAATGACTGGCCCCAAGGGTGAGTTCCTGGCTGGGATCCACCCCTCTGGCTATGTGGCCATGAGGTAGGTCCCTCCATATGGGAGAGCTCCCCCTGCAGCCCTTTTAGGTGCAAACTTTGTGCAGGGGGCCTGCCTGCCCGCCAGGATACTTACCTTGGGTGCCCCCTCCACCACTCAGGCTCCCACCACCCAAGGGCAAATGCTAGCTTTATGCCCACTGCGCATGCGCCTGTGGTTGGCCTTCTTTTCTGAAATGTGCCACAATTTAATATCTGAGCAGGACCGTCTTTGTGCCTCCCTTGAGTAACCAGCGCCTCTTCCAACTCCAAGTCCACACACTCAGCTCTGGCTCACCTGAGCTATTACCGGGTGGTAAGTCTCCAGAGTCCCTGAGCAGAAGGAAACTCAGCACCGCACGCCACCAGAACGCAGCATTCAGCCAGACCAACAACCTACAGTCAGTGAGTGGATCAAGATAATTGCAAAAAGGGCCACTGCTACTACTACCGCTTCCAATAAGTAAGTGCACTATTGAGTTGTCTAGTGTAAAACATGAATAATTTGTACCCAACCTGTTTGGATACTTTTTTAGTCAAATTATGATAATGCGCTTCCTTTTTCAGCATCTCAACATTTGTGCATTTTCTCTTTGTATGCTGTGTACAGAACAATTCTGTAGCACTATACTTGTATTACTGTGACCAAAATCAAACGCCTTACAATGTCATATGATGTTCCCCAATACATTCCTTTTTGCCACAAGTATAAAAATACTTCACTTTTGGAGACCTGCTTGATCGCATTTTCTGTCATCTTCAGCTTAAGGACCTTTTTCAGGTAAGTTACCTGCCACTGTTAAGTATATGCTGGAGTGTTATATGTATTGCTGAAACATTCTAGTCAGGTAAATTGCCAAGTAGAGTTGCTGTGGAAACCTAACGGTGTTTTAAAGCCGCTGGATAGACCTTCTAGGAAGCCTTTGCACATGCTAGCATCACTTCCACTCACTGTTGCACAACAGTGGGAGAGGATCCTTATGCTGGAGGCAGGTTTTGCTTCTAACACTTCCTATGTTAATTACATATGCGGATACACACAAAAGTCTGTTTGCAACTTTTAAACTGCAGTTAATTAATCTGTATGTTCCAAAATTGCAACTGCTACAAACTTATCTTTTCTGTTTTTTTCCAAGAATGGATATCCGGAAATTCTTTGTAAAGAAACGGCCAAGTGAAGTGACCCTATTTTCAGACAACTCAGAAACTAATACAATTCATTGCAATGATATGCCGGATCTGCAGTCTGCAATTCAATATGGAGTTAGGGTGGCTGATTTCGAAATATCAAGTGATTACACCCCAGTCCCAGGAACATTTAGTGAAGCTGTCACTTCCTCAAATGAATCAAGCAACAGTTCTTCTACAACAGCAACCAGTCTTCAGGATAATGAGGAAACACTTGGAAGCACAGTGACACCAAACCAACCGTCTGAGAGCACCATGCCTGTTCAAATCATTGAAACTCAGTCACAGACTAAGAACAAACGTATTCTACATTACAGCGACAGAGTGGCAGGAGTATTGTGCTTTCACTGTGCAAAAGCGAAGTTGCTGAAATTAACAGAGCTTTCCAAGAACGCAGAGGAAGCATTCTGCAGCACTGGTTATACCAACTGGAAGAAGGCCATAGAAAGGTTCAAAAAGCACCAGAGCAGTTATGCTCATTCTTATGCACTGAATCAATTAGCACATTATAGAGGGTGCCAACCAATCAATCAACAGTTATCACAGCAAATCCAACAACAACAAAACAAAGCCTGGCTTTGTCTTAACAAAATCATTCATACTATTGCTTTTCTGGCAAAGCAAGGCCTTGCACTTCGAGGTCATGATGACAGCAATGGGAATCTCCGTCAGTTTCTTAGTGCACGAGCAGAGGATGTACCTTCTTTGAAACAGTGGATTACAGCAAATCGAGCAGAATATCTCAGCCCAGACATCCAAAACGAAGTCCTTCAGTTATTATCCCATGCAGTTTTGCACCAGATTCGTAAGAATATTGGTGACAATCCATATGCAGTAATTGTTGATGGCACACAGGATATATCTGGTCAGGAACAAGAAAGCTTTTGTATCCGTTACACTGACCAAAATCTGTACCCTCATGAGCATTTTATTGGACTGTATCAGGCTGATAATACCACTGGTACTGCAATTGCTACAATTGTTAAAGATGTTTTATGCCGCCATGGTCTTTCTCTGTCAAAGTTGAGAGCACAAACATATGATGGTGCAGCAAATATGACAGGGAAATACCATGGTGCACAAGCATTAATACGCCAAGAACAACCTCTTGCTCTTTATGTTCACTGTGGAGCACATTGCACAAATCTGGTTATGCAGGCTGCAGCACATACATGTTCCATAATGGAAGATGCACTGCTTTATGTCCAAGAACTTGGAAATCTGTTTGGGCAGTCTTTGACATGTTGTACAATATTTTCACACCTCATCCAGCACAGCATTGAAGGGCCTACAAATGTGTTAAAAATAAAGCCACTGTGTCCAACACGTTGGACGGTCCGTGTAAAAGCTGTACAAAAAGTAATGGATAATTATGAACCTATTCTGGAAACCCTAGAACAATTATCAACATCCAAGTCCAGTGGTGATGTGCCTGCTCGTGCTCGTGGTTTGCTTGCACACTTTCAGAGAGGAACAACTGTCCTAGGTCTTCAGATTGTTCTCCAAATACTGCAGCTTCTGGAATGTTTGAATATTGCCATGCAAGGCCGCCAGCAAACTATGGGGGTCACGAATGACGGAAGCACCGCCAACAGGCTGGCGGTGCTTCAAATGCCATTCTGACCGCGGCGGTAAAGCCACAGTCGCCCCGCCGGGGCCGGCGGTTTTCCGCCGTTTTTGCCCCGGCTGGGAGAATCCTCCAGGGCAGCGCTGCATCTGACCCCGTACCGCCAGCCTGTTTCTGGCGGTTTTCACCGCCAGGAAGAGGCTGGCGGTAAGGGGTGTCCTGGGGCCCCCTAACAGGGCCCAGGCCAGCTTTTCACTGTCTGCCTAGCAGACAGTGAAAAGCGCGACGGGTGCAACTGCACCCGTCGCACGGCCGCAACACCGCCGGCTCCATTTGGAGCGCCCGCCGGCCCAGCGGGAATGTCAGTATGGGGGCCGCAGAATTTTGCACGCATGGCGGCCAAATGGCGGGTTGGAATGACCCCCTATATCTGGGCTACTGGCTGCTGTGAATGTAGCAAAAAGTGCCATACTAAAGCTTCGTAATGATGAGTCATTCAACAGTCTGATCCATTCCACTAACCACATGACTTCTAAGTACCATCTCAATGTCATTGAAGTGTCACGACTGCGGCGAATCCCTAAAAGAATAGATGATGGAGCAGCAGAAAGTTTTCATCCTGCAACCGTGGGGGACTACTATCGACCTCAGTACTTTGAACTTTTGGATACAGTTTCTGTTCATCTCACTCAGCGTTTTGACCAGGAAGGCATCCAAAGATATGAAAAACTTGAACAGGTGCTTTTAACAGGCAGTGGCATGGACTCTATTGCTCAGTACAAAGAAATTGACCCTTTGCTGCTCAAAGCTCAATTAACTATATTATCAAGTATGTTCAAGTACTCTTCAGTCCCAGAACTGGCAGACATACTCCGAAAAATGCTTCCAAGAGAGGGAGCTTTCTTTTCACAGGTTGAAAAGCTACTGCAGATTCTTTTAATTATTCCAGTATCTTCTTGTGAGGCTGAGAGAAGCTTCAGTGGTCTCCGCCGCCTGAAAACTTGGCTAAGATCAACTATGTCCCAGAAAAGACTGAATCATGTTACCATATGCAATATACATAAAGAGATAATGGAATCAATTGACCTACAGACAATAGCAAAACAATTTGTCCTCCGCAGTGAACGGCGCAAGAAATTATTTGGCTTTTCAAATTCAAGTTCATAATTTTATTATAGATACCTACAGCAAGAAATAATCATTTCTAATTAGGCCAATTGCATGTTGAGGTTTAGGAATGTCACCAAGAACATTTCGTTTATTCGTCCTTTTTTTGTCCCACCTTTGTTTGCTTGGTGCATGAAGATGCGAGATTTATAAACTTTTTTTTGTGCATTTGGTCCAATTACTTTGTGAATGTAAATAACAATAAAGCATACTTGCAAACTGTGACTACAAGCATGCCTTTCTCAATATTTCACTTAAAAACTATGCAACTGTATTTGTTTACCTGGGTGATCTCACACAATGGGCGATTTGTATAGGGTCACTTGAAAGTCCTCAAGGTTGTCCCTGTCCCCCCCCAGAAATTTACTGTCTCCTACGCCCCTGGCCGGTGCCCAAAGCCCTCCTCTTAAATACGCGGCTGCTGCAATTAAATGTGCGAGCACAGAATACTGAGGCAGCACAATTCTGAAGCCATCTCGGGCCTCTTTAATCCATTTATAGCCACTCCCTGCCCCTTTAGCTCACTCTTGCAGCTTTGTGCTGTCTTCCTTTGTAACGCTTTTTCGTTTTTCTCTTCCTCTGTCTTCCAAATGCGTCTTCTGCTCGCAATAAATGCTTGAGACAAAAAATGCCGGTGCTGAGCACCGGAAACACCGAGCACAAATTAAGCACGGGATTAAAACAATGTGTGCTTAACATTTTTGAGAAGAGCTTCTAAAATAAACTTTTTACAAGTGCAAACCTCTCTGTATCTGTGGGTGCGAGTTCGGGAGGCAGCGCACATTTCCGTGGACATTATTTCAGCCCTGAGCCGGCTGCCATCACGACAGGAATACAGCCTGCCTCACCCAAGGCCGCTTCTTAGTGTAAGAAGTATGTCCTAAGCAACAAGCCCCGCCCCCACTCAGAGCTCAGCCGACTTCAGGGTTTGTCAGGTCTTTCGTTACCCGAATCGGCATTTTGCTAATTGTGAGTGGGCATCTGCATCTTTAAGGCAGGTGATCCTGAAGTCCTCCTTTGAGGTTCCCCTCAAGCAACCTCAGTTGGGTGAATGAGGCTGGGGATTTTATCAACCAAATGCAGCAAAATTCCAAATATACTATTAAAAGAGGGTGAACCAGTTATTCCTTATGGCGAACAACACCCATCAGGGTGGCTCGTCGATAAATTCTTGCCACTCAAAGGCGCAGTGATCTGTGGGTCATAGACACCTGTTATGTTATATTATATACAGGGCTTAGAAACGGCAATGGTGCGGTTTGAAGCGCTATGTAAAACAAAGTTAACATTAATTCAGGCTGGATTTGCTTCACATATATAATTTGCTTTTTTGAGCCTCATATATTTTCTATGACACGGGAATCTTTTTAGTGTCAATGAATGTTACAATGTAAAACATGTATTTCCAAAGCCAATAGGTCTCGCCTATCCAAGCTATTGGTATTGCCAATGTTTCTTTGAGCCTTTCTACACAACAGCGCAGCAGGGGATTTTAAAGAGCTCCCTGGAAGCACCAGAGCATTGAATGTTATTGGACTTTTCATAGGGAATAGGCTCATAAAGCACATAGACATGTAGAACTTGGATGAGCAAGCACTAGAACCAAGAGAGACGCTGCTGCCATGGTTACCCTCGCAATTACTTGGCGAAGGAAGATGTTACTTAGGGAAAAATATTTTACAATGAGGACACTCGTCCTTCCATTGGTAGACAGGCCTGGATAGTTAACATGTCACTACTATGGAAAGTATGTTTTTTTAGAAGATGGGGATGTCTAAACACTAGAAAGTAAGGGCCAGATTTAATAGAAAATGATGGTGCACCAAATTTGGCAGCGTCGCGCACCGTCATTTTCAAAACGCAGGGATGCGCCGTATTTACTAGAATATTTATTAATTTACTTATCTAGAGAGTTTTCTATAGCGCTGGCAAGATCCGAGGGTATCAGAGCCCTTTACAACAGTACGAGCAATCAAAACATATTAATTTTACAAAGGGATGGTTTCACATGGGCATGTAAGATGGGGTGAGGGCAGTGGTGGGGAGGGATGGGAATTAGATTCAACGGTGACTCTTTGGCTGAGATGTTGGTTGGTTGAGGAGGAATTCCCTTAGTTGCTTCTTGAAGATCTGGAGGGAGGGGTTTGATCTTATGTGAACTGGGATGGAGTTCCAGATTTTGGGGGCGTGGCTTGTAAAGGAGCATGCATGGGTTTTTTCTTTATGAGTTTTGGGCGGGATGAGGAGAAAGGTGTCTGAGCTTCTTAATGTTCTTGTCTGTCCTGCTTTAATGAGTTTAGTGGCGTTGTGTTCTGGTTTCCCAGTGTGTAGTGCTTTGTGAGTTAGACAGGCAGTTCTGAAGTTGCAGCGGGCTTCGATTGGGAGCCATTTTAGTCCTTTCAGGGCAGGGGAGATGTGGTCATAATTTGTTATTCCTGTTACCATTCTGGCCGCTGCATGGAGAGTGGATCTCATGGGCGCAAGTCGGGTTTTAACAGTGCCGGTGTGAGGATTGAGATCCTGTAATCTAATCTGGAAAGCACCAGTGCTTACGTGGCATTTTTTAGGGCATCTGGTGGTATGAACGGTTTGATTTTGTTCAGTAGTTTCAGGCTGTGGAAAGCATTTTTCACGTTATTCTTTATGTGGTCTTGCATAGTCAAACTGGTGTCCAGAGGGATTCCTAGCAACTTGACAGAGTTTGTTGGGGAAAGATTGCATTTGAGAGCGTCTATGGATTTTAGCCATTCTTGCATCTGGGGGAGCTGATTCGTTGTTGATAAGAGAAGTATTTCAGTCTTATCTTCGTTGAGTTTCAGGTGGTTGAAGGATATCCAAAGTTGTACTTCTTTAAGGGTGGCATTTAGTCGGTGTACGTCCTCTATTGAGGATATTTCCATGTAAAGTTGGGTGTTGTCAGCGTATAGGTGGAAGGGGATGTTAGCTTGGTTGAGAATGACGGAGGGGGGTCCATGTAGATGTTGAAGAGTGAGGGTGAGAGGACAGATCCTTGGGGAACCCTTTTGGTGATTGTAGTTGTTACAGAGGTCCTGTTATTTATTTTTCTTGTTGAGAGCGGTTCCGTAGAAAGGATAAGAACCAGCGTAGGACCGCTCCTTCCATGCCAATTCTTTTTTGGAGGGAGTCCAGTAGCAGCTTGTGGTCCACCGCGTCAAAGGGCGCTGATAGGTCTAGGAGAATCAGCAGGCAGCATCGGTCAGTCAAGGGGATTGCGAAAGTCATCTACTATGTTCAGAATAGCTGTGTCTGTGCTGCATCCTTTTCTAAATCCAGATTGGAGAGGGTTAAGAAGGTTGTTGTTGTCTATGTGTTGGTTTAGCTGAGAGAGAACACATCTCTCTAGAGCTTTGGCGAGGAAGGGTAGATTGGAGACTCGTCTGAAGATGTTGAGATCGTTTGGGTCTGCTCCTGGTTTCTTTAGCATTGGCGTGACTTGACCCAGCCTGAGGCAGTCTGGTATCATGCAGGTTTGCAGGGAGCTGTTGATGACTTTGGGTCAGATTGGGGTAAGAGTCTGGTTGAGTTTTTTTGCCAGGGAGGCTGGGAGGGTGTCTGCCAGGTGAGAGGATGGTTTGGTTGTGGCCAGTAGTTTGGAGATATCTGCCTCCAAGAGTGGGTTGAAGGTCTTCCAGCTTCGGGGAGTTGTCGTATGTTTTTGGGTAGGATGATACCCATCATTTATTTTTGGAGGGATAGAAGGTGGAAAGTGAGTGGAAAGTGAGTGGTGTTTATTGTTGTCTTTTCTGGGAGATATAATCTCCGTAGCTGGCAGAATGTCAGTTTCTAGGGAGGGCTCAATTCTAGTGATTTTGTCATTTAATAAGTTAGCAAAGTTGTCACAACGTTCTTTGGTTGTTAGCGGGTTGTTTTGGGGTGGTTTGGAAGTCTGTTGTTTGATGATGTTGAAAAGCTCCTTTGGGCGGTTTTTGGCTCTATCTAGTGCATTGCAGAAGAATGTATTTTTTTCATTCATTATGGGGGTCATTCCGAGTTTGGCGGGCGGCGGTTGCCACCCGCCAAGCGGGAACCGCCAATTGGCCGCTCCGCGGTCAGAAGACCGCGGGGACCATTCTGACTTTCCTGCTGGGCCGGCGGGCGCCCGCCAAGGGAGCACCCGCCAGCCCAGCAGGAAAGGGCCTGCAACACTGAAGCCGGCTCCGAATGGAGCCGGCGGTGTTGCAGGTGTGAAACGGGTGCAGTTGCACCCGTCGCGCTTTTCACTGTCTGCTAAGCAGACAGTGAAAAGCATACTGGGGCCCTGTTAGGGGGCCCCAGGACACCCGTTCCCGCCATCCTGTTTCTGGCAGTGAAAACCGCCAGAAACAGGCTGGCGGGAATGGGGTCGGAATCCCCATGGTGGTCGGAATGGGCAATGAAGCACCGCCAGCCTGTTGGTGGTGCTTCAGTCGTTTGTGGCCCTGGCGGTCGAAGACCGCCATGGTCAGAATGACCCCCTATGTGTTTTTTGTAGTTTCTGCGTTCTCTTCTGAGTTGTTCGAGGTGCACTGTGGATGGGTCAGATCTCCAAAGTCTTTCAGCTGCTCTCAGTTGTCTTCTTTCGGTGTTTAGATCTTTATTAAACCAGGCTCTTGAGGGTGTGTTTCTCACGCTTTTCAGTTTCATAGGGGCTAATTGGTCTAGTATGGAGGATAGTGTTGAGTTGTACTGGGTGGTGAGCTCAGTTGTTGAGAGGTTATCGGATGGGACGGTAGTAGGGAACTGATTCTGTCTTCTAGGGTTGCTACTGGAATTTGACTTATGTTTCTTTTCCATTGGAGAGATTTTTGCGTGTGGTTTGGGTGTTGGGGTGTTTTATTGAGATGGAATAGAATAATGTGAAGATCTGACCAGTCGACAGGGAGCATGTCGTCGATCATGAGTGTTTCTTTGTGAGCTATTATAGCATCCAGTGTAGCTCCTTTGTTGTGGGTTCGACCCTTGCAGAGCTGGGAGAGATCTTTGCTGTGTAGGAGATCATTTAGGGATTGGATTAGAGTATTGCTTTTGTCGTTCCATTGGAGATTGAGGTCTCCTAGGATGATGAAGTTGGTGCATGAGAGTGCGCAGTGTGTAATTAGGTCAGCTAGGTGTTCCCCAAAAGGGAGGGTGTTGCCAGGAGGGTGGTAGAGTAGCTGGCAAGTAATATTGGTGTTGTCTTTCATTCTTATGGAAGCGTTGAGATGTTCAAATGAGTTGTAGCTGAAGTGTCTTTTATCTCTACGTTGATGTTGTTCTTGTGAATGATGGCAATGCCTCGGCCGTGGTGGTCTTTTCTATCTTTCTGGTTAATGAGAACCTCGGCGGTACTAGAGTGTCCATGATCGATTGTGAGTATTCATTCAGCCAAGTTTCTGTGATGAAGGCAATGTCAATGTTGTGGTTCAGGATCGCATCTGCTAGCTCCATAGCATGTTTGACTGCGGATCTGCAGCTAACGAGCATGCAATTGGGTTGACATCTATTCTTGGGGTCAGAGTGATTGATTGGGGTCAGGGGGACATTGATGAGGTGTGAACGAGGTCTGGTTGATCTCGGAGGTGCGTGGTTTCAACCTAGACCCATGATGACCTGGATTTTGGATGGGGGGTTAAGTATGGACGGGATTAGGTTGTACGATTGGGCAAGTTCCTCTGCTTCGCTATGTGACAATGGAGCACTCGTTCTTTTCAGTCTTTGGGCATTGAAGTTGTGGGCTTGGAGGGCCAGCTAAATGGTTAGGGTCTAGCTCTGTCAAGGCATGAATACAGCGCACCCCTGTGTTTCCCCTGTGCCGGCGCTAAATTTGCTGCCATGCGCCAACGCAGCTACCCTTGCACCATAGTGCAAGCAGGGCTGCATTGACGGGGAGATTGTTTTTGTGCAGGAAGGAACACTATCTTGCACAAAAACAATCTTAAATGGCGATTTGCTGTTTCTATGTGTGTTGCAGAATGCAGCACACATAGAAATAGCAAAAAACGAGGAAGAATAAAAGCATCTCTCCTCGTTTCGCCACTCTAACGACACCCCTGGGGAGGTGTTAGATTTTAGCGCTGCCTCAGGTTTATGAAAACTCGTAAGTCTGAGGCAGCATCAAAATGCAATGGGTGTTGCTGTGGCAGGCCCACAGTAACACCCATTGCACGCCCCTTCCACGCAAAGTGCTGCTTGTGAAGGGGCCATATTTATAAGGTGGTGCTATGCCACAAACAAATTGGTACTAGGGTACAGCACCCACTTGGAATAGATAATCTGTTCTTGGGAGGCTTGGGTTCTCACAACATAAAACAATTTCATATAGCAGAGCAAAATAACAGAAGCATTGTCCATAGGGAGACTAGTTCTTGCGGCTTGACCCAGAATGTCACTTTTAACTCTAAATTTGTTCACAGAATGGCCTTTATCACTGCAGGTGATGTTAATTGCACAAGCATGTTGTTACTTACCTATATCGATGCACATATACGTGGGGCAAATACTCATGGAGTGGAGTTCACTGGCATAGTGTAGGTAGTAAACTGTTATAAATTGGAGTGGCGCCTTAGACTGTAGAGTTGAGTGCTGTGTCGTACAGTGTTGGAAACTGTCATAGAGTGGAGAAGAGTGTTGTACAATAGAGTGTACAGGCATAGAGTTGGGTACAGATTTGAACAGTGGAGAGTATGGGGACAGAGTAGAGTGAAGTCTAATAGAGTGGCAGAGAGTTGTGGTTCTAAAAATTCTGGACCCATGTAATTTACTTTGCCACAGCAGTACGATTTTAGTATCAAAAGACCAATAATGACTAGTACACTAAGCATGAGCATTTTCGCTCAATTCCAGCGGCGTTTTCACCTCGAAATCGCCATTTTCGTCCTGCACTCGTGGCTCCCATTTTATACACGGCAGCCATTTTTAAAAGTTGCCCTCACATAGGCTTATAATACAGTCAGATTTGATTCCAAGGACACATACACCTTGATTGACTTTTCTCTGACCTGGGCAAGCTGGAACCATTGCCTCAGGCCAAACCTGTTTGGTCAGTCCCTCTCCCAGTGGCCGAATCAGATAGCATCAAGGCACACCAGGCCATAAAACCCTTATTATCGCTCACACACCCTGCCTAATCTTGCTCACACCTGCACCTGCTCTTTTCTTCTTCTTACTTTACGAGGGGGAGGTGCCCGTTTTTATTGGGGATCCACACTTATCTGATGTAAAATACTAGGCCTTGCCAGGTAATTTATTATGGGTTGGCTGACATGAAATATGAGGTTTCATCATGACACTGTTTTTTCCTTTGTAGTGAAAACATGTGAATGACCAACCAAAATGTCAAGAATGTTTGCCTGAAGCTTAAAAAACTGTATATAAGGAAACCTGACTTTGCATTGGAAAACAGTCTCCTGAGAACATACAAACCGTGCTGTTGTACTTCTAGGACGCTTGTTACTTGGTTGCAGCCAATAAATTCGATCTTTGACTTCACCTAGAAGACTCTGAGTTTCTGTGGTCTGAATCAGGAAAGTACCCGAGGTCTTTGGGTGTACCATGGCAACGCTGGGTTACCGGATCAGTACCGGTTCTGAAAAACCCAGTACCTCAGTTGGCGCCCAACGTGGGGCGATACCAGCGGTACCGGTCCAAGCCTGAGGTCCGTGAGGAGCTTCGTGTGAAAATTCTGGAGGAAGGCCGCCACTTCATCGACCCCTGCATGTCGACGTGGTCCAAAAGTCTTTGCTGCGAGGTTCCCCGCTTCCCGACGGCTACGAAGGACTGCTGCCCTGGCTATCGCCCTGATTTTGACCCTTGATGTTTGGTAGAGCGAAACGATAAGACGAGTCTTCTGGTGACGTCATCGATATTTTCAGTTAAGTATAAGTGGAGCGTCTCCCAGTCCTTAGTTGGACATTTGGTTTGGTATCCCTTCGGGATCACTTTGATTTGGAACTTGCAAGTACCAAAGCCGAAGGACTTGTGTATTCACGAGACTATCGTAAACGCTAATCCTTTGAAGTTTGAAGCTAGACTAGTGAGCGAAGATGCCTGGTCTTAGCAGACTTGGAAATTTGTTTTGTCTTGGTTGTAAAAGGGACTCCCGGTTGGAGGACTCATGTCCGGTTCCTCCGATTGGAACTCCAACCTATGAACTATATGTGAATCACGGAGTAGGCCCCATCACATATAATGAAGTATGGATCCATTACACCAGAAAAGATGGTGTTTTAAAATGGCCCCAAAATGGTAGCTTTGACGCAGAAATCTTAGATAACCTCGAAGTTAGACTTTTTAAGAAGAAAGCCTGGCCGGCAATGTTTGATTCTTTCCGCTTATGGCGTAAGGAAGCCAAGCAAAAGGAAATTAAATTAGCTAAGAAAAATAAGAGAGAAAAAGGTATTTCGATTATGCAAGCTGCTATACAGTTTAAAGATAACAAAGTATAACAGTTGAATGAGCAGTTGCATAGGCGACATAAAATGACAGTAGATAAATGCTATCCAGTTTTGCCGCCTCTTCAGCAAGATGCAGCAAAAGACTCTGAAAAAGATCCCCTAATGTCGCATTTGCTAAGTTCGCCACCACCCTATGCGCAGAATGCCACGGCACCTCCGCAACCTCTAGTTGCTCAACCAGTGGTTGCATTGCCTCCTGCTCCTCCACAGCACCCACCAGCTATTCTTCAGTTGGTTCCTATTCCTCCGGTGCAGCCTCCTCAAGGGCCACCGGCTTTGACATCTGCTCTGCCTTTACTTCCTACAACTTTGACTACTATAGCGACTACCACTCCTGGTATTGTTTCTGACACTGCTTCTGTCTCTGCCTTGTCTCATTCTGTTTTTCCTCCTGTTCATTTGTCAACCTCTCCCTCTGTCCGTCAGAGAATGACAAACACTGTGACTAGTCTTTTATCCCCTCTCTTTGGGTCATTGGCTACGACCCCAGTTTCAGAGCGTAAACAATTGCGTAGCCAATTGCCTGATGGTAGGGAGAAAGAGACACTGAATTATTTGGCGCACAAATGGGTTACTGAACCAGCGAGATATGAACTAGAGTCTGTTATGGATGTCTTCCATCAGTGGGAAGAACCGAAACAGAGATACGTTTTTGAGAAAATGTGTACTTTTCTTTCTGAGGATTTAGAGGAAAATGGTTTGGAGCCCAATCCGCCTAAGTTGTGTCGTGTACGGTTTGATTTTGCGACAGGTTTGATTGTGGGTTCAGATGTCGAGAAAGCAGTTGCGATGTTATTGTCGTTTAGGACTGAAGGTGTTTCCAGGTTATTGTTTAAATATGATTCTTCTGCTAAAAAGAAAGGGAAACAGTACCCCATGAGAGAAGTTCCCCCACAATGGAGGGAAGGGGACCCAAATGCTAATCCACCTGTCCTGCCTCGTTTCCAGCGTGTATGGGTACACGTTCCATGGAAGCGAGCTGAAGTTTTAGCCCTTAAGCAGACATTGCCTGATCCCCGTAAGAATCCTACAGGGTATTACAAGGAATTGTCACAGACTGCGGGGTCTTGCATTATGAATTTAGCTGACATAGACATGTTGTTTGGGAATGTTGTTCCACAGCCTTTATGGGGAAAGATTCGCCATACAGACCATGCTCAAGAGTTAGGTGACACATGGGCTAATATTGCTGCTGCAGATGCCCGACAAATTGGTGGTGCTAAACCTGAGCCTTTAGTGACAGAGCTTCCTGGTAGGATTATTGATTACATGAAAACTATAATGCCTGCGATGCGTGTAAACTGGGATAAATTGTCTGCATGTAAGCAAAAGAAAGAAGAAACGGTATCAGATTTCTTCACCAGGTTTGAAGAAACGTTTGTGGACCACAGTGGTCAAGATATGAGCACGGAAGGTGGTCAACGTTTGTTCGTCGATAAATTTGTGCATAATCTCCTTCCTGAGTTGTGTAAAAAGTTAAAAGATTCAGAAAGTTCTTGGGCAGTTTCCTCTTCAGCGCAGATATTGGCTACTGCACAGTACTACGAAAATAGAGATAAAGATGAGAGAGATAGAGTAGAGAAGAAAACTAAAGAATTGAAAACGAAGGTTCTGTTACAACAAGCGTACCCACCACGTGGTGGTCAAAATAGTGGTGCACAGAGTAACTATCAGAACAACTATCAGAATAACTATCAGCCCCAACCGTTTCAGAGAAACTCGCAAAGAGCCGAGTATGCTCAACCACGTATCCCAGTAGGTCCCAATCAATGTTCATACTGCAAGGAAGAGGGTCATTTCAAGTATAGTTGCCCTGCTTTGCTACAGCGCGCAAATGGTACTTCTGGTTTAAGAGGTCGAGGTGTTCCACAAGCACCTAGAGGAAGAGGACGTGGATATGTTCCCCAGAGCGCGCGCCCATTCCCCCCTCAAAACTCAATGAACAGATTTGATCAGCAGGTTAATGCATCTGGTAGGACGGCTCAGTACTATACTGATGATTACTATACAGAGGATGAGCATTTGGACAGTAATGATTGCTAGGACAGCCATAGACAAAGAGAGGGAGTTGTTTCAGTTCCAGTAGATCAGAGTGGGCCTTATGTTAAGGTGATTGCATCAGGTGTGTCAGAACCTTTTCTGTTGGATACTGGTGCTACCAAGAATTCTATTATGCACTCAAAACTCCCTGGCGCACCTTTGTCTGGCGAAACAAATGTATCAGTAGGTTTTTCCGGCGCCCCAGTTAGAAATCCGATTTCTAACCCTATATCTCTTTCTGTTGGACCTTGTAAATTTGAAACACCCCTTATTTTGACGACAGGTTGTGGCGAGAACTTGTTAGGATTAGATCTGTTAAAGAGATTGTATGCAACATTGTATTGCTCTCCTTCTGGAGTGCAACTCACATTGGGTAAGAAAGTGGTTTCACCAATGTATTTGTCAAAGGACAGACTTCCACCAGAATTTTCATCTCTTCCTAATACTCTTTGGGCTACTGGACCTAATGATGTAGGTCTTTTGGAAATTCAGCCATATGTGATAACATTAAAAGCCAATGTTAAAATGCCACCTATTCCCCAATACAAGATCTCTAGTGAAGGGGAAAAAGCGTTGTTAGCAATTATTTGTGATCTGATTGAGAAGGATGTAATTGAAAAGACAAGAGGCAACGTTTGCAATAGTCCTGTTTTGCCTGTCTTGAAGCATACTGACCCTACTCAGCCACCTGTTTATAGGTTTGTAATTGATCTTAGAGAGGTGAACAAAATAGTTGTGCCACAGTTTCCAGTCGTCCCCGATATCACTGCATTGTTGACAATGATTCCAGCTTTAGCCACTTGGTTTTCAGTGATAGACCTGAAAAATGCTTTCTTCAGCATCCCTATTGAAGAGAGACGGCAAGGAATGTGATTAGCCGAATGTATGTTGCGGGCCCTGCAAGATGGATTGGTGATGTTGGAATGTGTGAAGACACGATAGAAAGCGTGAAATCGATTCAAGCTGAAGCCACAGAGAGAGAATTGAGTGTGTGGAGAGAAAGTACGGGTAAATTGGATGCGAATGGTTGTTGGGTCGAGTTGTCAGAACATCAGAGATGGTTGCTACCTGATGCGTATGTGCTTGCAGTGGTTACAATGGCTCATGGAATGGCTCACATCAGTGTGAAAGGGATTTGTAAGTTGTTGGCCCCAGTATGGCAAAATGCAGGAATTTCCAAGTGCGCAGAAAATGTGGTTAAAAATTGCATGGTATGTCTGAAACACAACCCTGGTAGAGGAACCCCAACTCCGGCTGGTCATTTTGCACCTCCTACGTATCCTTTTGAGGTTTTGCAGCTAGATTTCATCCACATGGAGAGGTGCAACAACTTAAAATACGTACTCGTTGTTGTTTGTGCCTTTTCAAGATGGGTGGAAGCCTAAAAGACAATACTGCGCTATCCACAGCCAAAGCCCTTGTGAAAGAGTTCTTCCCTAGATTCGGAATGCCGAGAATGATCTGGAGTGACAATGGAAGTGAATTTGTGGGTCAAGTGATGAAGAAAGTATGCGAAGGGCTAGGCATAAACCAAACGTTTCACGCTGCAAATCACCTCCAATCAGCTGGATTAGTGGATGTAGGAAAGTACCATCTTGCCTGGCATGTTACCCCCATTTTTCACTGTATATATGTTGTTTTAGTTGTATGTGTCACTGGGACCCTGTTCACCAGGGCCCCAGTGCTCATAAGTGTGCCTGAATGTGTTACCTGTGTAGTGACTAACTGTCTCACTGAGGCTCTGCTAATCAGAACCTCAGTGGTTATGCTCTCTCATTTCTTTCTAAATTGTCACTAACAGGCTAGTGACCAATTTTTACCAATTTACATTGGCTTACTGGAACACCCTTATAATTCCCTAGTATATGGTACTGAGGTACCCAGGGTATTGGGGTTCCAGGAGATCCCTATGGGCTGCAGCATTTCTTTTGCCACCCATAGGGAGCTCTGACAATTCTTACACAGGCCTGCCACTGCAGCCTGAGTGAAATAACGTCCACGTTATTTCACAGCCATTTTACACTGCACTTAAGTAACTTATAAGTCACCTATATGTCTAACCTTTACCTGGTAAAGGTTAGGTGCAAAGTTACTTAGTGTGAGGGCACCCTGGCACTAGCCAAGGTGCCCCCACATTGTTCAGAGCCAATTCCCTGTACTTTGTGAGTGCGGGGACACCATTACACGCGTGCACTACATATAGGTCAATACCTATATGTAGCTTCACAATGGTAACTCCGAATATGGCCATGTAACATGTCTAAGATCATGGAATTGCCCCCTCTATGCCATCCTGGCATTGTTGGCACAATTCGATGATCCCAGTGGTCTGTAGCACAGACCCTGGTACTGCCAGACTGCCTTTCCTGGGGTTTCACTGCAGCTGCTGCTGCTGCCAACCGCTCAGACAGGCTTCTGCCCCCCTGGGGTCAAGCCAGGCTTGTCCCAGGATGGCAGAACAAAGGACTTCCTCTGAGAGAGGGTGTCACACCCTCTCCCTTTGGAAAATGGTGTGAAGGCAGGGGAGGAGTAGCCTCCCCCAGCCTCTGGAAATGCTTTCTTGGGCACAGATGTGCCCAATTCTGCATAAGCCAGTCTACACCGGTTCAGGAACCCCTTAGCCCCTGCTCTGGCGCGAAACTGGACAAAGGAAAGGGGAGTGACCACTCCCCTGACCTGCACCTCCCCTGGGAGGTGTCCAGAGCTCCTCCAGTGTGCTCCAGACCTCTGCCATCTTGGAAACAGAGGTGCTGCTGGCACACTGGACTGCTCTGAGTGGCCAGTGCCACCAGGTGACGTCAGAGACTCCTTCTGATAGGCTCCTTCAGGTGTTAGTAGCCTATCCTCTCTCCTAAGTAGCCAAACCCTCTTTTCTGGCTATTTAGGGTCTCTGTCTGTGGGGAAACTTTAGATAACGAATGCAAGAGCTCATCAGAGTTCCTCTGCATCTCTCTCTTCACCTTCTGATAAGGAATCGACTGCTGACCGCGCTGGAAGCCTGCAAAACTGCAACAAAGTAGCTAAGACGACTACTGCAACTCTGTAACGCTGATCCTGCCGCCTTCTCGACTGTTTTCCTGCTTGTGCATGCTGTGGGGGTAGTCTGCCTCCTCTCTGCACCAGAAGCTCCGAAGAAATCTCCTGTGGGTCGACGGAATCTTCCCCCTGCAACCGCAGGCACCAAAAAGCTGCATTACCGGTCCCTTTGGTCTCCTCTCAGCACGACGAGCGAGGTCCCTTGAATCCAGCAACTCTGTCCAAGTGACCCCCACAGTCCAGTGACTCTTCAGTCCAACTTTGGTGGAGGTAAGTCCTTTCCTCACCTCGCTGGGCTGCATTGCTGGGAACCGCGACTTTTGCAGCTACTCCGGCCTCTGTGCACTTCCGGCGGAAATCCTTTGTGCACAGCCAAGCCTGGGTCCACGGCACTCTAACCTGCATTGCACGACTTTCTAAGTTGGTCTCCGGCGACGTGGGACTCCTTTGTGTAACTTTGGGTGAGCACCATTTCATGCATCCTTGTAGTGCCTGTTTCTGGCACTTCTCTGGGTGCTACCTGCTTCAGAGAGGGCTTCTTGTCTTGCTCGACGTTCCCTCTCTCTGCTGTTCCAATTTGCGACCTCCTGGTTCCTCCTGGGCCACAGCAGCGTCCAAAAACGCTAACCGCACGATTTGCAGCTAGCAAGGCTTATTGGCGTTCTTTTGGTGGGAAAACACTTCTGCACGACTCTCCACGGCGAGAGGGATCCGTCCACCAAAGGGGAAGTCTCTAGCCCTTTTCGTTCTTGCAGAAACCTCAGCTTCTTCTGTCCAGTAGAAGCTTCTTTGCATCCACAGCTGGCATTTCCTGGGCATATGCCCATCTCCGACTTGCTTGTGACTTTTGGACTTGGTCCCCTTGTTCCACAGGTACCCTAGATTGGAAATCCACAGTGGTTGCATTGCTGGTTTGTGTCTTTCCTGCATTATTCCTCTAACACGACTACTTTGTCCTTAGGGGAACTTTAGTGCACTTTGCACTCACTTTTCAGGGTCTTGGGGAGGGCTAATTTTCTAACTCTCACTATTTTCTAATAGTCCCAGCGACCCTCTACAAGGTCACATAGGTTTGGGGTCCATTCGTGGTTCGCATTCCACTTTTGGAGTATATGGTTCGTGTTGCCCCTATCCCTATGTGTCTCCATTGCATCCTGTTGTAACTATACATTGTTTGCACTGTTTTCTAAGACTATACTGCATATTTTTAGTACTGTGTACATATAACTTGTGTATATTTGTTATCCTCACTCTGAGGGTACACTCTGAGATACTGTGACATATTGTCATAAAAATAAAGTACCTTTATTTTTAGTATAACTGTGTATTGTGTTTTCTTATGGTATTGTGCAAGTGACACTTGTGGTACTGTAGTAGCTTCACACGTCTCCTAGTCAGCCTAAGCTGCTCTGCTAAGCTACCATTATCTATCAGCCTAAGCTGCTAGACACCCTATACACTAATAAGGGATACCTGGGCCTGCTGCAAGGTGTAAGTACCCCTTGGTACTCACTACAAGCCAGTCCAGCCTCCTACATTGGTTGTGCAGCGGTGGGATAAGTGCTTTGAGACTACTTACCACTCTTGTCATTGTACTTTTCATAAGAGAAAAATATACAAAACAAGTTCAGTGTGTGTACACATAGCTAAAAAACTCTGTTCTAAAGTGCTGAAAAGTACTTCTAAACTTTCAAAAAGTTCTTAAAAGTTTAAAAAGTTTTTTTCTGTCTTTCTAAAAAGTTCTGAAAACTTTTTTCTCTTTTTCTATCACTTTAACTCTCTCTAAAAATGTCTGGCACAGGCCAAAATGTTGATCTGTCCAAACTTGCATATGATCACCTTAGCTGGAAAGGAGCAAGGAGTCTCTGCATAGAGAGAGGTTTGAGTGTAGGGAAGAATCCTTCCTTAGAACTGTTAATTAACATGCTTAGAGAACAGGACAAGGCCATAAGTGCCCCATCTGTTGAAAAAGTAGCTAATGGTTCTCAATCTGATCCAGGGACTACCCCAGGAAAAGATGCAGGGAAGAAACTCCATAGCCTGCCCATTACTAGACAGTCTAGCATAGTTGGTCATGATGATGAGCCACACCATACAAATAGTGTAGTCTCACATCATAGCAAAAGCATGTATTCTCACCATACTGGTAGTGATGTTTCTGTAAGCCAAGCTGTTAGGGTGGCTTCTGTAAGGGACAGGTCTCCTTCTGTGCATTCCCATCATACCTCTGTATCTAGGAATGTCCCTCCCACCAACCCTGATGACAGAATGTTAGAGAGGGAACTCAATAAGTTGAGGGTGGAACAAACCAGACTGAAACTTAAAAAGCAACAGCTGGATTTGGATAGACAGTCTTTTGAATTAGAGAGGGAAAGACAGAAATTGGGTTTTGAAACCCATGGTGGCAGCAGCAGTATTCCCCATAGTCATCCTGTAAAAGAGCATGATTCCAGGAATCTGCACAAGATAGTTCCCCCTTATAAGGAGGGGGATGACATTAACAAGTGGTTTGCTGCACTTGAGAGGGCCTGTGTTGTACAGGATGTCCCTCAAAGGCAGTGGGCTGCTATCCTATGGCTATCATTTAGTGGAAAAGGTAGGGATAGGCTCCTTACTGTGAAAGAAAGTAATGCCAATAATTTCCAAGTTCTTAAGAATGCACTCCTGGATGGTTATGGCTTAACCACTGAACAATACAGGATAAAGTTCAGAGAGACCAAAAAGGAGTCTTCACAAGACTGGGTTGATTTCATTGACCATTCAGTGAAGGCCTTGGAGGGGTGGTTAAATGGCAGTAAAGTGACTGACTTTGAAAGCCTGTATAACTTAATCCTGAGAGAGCATATTCTTAATAATTGTGTGTCTGATTTGTTGCACCAGTACTTGGTGGACTCTGATCTGACCTCTCCCCAAGAATTGGGAAAGAAGGCAGACAAATGGGTCAGAACAAGAGTGAACAGAAAAGTTCATACAGGGGGTGACAAAGATGGCAACAAAAAGAAGGATGGTAAGTCTTCAGACAAGGGTGGGGACAAATCTAAAAATGAGTCTTCATCAGGCCCACAAAAACACTCTGGTGGGGGTGGTGGGTCCAAATCCTCCTTTAATCAGAACAAGGAAAAGAAACCATGGTGCTATTTTTGTAAAATAAAAGGCCATTGGGCAACAGATTCCAGTTGTCCCAAGAAAAGCACCAAGCCTCCTACCACTACAACCCCTACTGCTACACCTAGTGTCCCTACTAATAGCAGTGGTGGTGGGAGCAAACCTACTAATAGCCAATCCAAGGGAGTAGCTGGGCTCACTTTTGGTAATTTAGTTGGGGTTGGCCTTGTTAGGGAGGCCACAGAGGCTGTGTTAGTCTCTGAGGGGGCTATTGATTTAGCCACCTTAGCTGCTTGTCCCCTTAATATTGATAAGTACAAGCAGCTACCCCTAATAAATGGTGTTGAGGTTCAGGCCTACAGGGACACTGGTGCCAGTGTGACTATGGTCATAGAGAAACTGGTCCACCCTGAACAACACCTACTTGGTCACCAGTACCAAGTAACCGATGCTCACAACAACACACTTAGCCACCCCATGGCTGTTGTTAATCTCAACTGGGGGGGGGTTACTGGTCCAAAGAAAGTTGTGGTAGCCACAGATTTACCTGTAGACTGTCTACTAGGAAATGATTTGGAGACATCAGCTTGGTCAGATGTGGAGTTGGAGGCCCATGCAGCAATGCTGGGCATCCCAGGGCATGTTTTTGCTTTAACCAGGGCTCAGGCCAAAAAGCAAAAAGGACAGGGAAGCTTGGATCCTGGAACAATGGACCAAGTGCTCCCTAAAGCTAGGGCTAGTAGAAGCAAACCACTTCCTACTATCCCTCCCTCTACAGTGGATTCTACTTCAGAGGAAGAAGAATTCCCTCCCTGTGCAGAACCTACACCAGAGGAGCTTGAAGCAGATACTGCTGAGCTTTTGGGTGAATGGGGGCCTGCCAGAGAGGAGCTGAGTGTGGCACAGCAAACCTGTCCCACATTAGAGGGTCTAAGACAGCAAGCTGTCAAACAGGCTAATGGGGATGTCAGTGACTCTCACAGAGTTTACTGGGAGGACAACCTCTTGTACACTGAGCATAGGGATCCTAAACCTGTAGCTGCCAGGAGATTAGTGATTCCTCAGGAATACAGAAAGTTCCTCCTAACACTGGCACATGACATTCCCCTAGCTGGGCACCTAGGACAAATGAAAACTTGGGACAGGCTTGTTCCCTTGTTTCATTGGCCTAGGACGTCTGAGGACACAAAAGATTTTTGTAAGTCCTGTGAAACCTGTCAAGCCAGTGGCAAGACAGGTGGCACTCCAAAGGCACCCCTTATTCCACTGCCTGTGGTTGGGGTTCCCTTTGAAAGGGTAGGGGTTGACATAGTTGGCCCCCTTGACCCTCCTACTGCTTCAGGCAATAGATTCATCTTGGTGGTAGTGGACCATGCCACAAGATATCCTGAAGCTATTCCTTTAAGGACCACTACAGCTCCTGCAGTGGCAAAGGCCATCTTGGGAATATTTTCCAGGGTGGGCTTCCCAAAGGAAGTAGTATCAGACAGGGGAAGCAATTTCATGTCTGCATACTTAAAGGCCATGTGGAAGGAGTGTGGTGTAACTTATAAGTTCACAACACCCTATCATCCACAAACAAATGGACTGGTGGAGAGATTTAACAAAACTCTCAAAGGCATGATTATGGGTCTCCCTGAAAAACTCCGCAGGAGATGGGATATCCTTCTACCATGCCTCCTTTTTGCCTACAGGGAGGTACCCCAGAAAGGAGTGGGCTTCAGCCCCTTTGAACTTCTTTTTGGACACCCTGTTAGGGGTCCACTCACACTTGTTAAATAGGGTTGGGAACAACCTTTAAAAGCTCCTAAGCAAGATATTGTGGATTATGTACTTGGCCTCAGATCAAGGATGGCTGAGTACATGAAAAAGGCCAGTAAAAACCTTCAGGCCAGCCAAGAGCTCCAGAAGCAATGGCATGATCAGAAGGCTGTTTTGGTTCAGTACCAACCAGGGCAGAAAGTGTGGGTCTTGGAGCCTGTGGCCCCAAGAGCACTCCAAGATAAATGGAGTGGTCCCCACACAATTGTTGAGAAAAAGGGTGAAGTCACCTATTTAGTTGACTTAGGCACTGCAAGGAGTCCCCTTAGGGTACTCCATGTAAACCGCCTGAAACCCTACTATGACAGGGCTGATCTCACCCTGCTCATGGCAACTGATGAGGGACAGGAAGAAGACAGTGATCCTCTACCTGATCTCTTCTCTTCCACAGAACAAGATGCTCTTGTGGAAGGTGTAGTTTTGGCTGATTGTCTTACTGCTGAGCAGAAAGATAATTGCATAAACCTCCTAGATCAATTCTCTGAACTCTTCTCTACTGTGCCAGGTACCACTTCTTGGTGTGAGCACACTATAGATACTGGAGACAGCCTGCCTGTCAAAAGTAAGATCTATAGGCAGCCTGACCATGTCAGGGACTGCATAAAGCAAGAGGTTCAGAAAATGTTGGAACTAGGAGTAGTTGAGCACTCTGAAAGTCCATGGGCTTCTCCTGTGGTACTTGTACCAAAACCCCATTCCAAAGATGGAAAGAAGGAAATGCGGTTTTGTGTAGACTATAGAGGTCTCAACTTGGTAACCAAAACAGATGCTCACCCTATACCCAGGGCAGATGAGCTCATAGATACACTGGCATCTGCCAAGTATCTAAGCACTTTTGACTTGACTGCAGGGTATTGGCAGATCAAATTGTCAGAAGATGCTAAACCTAAGACTGCATTTTCGACCATTGGAGGACATTACCAGTTTACTGTAATGCCTTTTGGTTTGAAAAATGCACCTGCCACTTTTCAGAGGTTGGTGAATACAGTCCTGCAAGGGCTGGAAGCTTTCAGTGCAGCATATTTGGACGATATAGCTGTCTTTAGCTCCAGCTGGGATGATCACCTGGTCCACCTATGGAAAGTTTTGGAGGCCCTGAAAAAGGCAGGCCTCACTATCAAGGCTTCAAAGTGCCAGATAGGGCAGGGTAAGGTGGTTTATCTGGGACACCTTGTTGGTGGGGAACAGATTGCACCACTTCAGGGGAAAATCCAAACAATTATTGATTGGGTTCCCCCTACAACTCAGACTCAGGTGAGAGCCTTCCTAGGCCTCACTGGGTATTACAGGAGGTTCATTAAGAACTATGGCTCCATTGCAGCCCCTCTTAATGACCTCACTTCCAAGAAGATGCCTAAAAAGGTATTATGGACAGCAAACTGTCAGAAAGCTTTTGAGGAGTTGAAGCAGGCCATGTGCTCTGAACCTGTCCTGAAAAGCCCTTGTTACTCTAAAAAATTCTATGTCCAAACTGATGCATCTGAATTAGGAGTAGGGGCAGTCCTATCACAACTTAATTCTGAGGGCCAGGATCAACCTGTTGCTTTTATTAGTAGGAGGTTGACCCCTAGAGAAAAGCGTTGGTCTGCCATAGAGAGGGAGGCCTTTGCTGTGGTCTGGGCTCTGAAGAAGTTGAGGCCATACCTGTTTGGCACTCACTTCATTGTTCAGACAGACCACAAACCTCTACTTTGGCTAAAACAAATGAAAGGTGAAAATCCTAAATTGTTGAGGTGGTCCATATCCCTACAGGGAATGGACTATACAGTGGAACATAGACCTGGGAGTAGCCACTCCAATGCAGATGGACTCTCCAGATATTTCCACTTAGACAATGAAGACTCATCAGGTCATGGCTAGTCTTATTGTCCTTCGTTTGGGGGTGGGGGTTGTGTAGGAAAGTACCATCTTGCCTGGCATGTTACCCCCATTTTTCACTGTATATATGTTGTTTTAGTTGTATGTGTCACTGGGACCCTGTTCACCAGGGCCCCAGTGCTCATAAGTGTGCCTGAATGTGTTACCTGTGTAGTGACTAACTGTCTCACTGAGGCTCTTCTAATCAGAACCTCAGTGGTTATGCTCTCTCATTTCTTTCTAAATTGTCACTAACAGGCTAGTGACCAATTTTTACCAATTTACATTGGCTTACTGGAACACCCTTATAATTCCCTAGTATATGGTACTGAGGTACCCAGGGTATTGGGGTTCCAGGAGATCCCTATGGGCTGCAGCATTTATTTTGCCACCCATAGGGAGCTCTGACAATTCTTACACAGGCCTTCCACTGCAGCCTGAGTGAAATAACGTCCACGTTATTTCACAGCCATTTTACACTGCACTTAAGTAACTTATAAGTCACCTATATGTCTAACCTTTACCTGGTAAAGGTTAGGTGCAAAGTTACTTAGTGTGAGGGCACCCTGGCACTAGCCAAGGTGCCCCCACATTGTTCAGAGCCAATTCCCTGAACTTTGTGAGTGCGGGGACACCATTACACGCGTGCACTACATATAGGTCAATACCTATATGTAGCTTCACAATGGTAACTCCGAATATGGCCATGTAACATGTCTAAGATCATGGAATTGCCCCCTCTATGCCATCCTGGCATTGTTGGCACAATTTGATGATCCCAGTGGTCTGTAGCACAGACCCTGGTACTGCCAGACTGCCTTTCCTGGGGTTTCACTGCAGCTGCTGCTGCTGCTGCCAACCCCTCAGACAGGCTTCTGCCCCCCTGGGGTCAAGCCAGGCTTGTCCCAGGATGGCAGAACAAAGGACTTCCTCTGAGAGAGGGTGTCACACCCTCTCCCTTTGGAAAATGGTGTGAAGGCAGGGGAGGAGTAGCCTCCCCCAGCCTCTGGAAATGCTTTGTTGGGCACAGATGTGCCCAATTCTGCATAAGCCAGTCTACACCGGTTCAGGGACCCCTTAGCCCCTGCTCTGGCGCGAAACTGGACAAAGGAAAGGGGAGTGACCACTCCCCTGACCTGCACCTCCCCTGGGAGGTGTCCAGAGCTCCTCCAGTGTGCTCCAGACCTCTGCCATCTTGGAAACAGAGGTGCTGCTGGCACACTGGACTGCTCTGAGTGGCCAGTGCCACCAGGTGACGTCAGAGACTCCTTCTGATAGGCTCCTTCAGGTGTTAGTAGCCTATCCTCTCTCCTAAGTAGCCAAACCCTCTTTTCTGGCTATTTAGGGTCTCTGTCTCTGGGGAAACTTTAGATAACGAATGCAAGAGCTCATCAGAGTTCCTCTGCATCTCTCTCTTCACCTTCTGATAAGGAATCGACTGCTGACCGCGCTGGAAGCCTGCAAAACTGCAACAAAGTAGCTAAGACGACTACTGCAACTCTGTTACCCTGATCCTGCCGCCTTCTCGACTGTTTTCCTGCTTGTGCATGCTGTGGGGGTAGTCTGCCTCCTCTCTGCACCAGAAGCTCCGAAGAATTCTCCCGTGGGTCGACGGAATCTTCCCCCTGCAACCGCAGGCACCAAAAAGCTGCATTACCGGTCCCTTGGGTCTCCTCTCAGCACGACGAGCGAGGTCCCTCGAATCCAGCAACTCTGTCCAAGTGACCCCCACAGTCCAGTGACTCTTCAGTCCAAGTTTGGTGGAGGTAAGTCCTTGCCTCACCTCGCTGGGCTGCATTGCTGGGAACCGCGACTTTTGCAGCTACTCCGGCCTCTGTGCACTTCCGGCGGAAATCCTTTGTGCACAGCCAAGCCTGGGTCCACGGCACTCTAACCTGCATTGCACGACTTTCTAAGTTGGTCTCCGGCGACGTGGGACTCCTTTGTGTAACTTCGGGTGAGCACCGTTTCACGCATCCTTGTAGTGCCTGTTTCTGGCACTTCTCCGGGTGCTACCTGCTTCAGAGAGGGCTCATTGTCTTGCTCGACGTCCCTTCTCTCTGCTGGTCCAATTTGCGACCTCCTGGTCCCTCCTGGGCCACAGCAGCGTCCAAAAACGTTAACTGCACGATTTGCAGCTAGCAAGGCTTGTTGGCATTCTTTCGGCGGGAAAACACTTCTGCACGACTCTCCACGGCGAGAGGGATCCGTCCACCAAAGGGGAAGTCTCTAGCCCTTTTCGTTCTTGCAGAAACCTCAGCTTCTTCTGTCCAGTAGAAGCTTCTTTGCATCCACAGCTGGCATTTCCTGGGCATATGCCCATCTCCGACTTGCTTGTGACTTTTGGACTTGGTCCCCTTGTTCCACAGGTACCCTAGATTGGAAATCCACAGTTGTTGCATTGTTGGTTTGTGTCTTTCCTGCATTATTCCTCTATCACGACTTCTTTGTCTTTGGGGGAACTTTAGTGCACTTTGCACTCACTTTTCAGGGTCTTGAGGAGGGCTAATTTTCTAACTCTCACTATTTTCTAATAGTCCCAGCGACCCTCTACAAGGTCACATAGGTTTGGGGTCCATTCGTGGTTCGCATTCCACTTTTGGAGTATATGGTTTGTGTTGCCCCTATCCCTATGTGTCTCCATTGCATCCTATTGTAACTATACATTGTTTGCACTGTTTTCTAAGACTATACTGCATATTTTTAGTACTGTGTACATATAACTTGTGTATATTTGTTATCCTCACTCTGAGGGTACACTCTGAGATACTGTGACATATTGTCATAAAAATAAAGTACCTTTATTTTTAGTATAACTGTGTATTGTGTTTTCTTATGGTATTGTGCAAGTGACACTTGTGGTACTGTAGTAGCTTCACACGTCTCCTAGTCAGCCTAAGCTGCTCTGCTAAGCTACCATTATCTATCAGCCTAAGCTGCTAGACACCCTATACACTAATAAGGGATACCTGGGCCTGGTGCAAGGTGTAAGTACCCCTTGGTACTCACTACAAGCCAGTCCAGCCTCCTACAGTGGAGTGCTATAATGGCACTCTAAAGCTAAAATTGGCCAAGATACAAGCGAGCTCTGGTCTTAAATGGCCTGACGCTCTACCCTTAGCACTCCTATCAACCAGAATGACTGTGCATTCACGAGTGAAACTTAGTCCTTATGAAATAGTCTTTGGCCGCCCGGCCAATATATGGGGAGTGCCCAGGCCCAAGAAGTTTAGCGAGATAGAGCATCCTGTTTTGCTTGACTATCTGTATGAATTGACGGCTAAATTGCGTGTTTTACATCAACAGGTCCACGACACCCTGCCTCCGGTCTCTGAATCTCCAGGTCATCCCATTGAGCCTGGATCCTGGGTTTTAATAAAGAACTTTCAGCGAACCACAAGATCAGCTGTTCGAGTGGAAGGGAAGAAACACTGGATCCATGGGACCCATTGCAAAAGGGTACCCCTACCTCTGCCATATGACCGGTGGGTCCAGGAAGGTGTCGCCGACTCAGAGACTGAAACTGTGCCACGTTTTCTGCCTTTCAGCGATGCACGAATAAAAGGAACACTCACTGAGAAAGAAAGTGATGACATTTTACATTCAGCAGTATCACTGTCAGTTCGATTGGATACTACAGAACCTGAACTCCTTTTTCAGGACCACACGATACCTGGGACTAACCGTTATAATCTACGACCAAGAATAAAGGACAAATAAAACAGTTTACTTTTCTTCCCTTTAGCAAAGTTCTCCAATATGGCAAATTATTTTTTAATGACTTTTTGTTTTTTGTGTTTTTCAAACCTCCATCCGGGTTCAGCTGTAGGGTCGTGGCTGAAAAGACTTAGGGGGGTAGCCTGTGGACACAAGGTCTACAGGTCTGGTTTGTTCTAGGGCGGCCTGGAACATTCAGAACACTCCTAAGTGAAGTAAACCAACCGCCACGAATGGCAACGGTTAGAGGATGGAATCTTTCCAAAATGGAGAACATGTTGAAAGACTGAGTTTCAAGAAGAGAATATGTGAAACGATAACCAGGAAACGTTTTTTGCTGCTGTGCATTTTTATGTTATTTAGTATACTTATGTTTTTTATAGGATATGTTTTATTCTGTTTTAACGTGATATTGGCACCCACTACCTCGTCTACACCTCCTCCTTCCACTGTTTCCCCACATTCTTTTCAACTCCTCCCTAAACATGAATCTGCTAGGAGACTAGAGTTCATTAATAACTCCTTCATCCAGCTTTTGCACCAACACCAACTAGTGGTAAATACAACTAACTGTTGGGTGTGTGGCCTTATGCCTCACACAGCAGATAAAGGTATCCCTTATCTGATCCTGCCTTTTAGCCACAATGGTTCTGTGTGGGCATTCAGAACGATATTCATCTATGCACACTACCCCCTACGTTTTGCGGAAGACAACCCTAAGAAAAATGCTTTAGTTAAAGGTATCATAGACATGATGAAGGACAATATCTTCAACGAGACTATCCCCAGAGATGAGACAATAGTATATATAGGATGGAACATGACCGGATATGAAGCCACAATGAGTGAGAAACAGCAAGCTAAGATATCTTCCCCTATTTGGGTTGTACCCCATCAGGGTCACCTGTGTCTGCAAGGTACTGGCAAGAATCCCAGAGCTCAGCTAGGGGAAAGCGTCTGCACTGAGACATATGTCTTCGCATCTCAGACCTCCCCTCCGCTCTTGGCAGCTAAGGGTACCTATTTCATCTGCCATGATAGAGCCTTTACATGGTTGCCCCCAGACTTTTCGGGCACATGCTTCGTTTCGTTCCTGTTGCCCCCTACCTACACAGCAGTGGCAGATTACCACAAGACAAGGATAGTTAGAGGCGTCTTCAGTGAAGAAGACACTGCAGGACAAGAATTTGGGGACTTCGTAAAGGGTTTTCTGCCGTTCTGGGGACAAATAGGTAACAGCAGGAGCATAAGGCAATTGATAAGAGTGGTTGAATCCACCGTTGCTGAAACCGCTGGTGCCCTTGGTAACTTGACTGCTGAGCTCCAGTCGGATCGTCTTATGACCCTTCAGAACAGGGTTGCATTAGATGTCATACTTGCAGACCGGGGTGGAGTATGTACATTGATCCAATCGAGTTGCTGTGTTTTTGTCCCAGATAACGCTCCAACAGTATACCAGGCCATCTCCAAACTGCATAGAATTTCCGAATCTATTCATTTAGATAGAGGAGATTGGTCATTAATGGGATGGTTCTGGGAACTGATATCAGCATGGGGATGGAAGATTCTCATGGTCATTGTGATGATCTTGGCCATTCTTTTCCTGTTCTGTCTATGCGTGCAGTGTGCTCCTGCGATATGTGGCCTCTGTGTTACATCATGCATAAGGAAACGTGCACCAAGAGACGAGCTAAATACTAGGATGATGTTACAGCAACATCTCAACGACTTTAAAAACATAGACCTGGACTCAGATTAGCATGAGAATAGGTTTATTGCCTATGTAAGGGCAAAAGGAGGGTTTGTGGTTCTAAAAATTCTGGACTCATGTAATTTACTTTGCCACAGCAGTACGATTTTAGTATCAAAAGACCGATAATGACTAGTACACTAAGCATGAGCATTTTCGCTCAATTCCAGCGGCGTTTTCACCTCGAAATCGCCATTTTCATCCTGCACTCGTGGCTCCCATTTTATACACGCCAGCCATTTTTAAAAGTTGCCCTCACATAGGCTTATAATACAGTCAGATTTGATTCCAAGGACACGTACACCTTGATTGACTTTTCTCTGACCTGGGCAAGCTGGAACCATTGCCTCAGGTCAAACCTGTTTGGTCAGTCCCTCTCCCAGTGGCCGAATCAGATAGCATCAAGGCACACCATGCCATAAAACCCTTATTATCGCTCACACACCCTGCCTAATCTTGCTCACACCTGCACCTGCTCTTTTCTTCTTCTTACTTTACGAGGGGGAGGTGCCCGTTTTTATTGGGGATCCACACTTATCTGATGTAAAATACTAGGCCTTGCCGGGTAATTTATTATGGGTTGGATGACATGAAATATGAGGTTTCATCATGACACTGTTTTTTCCTTTGTAGTGAAAACATGTGAATGACCAACCAAAATGTCAAGAATGTTTGCCTGAAGCTTAAAAAACTGTATATAAGGAAACCTGACTTTGCATTGGAAAACAGTCTCCTGAGAACATACAAACCGTGCTGTTGTACTTCTAGGACGCTTGTTACTTGGTTGCAGCCAATAAATTCGATCTTTGACTTCACCTAGAAGACTCTGAGTTTCTGTGGTCTGAATCAGGAAAGTACCCGAGGTCTTTGGGTGTACCCTGGCACCGCTGGGTTACCGGATCAGTACCGGTTCTGAAAAACCCAGTACCTCAGAGTGCAGTAGAGTTTTGTAGGGTGGAGTTATATGGAGTGGAGGAGAGTACACTGGAGTGGCGTAGAGTGGAGCAGCTTACAGTGAAGTGGCAAAAGGTGGAATAGAGTAAGAGTGGAGCAGCCTAGACAGGAGTGGCACACAGTAGAGAGGTGTAGAATATAATAGCATATAGTGTAGTAGCGTACAGTGTAGTGGGTTAAAGTGTAATCTCATATAGTATAGAGTACAGTGGAGTGTGGTACAGTGAAGTGATTTGGATTGGAGTGGTGTTTTGCAGTGCAGTGTAGTAGCATACAGTGGAGTTGGGTAGAGTGGAATACCATACAGTAGAAGGGCAAAGATTGAAGTTGCGTATGGTGTAAAAGTCTAGAATGGAGTGGCATACAGTGGAGTACAATGGAGTGGTGTAGAATAGAAAAGTGTATAATGGAATAGTGTAGAGTAGAATAGCATAGAGTAGAGTGGCGTGCAGTGAAGTGGTGTAGACTGAGTGGCACACACTGGAATGGGGTAGAGTGTAGAAGCATACAGTGGGGTGGAATCCAATGAAATAGCGTCAATTGGATTGGGGTAGAGTGGAGTGGCATACACTGGAGTGGCATAGAGTGAAATAGCATAGAGTGGAGTGGCATACAGTGGCGTGGCATACAGTGGAAAGGCTTAGAGTGGAATAGCAAATACTGGAGTACTGTATAGCAGAGTGGCATATAGTGAAGTGGCGTCCACTGAAAAGGCATATAGTGGAGTTACATACAGTGAAAAAGCGTAGAGTGGACTGGCGTAGAATGGAGTTGTATAAAGTGTAATCACTTAAAGTAGTGTAGAGCAGAGTGTTGTACAGAGAAGTGCCACAGAGTGTATAGTGTATGATGGAGTAGCCGATGGTGAAATGGCAAAAAATGGAGTGGTGTAGACTGGTGTGGTGTACAGTGGCGTGGGATATAGTGTAATAGCATACAGTGAAGTACTGTACATGGGAGTGGGATCAGATCAAATGACGTAGAATTAAGTGGTGTAGAGTGGAGTGTCACACCCTGGAGTGGTGTAGAATAGAGTAGTGTACAGTGGAGTGGCATACAGTGGAATGCAGTAGAGTGGAGTGGCGTACAGTAAAATGGCACAGTGGAATAGAGTATCTTTCTATCTATTGTCCTAGGTATGTATTTGTTTATGTGTTTGCATAATCATGTGACCTTAAATGTGTCTTTTAGTTGTTCATGTACTAATTCTGAAATTTTGCGTATGCAGTCTAGTTTTTTTTTTTTTACTTCCTTGCTAGTTTTAGTAGTAATGTGCTATATATGAAAACCAAAGTGAATGAAAGCCAATCATTGTTGTTAAAAAATTAAGATTTTTGTCTCTCCTATTGAACAATTATCATGTCCTCCATATAGTAGTTTGTGCAGCTCACTGCTAGGTTACTTTCCATTTTGTTGCACAGGAGTACATAAGGGTCATGTTTTTTTTTTGGCTTGCTGGACAATTGTCTTTTGTGACCCAGACAGCATGTGAAGAAAACATATGATTAAGCTGTATTCTATTTGTGATGTATTTGTTTATAGGTTTCCAATAACATGTGACCAAAAATGGGTCTTTCAGTTGATCTTGTAGTAAATCTGGAACTTTACATATGCAGTCTAGTTTATTTTTTTGGCTTCCTTGTTACTTTTGGTAGTATTGTTCTAAAAGATATTGCTAAGTTGAAAAACCTTATAACTTGACTTATACTTACTATACTCATCTGCAGTACCCCACAGAAATATCTCCGCCCCCTAATATGTAATACTGACAAATTTAATACAAGTCCAGCTGAAGATTTGTGCACTATGCAGAATTAAAAAAATAATGGGAAATGCATTGGATTTGAAGCTTATTTTTGGACCATAATTTTTCTTTGCACCCCCTTGACCAAATGCTGCAAAACGTTCAGTTCCTCCTAAAATAAAATAGGGGAGGTAGGGGCCTAATTCGAATTGGCGGTCAGATCGCCACACTCCTGGTGGTCTGACTGCCAGGTTATGATCCTGGCGGTCGGCCCACCAGGATACCTCTGCTGGGATCAGGGATCTCGACAGGTTGGCGGCAATGGAATCATGGTCAGCCACAGCGGTGTCAAGTTCGGCACCGCCATACTGATCACAAATTCACTTTCCGCCAGCATTTTCATGGTGGGGTCCCCTCCATGAAAAGGCTGATGGAAAGGAAGTGCTGGGGGCCATTGGGGGGCCCCTGCACTGCCCACGACCATGTCGTCAGCACTTAAACGGAGGTTACAGGGACGTTATAGTTAGGCTCACATTTTAAATGTACAAAACCCTTAGGGCACGAGTTATAGTTACTTGAGGTAACTCTAACTATAACTGGTGAATTTCTTTGGGTTTGTGCATTTAAAAAGGGAGCCTAACTATAACGTTCCTTATACCTTTGTTTTTTTAAGCAAATTCTATGTTTTTTTATTCTATTTCCCTACTATAACATCCTTGTAACCTTTGGTTTTTTTTCAGTGAAATTCTATGGTTTTCTAATTCTATTTCCTAACTATAATATCCTTGTAACCTTTGTTTTTTTAAGTGAATTTCTATGGTTTTTCTAATCCTATTTCCTAACTATAATGTCCCTCCAGTCGGGCTAAAAGTGTCTGTGGTCAGGTTTCCACTCAGATTAGCAGCCCTCATAGTACAGACAGACAACTCTATAAAACGTTCCCAGAGCTTCCCTCTCTCCCAAAACAGACCAAGAATAAACAAAGGGCTGGATGACTCTTATATGGTGCAGGGAGACCTTTTCACTTAATACTATTTCTATATATTTTAGCATTTCAATGGCAGTGATGGTTGGGAAATCTCTGTTCCACACCTCTTGAAGCTAAATGATGAAGCTATGGACGGGCTGCAGCCCAGCGCACTGAAGATGGCTGCGTTAAGAAGAGAGCTTTCCCTCAAAACTATGTCCTACATAGAGGTCTGATAGCCTTGAAGAGTTCTAGAAGTCCATGGTTGAACCACTGCTTTCCTTACAGGCTGACAAACTGCTCTGCCATTATCTCCCTATTCCAAGACTGCCTGTGCCATCTTCACAGTCACACTTGAGATACTTTGGTACTTAGTCCACCTGTTAGATGAGATGAACTGTAACTCAGGGATCCTCCCCCAAGAGATGTGACACATGTGAATGATGCTCCCATGATCTGTCTCTTTACACCAGGTTCCGTTTACCATAAGTAGCTGAGATGTGAACACAAAGGAGGGCATCTGGCCAGACTACTGCACAGCAAGGTGGCCCCATATCCATTCCCATGGACAGAAAGCACAGCACTCTCACAGGGGAGACTTTCTGTGACAGAAATAGCAAACCAAGAATAGCTTAAAATATATTTACCTGGAGCATAAACACCTAAGGCACTAAGGAAGAATCTGTGTATGAGGTACCTGCCACATTGAGAGATAGCAGAAAGAGGGTATTTGCTTGGAGGCTGCTTGTACCCATGCCCTCACACAGAGAACAATTGTAGGGAAAATGTTTTTTTTTAGAATGTTTTAATTTAAGTAGCAAGATACTGGATTTCAGGGATGGACTGCCATCATATCAAAAGGCCTGGAAGAGGAGAAGTGTCAAGGCTACTTTACCCTCACAAAATGGCTGCCAGGTCACCCAAAGTTTGGCATCCTGCATGCTGCTCTAATGAAGTGCAGTTCCCCACTTTCTCAGCTATGCCCATCATAAGGTACTGTTGAAAGGAACTAGCAGTAGCCTTAAATTTGAACAAACTTTGGCACAGCCAATAGATTTTGCCCTTGCAAAATCTATTGGCTGTGTCAATGTTTTTAAGACATACTGCATACAAAATGTGTGTGCTATTTTTTCTGCCAAATGCAGCGATTTATTTGTCGCCTGCCAATGGGTCTGAATCCCAGGATGGGCATCTCAAACTTTGGTCCTGAAACTGATGAAATAGGTATCTCGGAGTTCACTGAAATTTGCTATTGTAGCTCTAAAAAATGACAACATTAGCCAAAGCAAGTGCTGCACACAAGTCAAGTGATACTATGGGCCTCATTTACAAGAATTGGATGCGTCGGCCTCGATGTGTCAGATTTCTTGTGCTGCCCTACAACCCTCTAACAATGCCATGAATGCGCTGTATTTACAATAAAGAGCTCAATGACACACTTGTTCACAAATGCATATGAAATTCTGACGCATCTGTGGCGCTAAACTCACGAACTATTGAACTCGCATCCAGCAATGTAAGGAACTATAACTCCACAGTTTTTTCTCCAATAATTTAGAGTAATTTGGGGTAATTAGCAGTGCATGCAGGAGCACGAGTTATAGTTACCTTAGGGCGCAAGTTATAGTTACTTGAAAGAACTCTAACTATAATTGCTGAATTTCTATGGTTTTGTACGAGTAAATTCAGATCCTAACTATAACGTCCCTGTAACCTTTGTGTGTTTTTCAGTGAATTTCATAGTTTTTTAACACACACGTTAATATTTGTGTCAGGTTGTGGCAATCCAATCAGGTCCTTGCTTTTGCCAAGGATCCGAGGAGTATCTGCAAATCCACAGATAGCCAAAAAAATAAAGGGCTAAGGAACCCCTCCATGTGTCCTATCGGGTCAGGATACCGGTATCCTGACCTCTATATGTTTTTACACTGTTTTTGTCCCACCTCCAAGGCAATGCGAGAAGAAAAATGGCGGCTGCAACTTTTCTGTCAGGTTGCAGCCAGCCAATCAGGGCCTTGCTTTTCTACGATCCGCATGCCTATATATGCAGTGCTTAACTTGTGCTTGTTGTTTCTGGTGCGGGCACCTTGAAGGCCAGCAGATATTTTTCTGTCTCAAGCATTTACTGAGAACAAAAAACACATATGGGAATGACGGAGGATGAGAAAAATGAAAAAGCGCCACAATGGGAGAAAGCAGAAAGCTGCATGAGTGAGGTGAAGGGGCAGGGAGTGGCTGTAAACGGGTTGAAGATGCCCGAGGTGGCTTCAGGATTACGCTGCCTCTGTGTTCGCACATTTAATTGCAGCAGCTGCGTATTTAAGAGGAGGGCTTTGGGCACCGGCACCTTTTTATTTACAAATTAGGCACTGTATACATAGAAAACCACTGAATGGATTCACACCAAGTCACAAAAAGGTCACTTTCTGGACCAGGACCTACATTTCTGCCAAATTTGGTGTAATTCCATACAGTAGTTTCAGCGCTATCGCTTTTCAAAATCCCTATGGAAAAATGAATGGCGAAAAGCATTTTGGTTCCCTTTGTTTTTCTCAGCCCCTGCTTAACAGATCACTCTGAAACTTTCCAGACAGCAGCTGACCTGACTAGCAATTTTTTGGGGAACATTTTGTGAAGATTGTTCAACCAGAGCCAAAGATAAAGGCAAGTAAAAAAACTTTTTTCTATAGAAACTAGGTCCTACTGCTAATAGATTTTATTTATATATATATATATATATATATATATATATATATATATATATATATATATATATATAAATATGTATATATATATATATATATATATATATATATATATATATATATATGTACCTTTACAACTATTCCTCCAAAGAGAAATACGGGCACTCACAGAGTCAAATATAAGGAAGTTATTTATTGCGTTAGCAGTTGCTTTTCAGCCAAGTTGCCTTTATCAGTGCTCACTGCTATCAAACACAGCATATCAGTACTGTCTCTTAAATCCAACAGACTGTTCTCCCATTGGTCAGTCACATACAGACACATATGAAGTGCTGCAAATGCTTTCCACTCAGTTAGCACATTAATCTGTTGATGTCCCATAGCGCCAAACAGCAGCATCAACGTTAGTCAATAGATGTTAAAGACACTTACGTCGATTTTATCAATCTTGCTACTTATAAGAATGTCTGATAAAACATAATGCTTGCTGCTATTATCCGCAAATTGATTGAAATTATGCAGCCCTTCCCCAAAAGTGGACTGTCATTTTTAAGAAAGTTCTCGCCCACATACAGGCGCCTCTTTCAATTCGACATGCCTGTTACCGGTCTGTGTGTCTACTTCCAATAATGATATTATGAATCCTCCAATTCCCCTCGCCATCCGCAGGAAAGAGTTTCAGCTTAATATTGCAGGAAATTAGGTCTATTGACCGCATATCCTCGAATTCAAATAATCCCAGGCTGCTTAGCTTATATATATATATATATATATATATATATATATATATATATATATATTACTGAAAAAACTAAGTTTACAGGGACATTATAGTCAGATTCACATTTTAAACGTACAAAACCATAAAAATTCACCTGTTATAGTTAGAGTTATCTCAAGTAACTATAACTCGCGCCCTGAGGTAACTATAGCACACGCTCCACCATGCACAGTTTTAGCATAAACAAAATGTACTGCAACTGTTACATTGATATAATCAGTGATGTTATCAAAGATGTCATGAGTACCGTTATTTGTGGGGTAATTACCAGTGCATGGCGGGGGCGTGAGCTGTAGTTACTTTAGAGCACGAGTTATAGTCACTTGAGATACCTATTACAGGTGAATTTCCATGGTTTTGTACATTTAAAATGTGAGGCTAACTATAACGTCCCTGTAACCTTTTGTTTTTTCAGTGAATTTCTATGTTTTTTTTTATTCTATTTCCTAATTTTAACGTCCCTGTTACCTTTGTTTTTTTTAAATCTATGTTTATTTTCATTACTATACGTTAATCCAACCACCGCCACGCATGGCCTTCGACCATGCACAGCTGACTTTGGCCGCAGGGCCTGGCCAGCAGCCAGTCCCTGTGGCCAACCCTTATAACCACCCAACCCGGTGTTACACACAGCCTTCAGCCGTGTGCAGCGAGGGTTAGCCACAGGGCCTGGCCTGTGGTCAGACCCTGCGGCCAACCCATATAACAACCCAACTCCGCCTGCCATCACCTTCTCAGGCCAATATCAGCCCCAGGGACCCCAGGGTCCAGCATAAATATTTAATTTTGGGGGGGTCTGTGTGCCCCCCCCCCCGGCAGATCTCAGTAACCTTTTCACCTTGAAAAAATTCCTACTGAAATACACTCACAAAGACGTCCATAAAACGTATAAAAACATTTCAAAGGGTTAAATAGTAGATGAGTTATTCTTCGTGCACGGTAGCAGATAGTTTCTACTACTTTTTTATATTGTGCAACCACCCGTATTCACGGGTGTGTTGCAAGTTTGGGCATCTATAGGTTACTCTGGGTAAACCATGTATATTCACGCCTTCTACTCGGTTTCTTTGCTTCGTATTGTTTTACATTCACCATCTTTCCAAACGAGGACTGCATGTAAGGGTTTTGGACCGCTTAAGCATATCAAAATAAAAAAATAGCTTATATGCTACCAGCTTTTCTGAAGGAGCATGAAATAACTTCTTCAAACCTCTCCGTAAAATACTCAAAACCTGAAACACCAACAACTTACTCCCACCTTTAAGACAAAGGGGGTCATTCTGACTCCCGCCGGGCGCGGTCACCGCGCGCCCGGCGGGAGCCGCCAAAATACCGTACCGCGGTCGGAAGACCGCAGTGGGTATTTTGAGGTTTCCCCTGGGCTGGCGGGCGGCCTCCAAAAGGCCGCCCGCCAGCCCAGGGGAAAACGTCCTTCCCACGATGAAGCCGGCTCGTAATCGAGCCGGCGGAGTAGGAAGGTGCGACGGGTGCTACTGCACCCGTCGCATATTTCACTGTCTGCTAAGCACACCCGGGCGTACCGCCAGGAACAGGATGGCGGTAGGGGGTGTCAGAATCTTGGAGGATTCCAACGGGCAGTGGTAAACCGGCGGGGGACCGCCGGTTTACCCTTTCTGACCGCGGCTGAACCGCCGCGGTCAGAATGCCCTCGGGAGCACCGCCAGCCTGTTGGCGGTGCTCCCGTGGTCGGTGGCCCTGGCGGCCACCGGCCGCCAGGGTTAGAATGACCCCCAAAATGTCTCATCCTAGAATTCACCTCTAGTCTGTCACTCCTCTGTCAAGCCACCAATCACAACTAATCTGATGAGTTTCAGACTTCTCCGATCAAATACTCAAAAACACTTGTCCTGCGTCTTGTACCTGGCAATTCAGAAATGCTAAAAGCTCCCAGAAATAATTAAACCATACATATCCAAAACACCAGCATCTCAAAACCTGAGAGATGAGACTCCTCCAGACCCCCAATATTTCCTGTATTAACACATCTGTAATGGATCGCCTACCTCTGCTCATCATTACCTTCCCATTCCTCATCCTGACAGTAGGCTCCTGCCCCGTTGCCCAGCTGCCTAGTTGCCCAGTTGCCCATCTGGCATCTAACACTCCCATGCCAGATGGGAGAAGAATTCAGGACCTGCTGATTTCCAAGCAATCCTCACATCCGATCAATTCCCCTTGAATGAAGCAACAATAAAATGCAACACATCTGCCTTTGTTGTTTGCAGTTCTGTAACCACAGTCCCTCTCTTCCAAGTTCTATTAGGCAAAGATCCAACCAAGCTCCCCGACAACCCCTCCTAGTCAACGATGCTAGTAAATTTTCAGTCAGTTCCAAAACCCTCATTCCTTGAAATACCAAAGCTCCAGCGGCATTCATCTCTTCCTGGTGCTAGTCCATGGAATTTCTACCACTGTGATTGACACAAATCGTCCTCTGAAACATACTAGGACTGCTTCCCACCTTACCATTGCCTACTCCTCGCGGCTCCGCAATCACCCACCAGTCTGTCTTGCCATGCACACCCTGCAACCCCTGGTGATCCCTAAATGTTGGCCATGAATTTAAGTGAGGTGGCCAAAACAATAAGTAAACCTCTGCCTGACAAGGAGGGACAGGCGGCTACTACTTGCGCTGAAATAGATTCTTTGCTCACCCCATCTTTTTTGTAATATGAGAAGGTGATTGTTTTTTTAACAAAGGCTGCTCAATCTAAGTTAAACATTTTGATCTGCAAACATGCTATATTCCATGAGACCTCGTTCAGCTGATTCAAGTAATCATGAAGATTATCAATGCACTGAACCAATCACTGCGCAAGTGAATCGTGGCATGGGAATTTCAACTCCCTCAACTCTCCCCACCTAGGATAGTCAGTAAGACTAAACAAATCAAACCGTATGTCCATCATGTCTCCTGCTGTCAGGACCCACAGCCTAAACCCAAAACTCACACCCATGGCCTACCACTAACTGTGGGAAGGCACCTCAAACCCCGATCAGCAGGGAATGCTGCATCAGGAGCATAGCATATACCAGCTAAGCATGCATTCAGCACAGCCAATATACATAGCCCCAGATGCACCTTGTGTCCAGCACCCATCACCCCCCAAAGGAAAGAAGGATAGCAGAGTGACAAGAGAGTGAGCAAACAGAGGACAGCATAATGTGGATCAGGAATGTGGATCAGGCAGTGGTGTCCCCCGAGTCCAGGCCAGTGTTCGGGGCCGGCGGGCCCTCCCCAGTATCCGTCTTACTGTCCTGGGGAGCCAATGATATGGTGCAATCTCCCTGGATCACCACCCTCATCGGGTCTGGGCACTTTTCCCGTACCTCTAGCCACCTCCAGACATCCTCGAGGTATCAAAGAAGTGGGACTTGCCCTCAGAAAGGACCTTCAGGTAGGCTAGATGCAGTAACATGTAGTGGAGACCCATTGATCGTAACATGGCCTTGACCTCTAAGAAGCCCTTGCGGGACCCCAGGACATTATTAGTATAATCAGGGTAAATGGATATCCTGAGGTTTTCAAAGTGGGCAACGTCTATATCCCTGGTCGCCTGGAGATTCAACCTTATATTGACTTAGCACTTAATCACTATCTCACTACATGAATATTTATTCTGCCCACTTTATGCTAATGTCATCCAGAGATGACAGAACACACTAGATACATGAACAACAGAAAAGTATACGAATAAATGGGGCACAGTAACTAGCAGAATGCCCTTGAAGAAATAGTTGCAGTTTTATGGCTGAGCATGGAAAAGTTCACTATCTTATTTATTTATTGCAGGTTTTGCATTATTCTGCACTTACCACTCCATTTTTAAACCCCCATCAAGGGAGAATTGCAAGGACTGCCAGGTAACTACCTTGCTCAGTCATTTTTTCAATTACAGGCTTCATTCCTTCTCCTGCTTCACTTGAGAGTTTGCATTGTTTAAATCTAGTGAAAATTGCATTTGGTTTCACATTTAACAGGCTTTGCACTTTTTATCAATCCCATCTTTTTTCCTGTGAAATTCCATACCTCTTCTTTGACCGTATGCCTTAAATCCAGAAGCAACGAAGGGCAGCAAGCAAAGTTGCTCTGATGCATTGTGTGAAAGGAAAACAACAGAAATATGCCACATCTGTAGGAAAGTAGCCTCTTTCTAGCATGGTGACCCCACCTATTGGCCTTTTTGTCAGTGTGTTTAACTGTGTTCACTGGGATCCTGCTAAAAAGGACCCCAGTGATTATGCTCTCTCCTTTAAACTTGGTTGCCGGAACCTTTTGTCACCCCACATTTGGCATACTGGTATCCCCATGTAAGTCCCTAGTATATGGTACCAAGGTACCCATGGCATTGGGGTACCAGAGGATCCCTATGGGATTCAGCATGTATTATGCCACCCACAGGGTGTCCATGCAATGTGTTCTGCAGGCCTGCCATTGCAGCCTGCATGAAAGGGTGTATGAACCCTTCCACCACCACAGCTCACTGCACCAGGTCACTGCATGGCAGGCCCTCCTAGCCCAGAGGGCAGTGTGCAAGTACCTGTGTGAGGGCAACCCTACACTAGAAGAGGTGCCCTCACAAACTCTAGCTCCATTCTCCTGGACTTCGTGAGTGCATGGACGCCATTTTATGTGTGTACTGGACATAGGTCACTACCTATATCCAGCTACATAATGGTAACTCCGAACCTAGGCATGTTTGGTATCAAACATGTTGGAATCATACCCCAATACTGTTGCCAGTATTGGAAGTATGATTCCGTGCACTCTGGGGGCTCCGTAGAGGACCCCCAGCATTGCTATCACAGTCTTACAGGGTTTTCCGGGCAGCTCAGCTGCTGCTACCCCTCAGACATGATTCTGTCCTCCTGCTGCTTGATCCGATCAAGCCCAGGAAGGGAGAACAAAGGATTTCCTTTGGGAGAGGGAGGTAACACCCTCTCCTTTTGGAAATAGGTGTGACTGGCTTAGGAGGGGTAGCCTCCCCAAGCCACTGGTTTGCTTTGAAGGGCACATTTGGTGCCCTCCATGCATAAACCAGTCCACTCCGGTTCGTCCCTGCTCTAGCACGAAACTGGACAACGGAAAGAGGAGTGACCACTCCCCTGTCCATCACCACCCCAAGGGTGGTACTCAGAGCTCCGCCAGAGGGTCCCCGGGTTCTGCCATCTTGTTTCCATGGTTGGCAGGGAGCTCTGGAAGCATCTGTGTGGCCAGGCCAGGCAGGTGATATCAGAGCCTCCTCCTGATAGGTGCTTACCTGGTTAGGTGGCCAATTCCCCTTTCAGGGCTATTTAGGGTCTCTCTCTTGGGTGGGTCCTCAGATTCGGCTTGCAAGACTCCAGCAGGATTCCTCTGCAACCTCCGCTTCGACTTCTGGCCACTGGAACTGCGACTGGACCTTCCAGGAACCAACAACACTGCGATCAATGAAGAAGAATCTTCTGCAACTTTGTTTCCACAACTCCTGCCAGCTTTGCAACATTTACCCGGCCGTGCATCCTCAGAAGACAGCAACTCTTCAGCCTGCACAAGAAAAAGAAGGAATCTCCCTTGGAGTGAAGGAGTCACTCCCCTGCAACCGCAGGCACCTACAGCAAATGACACAGGCTGCGTAGATCTCCCCTCATCTTGAGCTGCGTGGATCCTGCATCACAGGTGGTGGTCTGGAGTAGTCCTCTTGGTCCCCTGTACCAACTGTCCAACTTTGGCGGAGGTAAGGCTTTTACTTCCCACGCAGGACAGTACCCCCAAGCACTATGTCTTTTGAAGCTGCGAAGGCTTGTTTTCATCACCTCCAAGGGATCTTCAGGCGACATGCAGCCCCAGCCCCCAGCACTCCTTTCTGCAAAGCACAGCTTCCTGCGTGGTTCTCAGACAGTGTGGGATCCTTTTTTGTAGTGTTGCATGGGCTCCTTCTGCCACTCCTGTGTCCCCGTCCTGTTGGACTCCTGTGGGTGCTGCCTCTGCTCCAGTGGACTCTCTGCAACACTGAGGGTCCCCTGTGACTCCCCCTCCTGGGTTAAGTCCTCCTTGGACTTGCTTGTCCCTGGCAGCACCGCTTTTCCAATAACCGCAAGTTTGCCTTTGCCAAGACTTGTTGGTGGGATTCCTGCACCGACACCTGTTTGCAATCTTCACTCCAGCGTTGGACATCATCTGCATGAATCAGGATCTGTTCTCCGGCTCCAGGGCTGCAGTGCTGACCTATTCTTCATCATCGGCAACCAGTTCCTGCAAGTACAGCTGGGTGGGTAGTTGCTCCTCCTCCTGGACTCTTGGACTTGGTCCCCTCTCTCCACAGGTCTTCTTTCTTCAGGAATCCACAGCTGGTTTCCTTGCAGTCTTCCCTGGGTTTCTTCTTTTCCTCTTTTTGGGTGGTTTGGGGAAAATCCAGTGATTTACTCCTACTTTCCTGGTCGCTGGGGGTCACTGTGTTACTTGCCTCTGTGGCTTTCTGATACTCCCAGCTCCCCTCTACACATTCCTCTTACCTAGGTGGAGGTACTGTGTTTGCATTCCACTTTTTTAGTATATGGTTTGTGCTCCCCCTAGGGTCACTATTGGTTATTGCTATTTGCACTGTGTTCTAACATTTTCTATGACTTTTTCTGAATACTTGTGTGCATATTTAGTGTAATACTTACCTCCTATTGGAGGGTTGCCCTTCTAGTAATTTGTGGTATTGTGTTCCAAAAATAAAGAACATTTAAATTTGTATAACTGAGTGTTTTCTTTCATGTGTGTAAGTGTTGTGTGACTACAGTGGTATTGCATGAGCTTTGCATGTCTCCTAGATAAACCTTGGCTGCTCATCCACAGCTACCTCTAGAGAGCCTGGCTTCTAAACACTGACTACATTTCACTGAGAGGGGATACCTGGACCCCTTGATACCCACCACACACTAGGCCAGCTTCCTACAATATCTATTTAGATATGGCGCATTTCTACTGTCTCCTAGTGCTGTTGGACTGCATGCTGCCTAGCACCAATGTAGGCACCCTTGCCCCATTGTGCAAGGATGCCTGCGTTACAGGCAGGTTTATTTTTGTGCAGGAAGGGACAGCTTCCTGCACACAAACAATCCTTAAAGGCATTTTCCTCTTTCTGTGCATGCTGCTCAATGCAGCGTAGATAAAAAAGAGGGAGCAACAAGAAGGAATACAGATATTTCTCCTTGTTAGTCTGGTTCAGGGGGGTGTAGCATATTAGCTCAATCCCATGTTTACTCCACACAGTAAACCTGGGATTATATAAAAATCCATGAGTGGATGCATGGGAACACCCGTGCTCCACTTATAAAAAAGCCTCCCTGATACAAAGTAACACAAGGAGAAGCTATGTGCTGCATTGTGTTACTTTGATTTACTATAAACCACGCAAAGCCAAACATTCATAGTCTATGGGCCTGATTACAACTTTGGCGGAGGGGGTTAATCCATCCCAAATGTGACAGATATCCCGCCCGCCGTATTACGAGTCCATTATATCCTATGGAACTCGTAATACAGCGGGCGGGATATCCATCACATTTGGGGCAGATTAACCCCCTCCGCCAAAGTTGTAATCAGGCCCTATATCAGGAAATCTAAATTTCTAAGGTTAACGGTATCCTGTAAAGGAAACTGCAAATTCTTTACACATGGTGTATTCACAGTCGCAAATCCAGGCACATATGTACAACCCAATATCCATCATTGGCTCATACTCCGGCAAACCCTCTGTAGGTATTTTCTATCCATCTACAGCAAGTAAGCTAGAAGCTTTAGGCTTATTCAACAGAGCACCTATTATCTTTACTTAAAATAATCAAAAAACTGCACAGAGCAAACTATTGAAGAAAAAACAATCCCAGGGTGGCTATGACAAAGGTCAACCAATCATAACAAAATTTGGCAACAACCAACCAATAACAGTGTGATTCTGTGGTGGCATCTCACCAATCCCAGCACGACTCAGCTGACTGACCAATCACAGCCCAATTTTTCTGTGAATTGGGAAAGAATTGCACAGCCTTTCTCAATAAACACACAAAACAAATCTTGTCTACTCAGTCTCAATAGGAGAAAATCTGAAAGTTAAAAGGAGCAAAACACATCAACCGAAATTAGACAACTCGTTATTTCAGAATTCCCATCTGTGTGTGTATAGCGCCTGGAAACACTACCTTTATGCAGACAAGTTCAACAACAATATCTCAGGATCTTGGATTTTAACAAATCAGTCTCCTCTCGCTTACCCCCAAAATTGAGGTTTTTATACATTATTTTCGCATATTAAGTTAACAAAACTATAAAATAATTGTGGTGTGAGCAAAAGTATAGTTTCTTTAGAAAATCAGAGCACAACTAAATTCAGCATCACATTGCCTCAGCACCTAAGCACTATCCCACCGCATGAATAATTGTTCTGTCCACTCTATGCTAATGTCATCCGGAGACGACTGAAGAAACGAATTACATGAACAACAGAAAATGATATGAATTAATAGGGCACAGTGAATTTGGGGAATGTCATTGAAGAAATAGTTGAAGTTTTGTGACTGAGCACGGAAAGTTCATTGAAAACAGCATGATTAAAACAATGGAAATTAACAAGAACAGACCTGCTTGACTGTGTGCTTCAGAAAGACAAAGCAGGATAGTGCACAGGGGGGGAAACAAGGGTGACATCTATTTTGGACAAGATTCCAGCTTCCAATTGAGGCCTATTTAATATTAGCCCAGAAAACCCACCTCTATGCATTTTTAGAAACTCCATTAAAAAACAACAGCATTACATTGTTATGCATTGTTGAGTATGACATCACATTTTGCATGTTGTAAATGTTACATAAAAACAAAAATGCATAAAAATCTGTAACACCAGTAAGGTAGTCTGTGGTGTTTAACAGAATGAAAAGGAATTCTTTAAACAGTGTGTAAGGAAATCAGCAAATTTGCTAATGTTTGCAGACTTTCCAACTCAAGAAGTGTCTAGGGCTCAAAAGGAGTCAAGACATGTCTGTTTGAATGAACAGAGCACCACGAAGCAACTAGGATCTCCAGCGCCTTGAGACCCTTACAGGTGATTTGCCGCACTTTATAAATCCTGATTGATTGATTGATAATGGTTTAAGTGCCTCGGGTTGTGCGCAGCACACAACCCCGCCCCCCCTAGGTCTTGCCCCTTTCTTGATCGAGTAATATAAGGTGCTGGTCGACTACCATGTTAGGACGGAAGGGAGATTGATCAGTGTTAGTCGGAACAGAAAAGTGCCTGGGACTACAACCTCCTTGTGAAAACCTTGAAGGTCATGGTCCTGAGGGTGTACCAACCGTGCAAGGGTATCCAGGAGGTATCAGTGGCAGGAATACCCCATCATCATCATCAGATTGTTTATTTTGGCTGAAATATCCCTAAAACACATCACCTTAAAGCAATCAATCTCTCAAGACAAATATAGTTTGGTTAAAATTGGATAAAACAATGTTGGCTGAAATTCATAACATCCAATGAAAATTTAAAATCAACAATTTAACAATACATCATATTTATAATTTTATTTTGATTAACAAGATTTTTCTCTCACCCTTATTCTACATTTTGCAGTGCAATACAGTATACTTTCAATTCAGTGCTTTCCTTCCAAATTATATTCTTGAAGTAGGCAGAATGTCCTCCTTATCACCCCTGCAGAAGTTAAAAACTTTGCTACACTAAAAAACAATTACTGCTGCAGTACAGGTTCTTAAAATTCTTAGGGGCTTATTTAAGAAAAGTGGCACTACACCCAATGCAGCGCCACTTTTCTTGCGCCCCCCCCCTAACGCCACCATGTGTGCCCTGCATTTAAGATACGGCGCGCCATGGCGGTAGTTAGGGACTAGTGTCAACATTTTGATACTAGCTTGGCGCTTTGCAGGATTAGCGTAAAAAAAATTGACGCTAATCCTGCAAAGCACATTGAGGCCCATTGTAAATAATGGTGTGCCTCCTTTTAATAACTGTTCTGTATTGTAATCTCTTAGATTTCTTAGTGCCATTTTTGCTGCCCCTTAGGGGTGAATGCCCCCCTTTGCATACATTATGCCTGGCACAGTCATAATGTGGTGCAAGGGGTTATGCATGCATGCATTACGCCACTTTGTAAATCTGGTGCAGCGATTTTGGCCTTGTTGGGCCCCATTAACATAAAAAAATGACGCTAATGTGGCAGAAGGAGGCGCTATGCCCTCTTAAATCTGGGCCTTAATGCTTTAGTACACTGCCTGACCCCTGGCTGCCAACATACAGGCAGAATTACAATTCTGAATTGCAGACAAAAACAACTGTGTAGTTGTTTCAATCTCAGTTTACAGCCTGGACATCTGTCAGTGGAGGAATATTTCTTGCCCCGTTTAATGCAAAAGGTGTTTAAGAGCAATATTTCATGTCTAAACTTGGCATAGAATTACCTGGCCATATGGCACCATACGCTGTCAAAGAAGGACTACAAAAATGGCTTACATTTAAGGTCCAGAAATCTGTCTGTTACATTATCAGGTTTGCATTTTCTCATTTCTGCTGCCGACAAATATTGTTTAAGTTTTTGTTTGATGACAGATTTGGGGCTGATTTAGAGCTTGGTGGACGGGTTACTCTGTCACAAATGTGACGGGTATCTCCTCCGCTGTATTATAATTCCCATAGGATATAATGGAACCGTAATACGGGGGACAATTGTGAAAGAGAAACACCACCCGCCAAACTCTAAATCAAGCCCTTGGTCACCCATCGAGCATCGAAGGATGATTTTTAAAGGGCAGCTCGACCTAAATTATAAAGCATGTCCTTAACATGTTCTAGCCAAGGTATTCTTTGATATGGATAGCTGCAGTGGTTCTTCAATAGCTGCTCTATAAGGGCCAAGCTAGACAGTATGCCAAAGCCTATGCCAATACCATGAAAGTATTCAGCTTAACGGTGGATGCGGTAGGGTATATGTCGCAATCCATTAAAAATTGAATATGGGAGATTTATAAGTGATCATAAAAAAAATATTTTCAACCACTGCTAATATAGTATTGTTAAAAGTTCCTCATAGTTCTAAACCATACAGAACCATTCCCTTTATATCAGCATTATACATTTCATTTGCGGGTGGAACCATTTTTGCATCTGTGTTCTTAAATATTTTCAGAATGGCACAGGATTCATGCCACAATCTTAATACACTTCTACTAATCTGTTGCTCCCAAGACAACTTGCTTGCTAATTTCACTCCAAGATAGTCAAAAACTGTAACATGCTCAATCATTTCGCTATGTGCGTGAATGTGGGCCTTCCTGGTTTTATAAGGGTTAAAGGACATGAATATAATCTTGGATGTACTCAAATCCAGCCCGTGATCTGCTCAAAACATGAAGAATTGATCAACCATTGGTTGAAGCCCAGCAGGAGTTTTTTAAATTAAAAGCGCATCATCAGCAAGCAATAGTGCTGGGATCTTCTTATCTCCCATTTTTGGTGCATCGTTAGAAGAGAAGTCTAGATAATCTATTATACCGTTTACATGTAAGAATCGAGTCATTGTAAGGGCCCTTTCCTGTCTGACTCCCTTACCAATCCTAATTCGATTGGTCACTTTGCCCCCATTGACCCATCTTACCTGAGCATAGCTGGACTCATGAAGTCTTATTATTATCGTTCATATAATCTTGAGCAGACCTATACTGCTCATGACCTCCCAAATGTTATTACAGGGGTTTTCCAATGTATCGGACATAGTCAAAAACTTTGGTCAACAGTGCTGACTTTCGAACGGAACCCGGCTTGTAGATCAGTCACTTTCCTATTTTCAGAGGTCCACTCTACAGATTTCCCCAGTATTTGACAGCAAAAGATTTTTTGAAGGCTGTTGATTAAACTAATGGGCCTATAGTTGTAAGGAACCTCACGGCTACCCTTCTTGTATATTGGTAGGATCTCAGCATTGCACCAAGACATGGCAGGTAAATGTTGTAAACACATAATTTACTGTCCTCAAACAAGCTGACTTCTAAACCCAGAATATCATGAGGTTTATAGTCAATCTCTTAATTGTACAGTTGCATGGCATCTTTACCCAAGTCGGTAGGCGATCAGATGAGGTCCCTCTGGCCAGAGAGAAGGCTTCAATATAAGAGTTAGGGAAACCCAATGTGTGCGCTGGACCCACAGTCCAGATTTCTTGCAATAGACATAAGTCTAAGGTATCAAGCCCCCGACCGAGGATCATGCAATTTAGATTTTAAGCCAGCAATGTCCCATGACAGTAAATTAATAAGTAATAAATCCACGATTTGTAAAGCAGGGCAAATCACCCGTGAGGGTCTGAAGGCGCATCCCACCAGCATGAGCTTTAGTTCTGGACCCGGAACGCAGGGATAGTCCTGTTGTATGGAGAGTCCGACCACTTTCTCTAAAACAGATGCTAGTTCTTCCGATGGTTTTGGGCAGGAAGCACTATCAATCCTTGGTCTGCCTTCTTCTGGTAAGGGAGGCTTGTACTTCAAACCAGTCTGTGATGCTGCAGGAGTTGCGGACCGAATCCTCACAGCTTTCAGACCATCGACCAAGTCTTGGGATGTTAATACAAACTCAATAAAATTGTCTATTCCTCCAAACTGGATGGTGCACAGTCCTTGCAATGCCTGAGTAGATTACTGATTTACATTTCTGCATATTCCAAATCCAGAAAATGACTTTGAGCCTGATTTAGAATTTAGCAGACGGGTTACTCTGTCACAAACGTGACGGAAATTCCTTCTCCCGTACTACACTTTCTATAGGATATAATGGAATTGTAAAATGGTGGACGGAATATGGGTTATGTTTGTGACAGAGTAACCCCATCCATCAAACTCTAAATCATGCCTTTGTTTTTCAAAGCTATGCCATCTCCACTTTGGTCATGTATATGACCCCCTTTTGAGTATGCTGTTGCCATCTCTGGTGCATACTTAGGCCCATCCCACCTACATGCGATACAGTAACACATTGTCTTAAGAGTACAATTCAACAGCCGTAATATTGAATTATACATCTTATACATTATGGATGGTACATTGAGAAACGCTTGACAAATCCATGTCAACAATAGACTGTCTTCATAAAATGACAAATATTACCATTGCCTTGACATAAAAATATATATGTATAAGTATTGTACAGATAAGTTATATATCATGAGACATGTGCACTGGTGCATTTGCAAGAATAACTACATATACAAATGCCAATATGTGTTCTATATGTAATGAGCCCAGCTGTTATTGTACTCAGTATATAATCTTTGTAAAAGTTTAATTCATCACATACGTCATAGAAGAGAAAAATTGGAATTGTTAGACTATTAATCATTTAAATGAACATCTATGTTGTATTCTACATTGATTGGGGCAGTATGTGTGGAAATATTCTACATTTGAGTCTTTTACAGACTTTTCTGAGCATTTGAATAGATGATTCCAAATTCACTATGTGCGATTCCTTAAATGGAATGTACCAAACGGATTTGTTAAAAGTGGGTGCAATTTGCGCAGCGTCATTTAGTGAATCCATTGGTGTTGTAAGAACCAACCTACGTATTAATAGGTTAGTTCTAAAAACACCAATTCGTGATGGGTCTCCATTCGACCTACCTCATAAATATATGCATGAGGTAGGTCCTACAGTGTGACCCACTATGATTGGCTACATTCACAGGCATGGCGACCTGCTGGGGTCAGCAGGCACCACGTCCTTAATTGCCTTTAGAAAAACAACCTTTTTTTTTTTTAAATGTAGCCTGTTTCCTTAAAGGAAAAAGGGGTGTGTTTAAAAAAAAAAAAATTACACTAACCTATTTTATGAGGAGGCAGAACATTAATACATACCATAAAGATTCGGAATCTGGAAGGGGCGGCCTTTACACGCCCCTTCCAAATACCAAAATGTTATATATTCCCAAACCCAATTAGCATTTCGGTAAGATTTAGTAACATCTCACTGAATAAAAAAATGGGCTTGGTGAATAAAAAAAGCCATTTTTCAGATGGTAAGGCTTGGATTCTATGACTCAACCATAAAATAGTTTTGTACATGAGGGCCCAGATCTCCAAACCCAATATTTTTGGGAATACCTTCCATGGAGATCTGCTGGTGCGTAAGTGAATGAATGTGTTGTGAACTAGTCAGATCCCAAATAAATCACCTGAGTGTTACGTACCACAAATGTATTGTTAATTATAAGGAATTTCCATAAATTTCTCATTACACGATCACTGGTAGGCCACTGATAGGCGTTTAAAGCTTCAAAGATGATCTGAAGGCAGAAATGCAACTGTAGTCTGGTGCAGTTTAAGGAATCATTTACTCTTGCATTTGTTTCCTTACAATAGCATGTTTCCTCGCTGTCACTACAAAGAGACTTCCTAAAGTGCTAATCTAGTTAGTAAGCTTTTAGAACTATAGATAGGATGTCCCTGATGAGTGGCAGAGGTAGGCGGACCAGTGCGGGTGTGCGTGGAGGGATGGAAGTCTGGATGCTATGAGTAGTGGGCAGTTAAAGTCTGGTCCAGCTGTCAGGTTACTTCTGTGAGCAGCATCATTGGATTGATATGTACTGCGGAGTATGAGACTGCGTGTTGAGTCTGGCCATGGTCAAGTATTGGTGAACTAGACTATGTTCACCTGGGTTGTAGGAATATAGATATCAGTCTAGATATCAGGACTTCCCCTATCATCCTATTTCTTTGCTAAATTGAAAGCTCCATTGAGATCTTTAGCTTTGAGGAAATCCCTAAGAAGGAGGTACTTCTCCTGGTTTATTTGTTTAGGGCCTGATTTAGAGTTTGGCAGACGGGTTACTCAGTCACAAACGTGACTGATATTCCATCCGCCGTATTACGATTCAAATAGGATGTAATGGGATCTTCCCTCAAGTATGTGACGCAGTAAACCCATCCCCCAAACTCTAAATCAGGTCCCTAGTTTTGAATATAGTGCAAAACTTTGCCACAGTAAAAGTTTCAAGGTGCTTCACATGGTAATGAAAATACAGTTAGATTAAAACAATCTAAAAAGAGGCAGGCACAAGCATGGAGAAACAGCCATGGTGACTATAAAGAGTGAAACTGATGAAGTGGCAGTGACTCATAACTAAAACATAATCTAATGAAAGAGTGTAAGTGAAAAAGTAAGATTGATGTGAGTTGGTCAGGCAACTGTAAAAACAAGGTGATGGATGGAATTGCTTGAATTAATCTCAGCCACTGGCAATCGCTTGGGCCACATCCTAATCCATCATCTTTTTTGCCCACCATGCCACCCCAGTTTGGACCCCGCCAAATGCAAGTCAGTCCTCATGAGAACAGTCCAGTCCAAACTGCCAAGCCAGGAAACAAGCATCCTGGGACTGGTTTAAGGGTATCACCCTTCATCAGCCAGGCCAAGTTGAATCCAGTGACAAAGTGAGCCCAGGACACACGTCTGGCCATATCCGGCGCACTTAGGGCAACAAAAACAAACAAACACAATTGATGATGGAATGCGGAACCAATCAAACATTCACCCTGAGTCACAGATCTGGGTTTAATCCATTATCTTTTTTGCCCACCACGCCACCCCAGTTTGTACCCAACCATATCCAAATCAGTCTTGACCCTGCTTCGCATGAGAACAGTCCAGCCCAAACTGCCAGGCCAGGTCCTCCCTGGACCAGAAACAAGCAAGCCATATTTTGGGGGTGTTGGCAGAGAAGTATAATTCCATTCCTTTTGTAGAAGTGATTTGCTCCTGGAACATTTATCACAACCATAGAATTTCTGCATTTGATGTTTGGGATTGTCTATGTCAAGGGCTTGATAGGTAAGACAATCCGTCTCAGAAGTGCATGAGGATTCAAAAGGAAGGCATTTGAGAGAAACGAGAACAGGAGTTTGCAGTGGAACTTTTTGGAATTGAAGACATGTCGAGCATCAGAGTGAAGGACAGCTTTGAGAGGGCCACTAATTAATTTGTGAAGACCAGTGCGTGCACTTCCAAAGACAATTTTAAAAATAGCCATAGCTTTCAGTGGCCAATTTTAGATCAGCTTTAGATGGAAATAGGGTGCCCCGATGTCCCAGAGTAGCCAGGACACTGCTGGCTTTTCATCATCTGTCCTTGGCTTGGTTACTATAGATCAGGTGGATGAACCATCAACATCCTTTGAGGACTGAGCATTGCGGCTTGGCGGATCCAGTGGTGGAGATCGCACATTTGTCATGAGCAAAGATCTAAACAGGGTGGCAAACAGTCAGAGGAGTAGATGGGAAAACTGGTACCTCATTTACAGTGTTTTGACACAGGGCAGTGCTGCAAGCCTTCTTGCTGCACTGCTCTGTGTCAAAACAAAAGGGCAAAAATGCGCTGTATCTGCAAGATACAGCACAATCCTGTCCTTTTTCCCTGCGCTGTTACACAAATTGCTGCCATGCGTCAATGCAGGTACCCTTGCACCATGGAGCAAGGGTGCCTGCGTTGCGGGGATGGTTGTTTTGTGCAGGAGGGGACACCTTCCTGTACAACAATCAAGAGAGGCAATTTCCTCTTTCTATTGGTGCTGCAAAATGCAGCACACACAGAAAGAGGAAAAAACTGGAAGAAATAAAGATATTTATCCCTGTTGCGTCACCCTTACACCACCCCTGGCGTGGCATAGGCTTTTGACACATTCCCAGTTTTACAAAACCTTGTAAATGTGGGAATGCACAAAAATCCATGTATGTTGCACAGAAAATCCATGCAACACCCATGGAAATGCCTCCCTGCGCCAAGTAAGGCAACGCAGCGACTTGGGCTGCATAGCCTCACTCCACACCTAGAAGGCCAAGAAAAGTCAAACAAAGGGTCTTTGCGTGGCCTTGTAGTTATGGGTCAGCAGTCCGCACCGCCAGTGCGTCACAAAAAGTGATGCACCGGTGACACAAGCAGCTTGTAAATAAGCCCCTGGCTGTATAATTAGTTGTAGTTTGTCTGTGGACTTTTTGGGAGTTGTTTGTTGATTTTTCTATGTTAGATGATGGCTGAGCTGTGGCTGTATGGTATGACGCATACACTTCAAGGTAGGACATTCCACTTATGGAAGAGTCATAAAACTATGCTGCTGTGCTATGAGGAGATACTTTGGGAGTGCATCTCACTTAGATTCTGGAAGCTTCCAAAGGAGTGGATGTCATCACAAAGGCTAAGTTTCTCTTCACTTTGAGAATCCTCATGCCACCTATACTCATTTCTGATCAGACAATATCGGGTGACTGTTACCCGGATCCTAGCTCTACGTACAAGGCTTTCCATGAATGCTCTGCGAATGTATCTCTCTGGAACACACTCCTCCACTGGGAACAGCACCTGCGCGATGGACGTTCTCTGGCCCGGCCGCCGATGCCCATTGATCTGAATCTGGTAGTTGTAATAGCGGATGCCACCAGAGTTGACAAAGCCCTGCAGGTCCAGGCGCAGGTTAGGCGTCCGTATGATACTGGATGTTGGCTGGGTTTGTAGGCAACCATTGTCCCAAAGTGCGACCACCTGGTACGCTACCTCATCATATGAATATCCTCCATCAGCCAAATCAGTGGTGGGTTCAGCTTGAAACTGAGTCTGAACCTTGTTGCCTCTATCAACTTTCTCACAAACAATTTCATTAAATTGATTCACCATTAATTGCCGTCCCTCAGGCTCCAACCTGCATTCGCTGTCTCTTAGCGGTCCGCAGTAGTCCCAGGAGCCCCCACTGTAGCACCAGTAATAGTTATACCCGTACGTGCTGCAGGGGTGGTCTGCATTGCACAATATGTTCTTGTATGTGACTCCAGACAGCGGGGAGCAGTAGTCCCACCCTGATAAGGTGTGGCACCAGAAATAATCAGTGTCCCCTTCTCTGCCGCACTCATCCTGACAGATGCTGTTAGTCTGACTCTTATACATAGAAGTAAGGTGGGTCACCACTTTCATCTCAACTCGCCCACAGTAGCCCCAGCTTCCATCTTGTGTGTTACACCAGGAGTAGGAGTAGCCATGGCGTCCGCAGGGATGATCCGCTTTGCAAGGCCTGCCGTAATAATCCCGGTTGGATGCGGGTGAGCAGTAATCCCACCCATCTCGTGTATGGCAATAGTAGTAGGAACCTCCTTGGCCACAGTCCTGGCATTGTACATCATAATAGGAGGAAAAATGGTTATAGTCAACTCCATCTACTCCGGCTTCTGGAAGTTTGAGGCAAATCACTGCAGCCAATGACAGGCCGAGCACGCCATTGAGTCGCCACCACATCCTGTAGAGTCTGTAACAGAGATAGAGAAGAAAGACTTATTTATTGTAAATCCTTTATATTCATTTTATGTCAGCGGGATACAATATAAGATAACATATGACTCATGGACATGACCAAACTGCATTAAATGCACAGAATCAGGCATAACATGCATCATTATTCCATAGTTAACAAATATATAGGGTGACCAGATTTTTAAAGCCAAAAACCGGGACATTTCACAGAAAATAGAAGGACTACAATTTTACTTCAACCGAGCCCACAGAATGGCATCGCTCTTCAGCACAGAATTACAGCAGAGGTACTAAGAACATAATTAAAATGCAATTTTTAAAGCCATTATAATACCTGTTAATTAAATTGCTTTCTGAGAACACCTGCTAACTATCTCTACTTTGGGTAACAAAAAAATTAATCTCCCACCGCTTTCAGGCGACCTTCTCTAAAAACCGGGACATAAGCTAAATTTCCCAATATCTCCCGGGACAGCTGGTGAAAAAACTGAACTGTCCCGGCAAATCCGTGACGCCTGGTCATCCTACAAATATAGCAAACCCATACACATATTATTTAACTAATAATTTATCTTCTTGGCATAATGTGCTCACAAGCTCCCTGCATTCGTATACAGCACACGGTCAGTACGAGTTAAGCCATAATGTGAGATGGTTGTATAACTTAATATAGAACCCCACCCCAGAATATCATGTTACAAGAAAATCGAAGACAGAATATCAAGGGACAAAATATCGGAAGGTAAGTGCTCATAGAGAAGTATAGATCTACTATTCCTAACTCCCCATCTGCATACCTTGAAAATATTTATATTGCCAAGGTACATAGGCAGGGAGTTAGGTATAGAATATCTAGACTGACCTACCTGTCAATATTTCAGTTTTGTTATTTTGTCCTTGATATTCTGTGCTATCGATATTCTGATTTCAATATTCAGGGGGCACACCTACAAGATCAACTTACATCAGAATATGCAATCTCAGCCAATGTTTGTACCATGTGTTTTCTGAAGGGCCCCCCAAATGTCCTTTTGGCCTAGTCTGCAGGTGTTGGAGGGACATATACACCTCCACTTTATCATTGCAGTATATAGCATCTTTAAGCCAGCGTTGCAGCTTGGGACTGAGGCCCTTCCGACATGCTCTCACTATACCGTGTCTGGTTAGCACCAATAGTAGCACAGCTAAGGTCCTAGAGCCATAAGGTGTGTCGGCGACATAGTCCGAAAGTAGTGGTAATGGGGTGCCGGTCAGGTGGCTACTGCTAATTTCAGTGATCTTCTGTGTAACTGTGAGCCTCATGAGGGTTGTGGTGAGTAGATCTTGTGCGGGAGAGTGAAAGCATTGTAAAATCACATTCAAAATATAACAAAAAGTATTCAAATAAGAATTCAATATGTGTACCTGGTGATACCAATGAAATAGCGATTTAGGATGTGTCTATTAAAAGAATGGCAAGGGGGAGAAGATGGGGCAGAGATGATATAAGGTGTCCCTAAAATTTAATTTGAAGATGCACAGCCTAAGTTTTCTGTGGGGCCAGGTGACTTCCTGCACTATGCCGGCTTAGCAGAACTGGCCAGACAGACTTGGACCACTTTTCCCACAGCCTCAGCTACTTCGGACACTTTGACAATCTAGTTTTCATGGCATCTGATTTCATTTATATTTATATTTAAAGCTCTGAGAGCTGAAGCAGCTGGAGGCCAGGTTCATGCCCAAGAGGCTTAGGAAGAGGACCTGGGGACGTCTTTTGAGGATGCAGACTGGGCCCGTATCTGTGCTCTCTTGCAGTCTGTATCATGCAATGCACACTTTGAACTAGTCCATTATAACACTTGAATTGCACCTGACCACTTTGACTCTTAAATGAATATCTCAGTCCCCGATCTGACAATTGCCCCTGATGTGGAATTCAGAGGGCCAAGTTCCTCCATTTGGCCTGTGGGTTGCTGTACAGTACAGGATTTTTGGGCTCGGGTCATGAATGAACTTGTAGGCTCTACCTCTTTGCACATCACGCTAACTCCTCAGTGCTACTTGTTGGTGGACATCAAGAGGCCAAAAGGCAATGAGATGGCGCTGGTACTTGCTAGACAGAGATTGGCCAGCCATCACTTGAATGAGACAATGTGCTCCGGAGTTAAACAGTTGGCATAGGGATGTGGAAGAATGGATGCTTGCTGAAGAAGTTAAACTTAGAGGGAGAGGCAACAAAGTGGGGGACGATATCCTGGTGTGTCGGGAGTCGGCGATATGTTTCTGGCTCCTAACCCTGAATCGAACAGTGGTGACAGTGATGACTCTGAATGAATACAGTTCTGCTGGGTGGATTCTCATGAGAGAGAAGGGACTATATGGTTTGTCTTCTGTCATCTGCATACGCAGCAGTTGTTAATACATAAAGGCCACAGTGGACCCCTTTGATATCAGAAGAAATATTAATGATCACAAGTGGTCAATTGCAAGGACAAACAAAAGAAGGGAGAGTTGGCATCCTTGATGAGTGCCTTTTGTTACCGAGAAAAGCTCAGAGGTGGTGCCGTTAATTTGAATCCATGCAGAAGGAGCTGCATATAAGGCATTCCCACCTGGGAGCACAGATCGCTCAAATTGTATTTATGGATGGTACCTTCCAAATAAGGCCAAAATACTATGTCAAAAGTCTTCTCAGCATCCAAAACTATAGCCACAGTAGCTGGCGTTTGGGGAAGAGCGATGTTCCTGATTTTATGGGCAAACAGTCAAGTGCTATTGCCAGCTAGTCTGCCTTTGATAAATCCTGACTGGGACGCATGTACTAATTTGGTAATAAAGGGTTGATGGCTTCTGGCTAGCATTTTTGCATATATTTTTGCTTCCACATTTATTAGCGAAATCGACCTGAAACTTTTAAAGATTTTAATGGTCTTTTCCTCCCTTAGGATTAATGATAATGGTAGCTTCAGCCGCTGTACCGATAACCAACCCAGAGAGGTAAAGTGATTAAGCAGCATTTCAAGGGAAAGCAGAATGTGCTCAAAAGTTTTATAAAAGTTGGGCAACCCATTTTATGAAGGAACCCTAGCTCCTTTACCTGTACCCCAGGAGCATAGAAGGCATCCCAACTCTTTCACCTTCATCTACGGAAGGGAGAAGGCATCCCAGATAATCCCCTGGAAAATTACTTCAGTCCGGAATTATTACTTTCCCCAATGGTATAGCATGTAACATACATGATGCTACATACATGATTGTTTTGTCTACATGGCGGAATTGATGACCAACATAATGTCTACACAGGTAGCTCATTTGAGGTCTCTGTTGATGTCAAATATGTCAGGAAGAACGTTTGCCAGTGAACAGCTCCTGCTCATCCTTTCGCCCCTTTGTGTGCTGCTAAGTTCCTTAAAAAAAAATCAGAGCCATTTGCCAAGGTAAGACCAACAGGCGTACCCTAAAGTATGGATACTTGTTAATCATCTTCCTTCCAGAAGAACTGGGAAATTGCATGCATCAAGGACATGAGAGAATAGATCTTAAACAATGCTTGGGTCTGTGTACCACTATCTTCCAGCCATGGCCCCAAATCAGGACTAGTTCTGGCCCCTTTTTGGCCACTGGATTGGAAAGGTGATTCTGGTGCACCAGAGCCTAAAGGAACAGCACTGTGTGTGCAAGGGTTCTTGATCAAGGTTTGGGACTAGTGGGACCTGGAGGGAAGCCCTACAATTGTGATCTTGTGTAGGAAAGTAGCCTCTTTCTAGCATGGTTACCCCCACTTTTGGCCTGTTTGTGAGTGTGTGTCAGTGTGTTTTTACTGTGTCACTGGGATCCTGCCAGCCAGGACCCCAGTGCTCATAGTTGTGGCCTAATGTGTATGCCTCTGTAGTGCCTAACTGTGTCACTGAGGCTCTGCTAACCAGAACCTCAGTGCTTATGCTCTCTCTGCTTTTACATTTGTCACTGTAGGCCGGTGTCTTCATTTACCAATTACAATTGGCATACTGAACCCCCTTATAAGTCCCTAGTATATGGTACCTACGTACCCAGGGCATTGGGATTCCAGGAGATCCATATGGACTGCAGCATTTCTTTTGCCACCCATAGGGAGCCCAGACCAACCCTTACACAGGACTGCAGCCTGCGTGAAATAGTGCACACACTATTTTACAGCCATTTTCACTGCACTTACGTAACTGATAAGTCACCTATATGTCTCACCTTCACTTGCTGAAGATTAGGTGCAAAGTTACTAAGTGTGAGGGCAACCTTGCACTAGCAAAGGTGCCCCCACATAGTTCAGGGCCATTTCCCAGGACTTTGTGAGTGCGGGGACACCATTACACACGTGCTCTACATATAGGTCAATACATATATGTAGCTTCACAATGGTAACTCCGAATATGGCCATGTAACATGTCTAAGATCATGGGATTGTCCCCCCATTCCAAATCTGGAGCCAATTCCTTGCATTCTGGGGGCTCCACAATGGACCCCCAGTACTGCCAAACCTGCTCTCTGAGGCTTGCACTGCAGCTACAGCTGCTGCCACCTCATAGGCAGGGTTCTGCCCTCCTGGGGTCTGGGCAGCCCAGTCCCAGGAAGGCAGAACAAAGCATTTCCTCTGAGAGCAGGGTGTTACACCCTCTCCCTTTGGAAATAGGTGTTACAGGCTGGGGAGGGGTAGCCTCCCCCAGCCTCTGGAAATGCTTTGAAGAGCACAGATCGTGCCTTCCTTGCATAAACCAGTCTACACCAGTTCAGGGACCCTTTCTCCACTGCTATGGCGGCAAACTCGACAAAGGAAAGGGGAGTGACCACCCCCCTGTCAATCACCACCCCAGGGGTGGTGCCCAGAGCTCCTCTCCAGTATGTCCCAGACTTCAGCCATCTTACTTTGTAAGGTGTGGGGGCACTCTGGAGGGCTCTGAGTGGCCAGTGCCAGCAGATGACGTCAGAGACCCCTCCTGATAGGTCCATACCTAATAAGGTAGCCAATCCCCCTCTCAGGGCTATTTAGGGTCTCTCCTGTGGGTTCTCTTCAGATTCTGCTTGCATGTTTCCTTTAGGAATCCTCTGCAACAACTTAAGACTTTCTGACCTCGGATCAACCGCAACCTTCTCCAAGAAACGCTGTAACTGCAACAAAGTGTCTACAAGAGACACTTTTCTTCAGCAACCTCAGCTCCAAGTCAGCAACTGCAACAGTTTCCACAGTGTGCATGGTCTGGGGACTCCCTGTCTTCATCCTGCACCATAAGGACCGACGAAATCTCACATGGAGTGACGGAGTCACTCCCCTGCTCCAAGCAGGCACCTTCCAAGGCAACGACCGGTACCCTGGGACTCCTCTCATGGTGACGAGCGTGCTCCTTAAGACACGTAGGGTGGACATTATAGAGATAGACTGTCCTGAGGACCTGCTGACACAATTTGGAGGAGGTAAGATCTTGCCTTCCCCGAGAACGACGGTACCCCTGTGTTTTGTGTCTTCTTCGCCTCCTGAGGCCTCTGTGCAGTCTTTTCAAAATTCCTTCATGCACAGCCTGGCCCAGGTCCCCAGCACTCCACCCTGTGACGCTCAACTCGCTGAGTTGTCATCCGGCGGCGTGGGACCTTCTTTTGTTGTGCTGCATCAACCGCATTTTGCACCCCCTTTGAACCCGGATCCTTTGGCTTCTGGGGGTGCTGACTGGCATCCTGAGGGCTCTCTAAAGTGCTGAGAGCCCCCTCTTCCTCCTCACACAGAGTTGAGGCCCCCAGATCCCTCCTGGGTCCACCCAGCGCCATTTTGATGAAAAACGGTCTATTGTCGTAGCCAAGGCTTGTTGGTGCCTTCCATCACGAAATCTCATCTGTAATGATCTTCACACCGTGGGACATCTTTTGCATCACGCAGGAACCCGCTGGCATCTTCTAGGGTGCATTTCTGCAGTCTTCTACTAACCAGGGACTCTTCTTTTGCACCCTCTTCTGGGTTGGCAGGGGCTCCTGTCCTTCCTGGAACTTCTTTCGACTTCTGGACTTGGTCCCCTTCCTTTGCAGGTCGTCAGGTCCAATAATCCAGCAGTTGTTCTTTGCAGACTTGGTTGGCTGCTGCAAAATCCCAAAAACGAGGTGTAGTGTGTCGTAAGGAAACTTGCAGTACTTTACTCCTGCTTTACTCTCCTAGCGATTCTGCACACACTACTTCTGTCTAGGGGGGAATTTGTGATTCACATTCCACTTTTTTAGTATATGGTTTGTGTTGCCCCTAGACCTATTTTCTCCCATTGCATTTTATAGGATTTCCTACTGTTTGAATTGTTCTATGAGTATTTACTTGTCTAATTTTGGTGTCTAGTGTATATATTGTGCATAACACTTACCTCCAGAAAGAGCATTGTCTCTAAGATATTTTTGGTACTGTGTCACCCAAATAAATACCTTTATTTTTGGTAACACTGAGTATTGTCTTTACTTGTGTATAAGTACTGTGTAACTATAAGTGGTATTGCATGAGCGTTGCAGGTCTCCTAGTTCAGCCTAAGCTGCACTGCTATAGCTACCTCTATCAGCCTAAGCTGCTAGAACACTACTACTTCACTAATAAGAGATAACTGGACCTGGTATAAGGTGTAAGTACCCAAGCTACCCACTAAAAACCAGACCAGCCTCCTACATCTTGAAGAAGAGGAGGCTGTCCTGACTAGTGTGACTAGTGTGGATAGGATTAGGCTTCTGACCAGAAAAATCCAGAATTTCTATTGAGGAAGTGAGTCAGTCATTCAAGGGTCAAAAGGACCATGTGTAGGAGGCTGGACTGGCTTGTAGTGAGTACCAAGGGGTACTTGCACCTTGCACCAGGCCCAGTTATCCCTTATTAGTGTATAGGGTGTCTAGCAGCTTAGGCTGATAGATAATGGTAGCTTAGCAGAGCAGCTTAGGCTGAACTAGGAGACGTGTGAAGCTACTACAGTACCACCTATGCACAATATCATAAGAAAACACAATACACAGTTATACTAAAAATAAAGGTACTTTATTTTTATGACAATATGCCAAAGTATCTTAGAGTGTACCCTCAGTGAGAGGATGGGAAATATACACAAGATATATATACACAATAGCAAAAATATGCAGTATAGTCTTAGAAAACAGTGCAAACAATGTATAGTTACAATAGGATGCAATGGGGAAACATAGGGATAGGGGCAACACAAACCATATACTCCAAAAGTGGAATGCGAACCACGAATGGACCCCAAACCTATGTGACCTTGTAGAGGGTCGCTGGGACTATTAGAAAATAGTGAGAGTTAGAAAAATAACCCTCCCCAAGACCCTGAAAAGTGAGTGCAAAGTGCACTAAAGTTCCCCTAAGGACAAAGAAGTTGTGTTAGAGGAATAATGCAGGAAAGACACAAACCAGCAATGCAACAACTGTGGATTTCCAATCTAGGGTACCTGTGAAACAAGGGGACCAAGTCCAAAAGTCACAAGCAAGTCAGAGATGGGCAAATGCCCAGGAAATGCCAGCTGCGGGTGCACAGAAGCTTCTACTGTACAGAAGAAGCTGAGGTTTCTGCAGGAAAGAAAAGGGCTAGAGACTTCCCCTTTGGTGGACGGATCCCTCTCGCCGTGGAGAGTCGTGCAGAAGTGTTTTCCCGCCGAAAAAACGCCAATAAGCCTTGCTAGCTGCAAATCGTGCGGTTAGCGTTTTTGGACGCTGCTGAGGCCCAGGAAGGACCAGGAGGTCGCATATTGGACCAGCAGAGAGAGGGGACGTCGAGCAAGACAAGGAGCCCTCTCTGAAGCCGGTAGCACCCGGAGAAGTGCCAGAAACAGGCACTACGAGGATGTGTGAAACGGTGCTCGCCGAAGTTGCACAAAGGAGTCCCACGTCGCCGGAGACCAACTTAGAAAGTCGTGCAATGCAGGTTAGAGTGCTGTGGACCCAGGCTTGGCTGTGTACAAAGGATTTCCGCCGGAAGTGCACAGGGGCCGGAGTAGCTGCAAAGTCGCGGTTCCCAGCAATGCAGCCCAGCGAGGTGAGGCAAGGACTTACCTCCACCAAACTTGGACTGAAGAGTCACTGGACTGTGGGGGTCACTTGGACAGAGTTGCTGGATTCGAGGGACCTCGCTCGTCGTGCTGAGAGGAGACCCAAGGGACCGGTAATGCAGCTTTTTGGTGCCTGTGGTTGCAGGGGGAAGATTCCGTCGACCCACGGGAGATTTCTTCGGAGCTTCTGGTGCAGAGAGGAGGCAGGCTACCCCCACAGCATGCACAAGCAGGAAAACAGTCGAGAAGGCGGCAGGATCAGCGTTACAGAGTTGCAGTAGTCGTCTTTGCTACTATCTTGCAGGTTTGCAGGCTTCCAGCGCGGTCAGCAGTCGATTCCTTGGCAGAAGGTGAAGAGAGAGATGCAGAGGAACTCGGATGAGCTCTTGCATTCGTTATCTAAAGTTTCCCCAGAGACAGAGACCCTAAATAGCCAGAAAAGAGGGTTTGGCTACTTAGGAGAGAGGATAGGCTAGCAACACCTGAAGGAGCCTATCACAAGGAGTCTCTGACGTCACCTGGTGGCACTGGCCACTCAGAGCAGTCCAGTGTGCCAGCAGCACCTCTGTTTCCAAGATGGCAGAGGTCTGGAGCACACTGGAGGAGCTCTGGACACCTCCCAGGGGAGGTGCAGGTCAGGGGAGTGGTCACTCCCCTTTCCTTTGTCCAGTTTCGCGCCAGAGCAGGGGCTAAGGGGTCCCTGAACCGGTGTAGACTGGCTTATGCAGAATTGGGCACATCTGTGCCCAACAAAGCATTTCCAGAGGCTGGGGGAGGCTACTCCTCCCCTGCCTTCACACCATTTTCCAAAGGGAGAGGGTGTCACACCCTCTCTCAGAGGAAGTTCTTTGTTCTGCCATCCTGGGCCAGGCCTGGCTGGACCCCAGGAGGGCAGATGCCTGTCTGAGGGGTTGGCAGCAGCAGCAGCTGCAGTGAAACCCCAGGAAGGGCAGTTTGGCAGTACCAGGGTCTGTGCTACAGACCACTGGGATCATGGAATTGTACCAACAATGCCAGGATGGCATAGAGGGGGCAATTCCATGATCATAGACATGTTACATGGCCATATTCGGAGTTACCATTGTGAAGCTACATATAGGTAGTGACCTATATGTAGTGCACGCGTGTAATGGTGTCCCCGCACTCACAAAGTTCAGGGAATTGGCTCTGAACAATGTGGGGGCACCTTGGCTAGTGCCAGGGTGCCCTCACACTAAGTAACTTTGCACCTAACCTTTACCAGGTAAAGGTTAGACATATAGGTGACTTATAAGTTACTTAAGTGCAATGTAAAATGGCTGTGAAATAACGTGGACGTTATTTCACTCAGGCTGCAGTGGCAGGCCTGTGTAAGAATTGTCAGAGCTCCCTATGGGTGGCAAAAGAAATGCTGCAGCCCATAGGGATCTCCTGGAACCCCAATACCCTGGGTACCTCAGTACCATATACTAGGGAATTATAAGGGTGTTCCAGTAAGCCAATGTAAATTGGTAAAAATGGTCACTAGCCTGTTAGTGACAATTTGGAAAGAAATGAGAGAGCATAACCACTGAGGTTCTGATTAGCAGAGCCTCAGTGAGACAGTTAGTCACTACACAGGTAACACATTCAGGCACACTTATGAGCACTGGGGCCCTGGGTTACCAGGGTCCCAGTGACACATACAACTAAAACAACATATATACAGTGAAAAATGGGGGTAACATGCCAGGCAAGATGGTACTTTCCTACACAACCCCCCCCCAAACGAAGGACAATAAGACGAGCCATGACCTGATGAGTCTTCATTGTCTAAGTGGAAATATCTGGAGAGTCCATCTGCATTGGAGTGGCTACTCCCAGGTCTATGTTCCACTGTATAGTCCATTCCCTGTAGGGATATGGACCACCTCAACAATTTAGGATTTTCACCTTTCATTTGTTTTAGCCAAAGTAGAGGTTTGTGGTCTGTCTGAACAATGAAGTGAGTGCCAAACAGGTATGGCCTCAACTTCTTCAGAGCCCAGACCACAGCAAAGGCCTCCCTCTCAATGGCAGACCAACGCTTTTCTCTAGGGGTCAACCTCCTACTAATAAAAGCAACAGGTTGATCCTGGCCCTCAGAATTAAGTTGTGATAGGACTGCCCCTACTCCTAATTCAGATGCATCAGTTTGGACATAGAATTTTTTAGAGTAACAAGGGCTTTTCAGGACAGGTGCAGAGCACATGGCCTGCTTCAGCTCCTCAAAAGCTTTCTGACAGTTTGCTGTCCATAATACCTTTTTAGGCATTTTCTTGGATGTGAGGTCATTAAGAGGGGCTGCAATGGAGCCATAGTTCTTAATGAACCTCCTGTAATACCCAGTGAGGCCTAGGAAGGCTCTCACCTGAGTCTGTGTGGTAGGGGGAACCCAATCAATAATTGTTTGGATTTTCCCCTGAAGTGGTGCAATCTGTTCCCCACCAACAAGGTGTCCCAGATAAACCACCTTTCCCTGCCCTATCTGGCACTTTGAAGCCTTGATAGTGAGGCCTGCCTTTTGCAGGGCCTCCAAAACTTTCCATAGGTGGACCAGGTGATCATCCCAGCTGGAGCTAAAGACAGCTATATCGTCCAAATATGCTGCACTGAAAGCTTCCAGCCCTTGCAGGACTGTGTTCACCAACCTCTGAAAAGTGGCAGGTGCATTTTTCAAACCAAAAGGCATTACAGTAAACTGGTAATGTCCTCCAATGGTAGAAAATGCAGTCTTAGGTTTAGCATCTTCTGACAATTTGATCTGCCAATACCCTGCAGTCAAATCAAAAGTGCTTAGATACTTGGCAGATGCCAGTGTATCTATGAGCTCATCTGCCCTGGGTATAGGGTGAGCATCAGTTTTGGTTACCAAGTTGAGACCTCTATAGTCTACACAAAACCGCATTTCCTTCTTTCCATCTTTGGAATGGGGTTTTGGTACCAGTACCACAGGAGAAGCCCATGGACTGTCAGAGTGCTCAACCACTCCTAGTTCTAACATTTTCTGGACCTCTTGCTTTATGCAGTCCCTGACATGGTCAGGCTGCCTATAGATCTTACTTTTGACAGGTAAACTGTCTCCGGTATCTATAGTGTGCTCACACCAAGAAGTGGTACCTGGCACAGTAGAGAAGAGTTCAGAGAATTGATCTAGGAGATTTATGCAATTATCTTTCTGCTCAGCAGTAAGACAATCAGCCAAAACTACACCTTCCACAAGAGCATCTTGTTCTGTGGAAGAGAAGAGATCAGGTAGAGGATCACTGTCTTCTTCCTGTCCCTCATCAGTTGCCATGAGCAGGGTGAGATCAGCCCTGTCATAGTAGGGTTTCAGGCGGTTGACATGGAGCACCCTAAGGGGACTCCTGGCAGTGCCTAAGTCAACTAAATAGGTGACTTCTCCCTTCTTTTCAACAATTGTGTGGGGACCACTCCATTTATCTTGGAGTGCTCTTGGGGCCACAGGCTCCAAGACCCACACTTTCTGCCCTGGTTGGTACTGAACCAAAACAGCCTTCTGATCATGCCATTGCTTCTGTAGCTCTTGGCTGGCCTGAAGGTTTTTACTGGCCTTTTTCATGTACTCAGCCATCCTTGATCTGAGGCCAAGTACATAATCCACAATATCCTGCTTAGGAGCTTTTAAAGGTTGTTCCCAACCCTCCTTTACAAGTGTGAGTGGACCCCTAACAGGGTGTCCAAAAAGAAGTTCAAAGGGGCTGAAGCCCACTCCTTTCTGGGGTACCTCCCTGTAGGCAAAAAGGAGGCATGGTAGAAGGATATCCCATCTCCTGCGGAGTTTTTCAGGGAGACCCATAATCATGCCTTTGAGAGTTTTATTAAATCTCTCCACCAGTCCATTTGTTTGTGGATGATAGGGTGTTGTGAACTTGTACGTTACACCACACTCCTTCCACATGGCCTTTAAGTATACAGACATGAAATTGCTTCCTCTGTCTGATACCACTTCCTTTGGGAAGCCCACCCTGGAAAATATTCCCAGGAGGGCCTTTGCCACTGCAGGTGCTGTAGTGGTCGTTAAAGGAATAGCTTCAGGATATCTTGTGGCATGGTCCACTACCACCAAGATAAATCTATTGCCTGAAGCAGTAGGAGGGTCAAGGGGGCCAACTAGGTCAACCCCTACCCTTTCAAAGGGAACCCCAACCACAGGCAGTGGAATAAGGGGTGCCTTTGGGGTGCCACCTGTCTTGCCACTGGCTTGACAGGTTTCACAGGACTTACAAAATTCCTTTGTGTCCTCAGACATCCTAGGCCAATGAAACAATGGAACCAATCTGTCCCAAGTTTTCATTTGACCCAGGTGCCCAGCTAGGGGAATGTCATGTGCCAGGGTTAGGAGGAACTTTCTGTACTCCTGAGGAATCACTAATCTCCTGGCAGCTCCAGGTTTAGGATCCCTATGCTCAGTGTACAAGAGGTTGTCCTCCCAGTAAACTCTGTGAGAGTCACTGACATCCCCATTAGCCTGTTTGACAGCTTGCTGTCTGAGACCCTCTAATGTGGGACAGGTTTGCTGTGCCACACTCAGCTCCTCTCTGGCAGGCCCCCCTTCACCCAAAAGCTCAGCAGTGTCTGCTTCCAGCTCCTCTGGTGTAGGTTCTGCACAGGGAGGGAATTCTTCTTCCTCAGAAGTTGAATCCACTGTAGAGGGAGGGATAGTAGGAAGTGGTTTGCTTCTACTAGCCCTAGCTTTAGGGAGCACTTGGTCCATTGTTCCAGGATCCAAGCTTCCCTGTCCTTTTTGCTTTTTGGCCTGAGCCCTTGTCAAAGCAAAAATATGCCCTGGGATGCCCAGCATTGCTGCATGGGCCTCCAACTCCACATCTGACCAAGCTGATGTCTCCAAATCATTCCCTAATAGACAGTCTACAGGTAAATCTGAAGCTACCACAACTTTCTTTGGACCAGTAACCCCCCCCCCAGTTGAGATTAACAACAGCCATGGGGTGGCTAAGTGTGTTGTTGTGAGCATCGGTTACTTGGTACTGGTGACCAAGTAGGTGTTGTTCAGGGTGGACCAGTTTCTCTATGACCATAGTCACACTGGCACCAGTGTCCCTGTAGGCCTGAACCTCAACACCATTTATTAGGGGTAGCTGCTTGTACTTATCCATATTAAGGGGACAAGCAACTAAGGTGGCTAAATCAATAGCCCCCTCAGAGACTAACACAGCCTCTGTGGCCTCCCTAACAAGGCCAACCCCAACTAAGTTACCAATAGTGAGCCCAGCTACTCCCTTGGATTGGCTATTAGTAGGTTTGCTCCCACCACCACTGCTATTAGTAGGGACACTAGGTGTAGCAGTAGGGGTTGTAGTGGTAGGAGGCGTGGTGCCTTTCTTTGGGCAACTGGGATCTGTTGTCCAATGGCCTTTTATTTTACATAAATAGCACCATGGTTTATTTTCCTTGTTCTGATTAAAAGAGGATTTGGGCCCACCACCCCCACCAGAGTGTTTTTGTGGGCCTGATGAAGACTCATTTTTAGATTTGTCCCCACCCTTGTCAGAAGACTTACCATCCTTCTTTTTGTTGCCATCTTTGTCACCCCCTGTATGAACTTTTCTGTTCATTCTTGTTCTGACCCATTTGTCTGCCTTCTTTCCCAATTCTTGGGGAGAGGTCAGATCAGAGTCCACCAAGTACTGGTGCAACAAATCAGACACACAATTATTAAGAATATGCTCTCTCAGGATCAAGTTATACAGGCTGTCATAATCAGTAACTTTACTGCCATGTAACCACCCCTCCAAGGCCTTCACTGAATGGTCAATGAAATCAACCCAGTCTTGTGAAGACTCCTTTTTGGTCTCTCTGAACTTTATCCTGTATTGTTCAGTGGTTAAGCCATAACCATCCAGGAGTGCATTCTTAAGAACTTGGAAATTTTTAGCATCATTTTCTTTCACAGTAAGGAGCCTATCCCTACCTTTTCCACTATATGAAAGCCATAGGATAGCAGCCCACTGCCTTTGAGGGACATCCTGTACAACACAGGCCCTCTCAAGTGCAGCAAACCACTTGTTAATGTCATCCCCCTCCTTATAAGGGGGAACTATCTTATGCAGATTCCTGGAATCATGCTCTTTTGCAGGATGACTATGGGGAATACTGCTGCTGCCACCATGGGTTTCTAAACCCAGTTTCTGTCTCTCCTTCTCTACTTCTAAAGTCTGTCTATCCAAATCCAGCTGTTGCTTCTTGAGCTTCAGTCTGGTTTGTTCCACTCTCAATCAATTGAGCTCCCTTTCTAACAATCTGTCATCAGGGTGGGTGGGAGGGACATGCCTTGAAACAGAAGTATGGTGAGAATAGACAGAAGGAGACCTGTCCCTTACAGAAGCCACCCTAACAGCTTGGCTAACTGAAACATCACTACCAGTATGGTGAGAATAAATGCTTTTGCTATGATGTGAGACAACACTATTTATATGGTGTGGCTCATCATCATTACCAACTATGCTAGACTGTCTAGTAATGGGCAGGCTAGGAAGTTTCTTTCCTGAATCTTTTCCTGGGGGAGTCCCTGGATCTGATTGAGAACCATTAGCTACTTTTTCAACAGATTGGGCACTTATGGCCTTATCCTGTACTCTAAGCATGTTAATTAACAGTTCTAAGGAAGGATTCTTCCCTACACTCAAACCTCTCTCTATGCAGAGATTCCTTGCTCCTTTCCAGCTAAGGTGATCATATGCAAGTTTGGACAGATCAACATTTTGGCCTGTGCCAGACATTTTTTAGAGAGAGTTAAAGTGATAGTAAAAGATAAAAAGTTTGTCAGAGCTTTTAGAAAGACAGAGAAAAAAAACTTTTTAAACTTTTTAGAACTTTTTAGAAAGTTAGAAGTACTTTTCAGCACTTAGAAAAGAGTGAAAAGAGGAAATGCAAAACGTTTTGGCTATGTGTATATACACTGACCTTGTTTTGTATATTTTTCTCTTATGAAAAGTACAATGACAAGAGTGGTAAGTAGTCTCAAAGCACTTATCCCACCGCTGCACAACCAATGTAGGAGGCTGGACTGGCTTGTAGTGAGTACCAAGGGGTACTTGCACCTTCCACCAGGCCCAGTTATCCCTTATTAGTGTACAGGGTGTCTAGCAGCTTAGGCTGATAGATAATGGTAGCTTAGCAGAGCAGCTTAGGCTGAACTAGGAGACGTGTGAAGCTACTACAGTACCACCTAGTGTCATATGCACAATATCATAAGAAAACACAATACACAGTTATATTAAAAATAAAGGTACTTTATTTTTATGACAATATGCCAAAGTATCTTAGAGTGTACCCTCAGTGAGAGGATGGGAAATATACACAAGATATATATACACAATAGCAAAAATATGCAGTATAGTCTTAGAAAACAGTGCAAACAATGTATAGTTACAATAGGATGCAATGGGGAAACATAGGGATAGGGGCAACACAAACCATATACTCCAAAAGTGGAATGCGAACCACGAATGGACCCCAAACCTATGTGACCTTGTAGAGGGTCGCTGGGACTATTAGAAAATAGTGAGAGTTAGAAAAATAACCCTCCCCAAGACCCTGAAAAGTGAGTGCAAAGTGCACTAAAGTTCCCCTAAGGACAAAGAAGTCGTGTTAGAGGAAAAATGCAGGAAAGACACAAACCAGCAATGCAACAACTGTGGATTTCCAATCTAGGGTACCTGTGAAACAAGGGGACCAAGTCCAAAAGTCACAAGCAAGTCGGAGATGGGCAAATGCCCAGGAAATGCCAGCTGCGGGTGCAAAGAAGCTTCTACTGTACAGAAGAAGCTGAGGTTTCTGCAGGAACGAAAAGGGCTAGAGACTTCCCCTTTGGTGGACAGATCCCTCTCGCCGTGGAGAGTCGTGCAGAAGTGTTTTCCTGCCGAAAGAACGCCAACAAGACTTGCTAGCTGCAAATTGTGCGGTTAGCGTTTTTGGACACTGCTGAGGCCCAGGAGGGACCAGGAGGTCGCAAATTGGACCAGCAGAGAGACGGGACATCGAGCAAGACAAGGAGCCCTCTCTAAAGCCGGTAGCTCCCGGAGAAGTGCCAGAAACAGGCACTACGAGGATGCGTGAAACGGTGCTTGCCGAAGTTGCACAAAGGAGTCCCACGTCGCCGGAGACCAACTTAGAAAGTCGTGCAATGCAGGTTAGAGTGCCGTGGACCCAGGCTTGGCTCTGCACAAAGGATTTCCGCCGGAAGTGCACAGGGGCCGGAGTAGCTGCAAAGTCGCGGTTCCCAGCAATGCAGCCCAGCGAGGTGAGGCAAGGACTTACCTCCACCAAACTTGGACTGAAGAGTCACTGGACTGTGGGGGTCACTTGGACAGAGTTGCTGGATTCGAGGGACCTCGCTCGTCGTGCTGAGAGGAGACCCAAGGGACCGGTAATGCAGCTTTTTGGTGCCTGCGGTTGCAGGGGGAAGATTCCGTCGACCCACGGGAGATTTCTTCGGAGCTTCTGGTGCAGAGAGGAGGCAGGCTACCCCCACAGCATGCACAAGCAGGAAAACAGTCGAGAAGGCGGCAGGATCAGCGTTACAGAGTTGCAGTAGTCGTCTTTGCTACTATGTTGCAGGTTTGCAGGCTTCCAGCGCGGTCAGCAGTCGATTCCTTGGCAGAAGGTGAAGAGAGAGATGCAGAGGAACTCGGATGAGCTCTTGCATTCGTTATCTAAAGTTTCCCCAGAGACAGAGACCCTAAATAGCCAGAAAAGAGGGTTTGGCTACTTAGGAGAGAGGATAGGCTAGCAACACCTGAAGGAGCCTATCACAAGGAGTCTCTGACGTCACCTGGTGGCACTGGCCACTCAGAGCAGTCCAGTGTGCCAGCAGCACCTCTGTTTCCAAAATGGCAGAGGTCTGGAGCACACTGGAGGAGCTCTGGACACCTCCCAGGGGAGGTGCAGGTCAGGGGAGTGGTCACTCCCCTTTCCTTTGTCCAGTTTCGCGCCAGAGCAGGTGCTAAGGGGTCCCTGAACCGGTGTAGACTGGCTTATGCAGAATTGGGCACATCTGTGCCCAACAAAGCATTTCCAGAGGCTGCGGGAGGCTACTCCTCCCCTGCCTTCACACCATTTTCCAAAGGGAGAGGGTGTCACACCCTCTCTCAGAGGAAGTTCTTTGTTCTGCCATCCTGGGCCAGGCCTGGCTGGACCCCAGGAGGGCAGATGCCTGTCTGAGGGGTTGGCAGCAGCAGCAGCTGCAGTGAAACCCCAGGAAGGGCAGTTTGGCAGTACCAGGGTCTGTGCTACAGACCACTGGGATCATGGAATTGTACCAACAATGCCAGGATGGCATAGAGGGGGCAATTCCATGATCATAGACATGTTACATGGCCATATTCGGAGTTACCATTGTGAAGCTACATATAGGTAGTGACCTATATGTAGTGCACGCGTGTAATGGTGTCCCCGCACTCACAAAGTTCAGGGAATTGGCTCTGAACAATGTGGGGGCACCTTGGCTAGTGCCAGGGTGCCCTCACACTAAGTAACTTTGCACCTAACCTTTACCAGGTAAAGGTTAGACATATAGGTGACTTATAAGTTACTTAAGTGCAATGTAAAATGGCTGTGAAATAACGTGGACGTTATTTCACTCAGGCTGCAGTGGCAGGCCTGTGTAAGAATTGTCAGAGCTCCCTATGGGTGGCAAAAGAAATGCTGCAGCCCATAGGGATCTCCTGGAACCCCAATACCCTGGGTAACTCAGTACCATATACTAGGGAATTATAAGGGTGTTCCAGTAAGCCAATGTAAATTGGTAAAAATGGTCACTAGCCTGTTAGTGACAATTTGGAAAGAAATGAGAGAGCATAACCACTGAGGTTCTGATTAGCAGAGCCTCAGTGAGACAGTTAGTCACTACACAGGTAACACATTCAGGCACACTTATGAGCACTGGGGCCCTGGGTTACCAGGGTCCCAGTGACACATACAACTAAAACAACATATATACAGTGAAAAATGGGGGTAACATGCCAGGCAAGATGGTACTTTCCTACACCATGCAGCTATGCTGGCCAAAATCAACCCAATACCTTCATAGTCCAGAAGATGGGGGTCCTTCAGAAAGTTTTCCAGCAAGCCTGTATTTTCCATATTCTACTTCACTCCATCCCTGACTTTTTGGGGAGTTAGTATCTGCCCTGTTCCAGCCTGAAAAGGTCTTGGCTTGAGTTCCTCTAGCCAAATTCCTCCACAAAACCCCATATTTACATTATCCTGCTTTAAACTTTATCACAGCTGAACTTATCATAAGGAAACGCTACGGGACCTCAGTAATGCCGTAATTTCATGTTCTGTTTTATTCTTTCGTAATGATTTTGTACATGTTTTTATTTAATTGTATTCTGCTTTTATAGCCACAAAGTGAATTTTTATGATGTTGAGGAGCCCAATTAGTGAAGGCCAATCGCTCTACGCTCAGAACCATATGTGTGATTCTCCCTGATCTTATGATTCCACATATTTCATGGCAGAATATGCGCTTCGACCCTGACAACAAACCCCAGTTCCCTAGTCCCAACTGTTGGTGTGGTCACTTAGGAGGCTCCCTCAACAACTAAAACCCTACTCAGGTGTCAAGACATAGGCGTGTGGCTGTCTGGATATAAAAAGTTGATATGTTTTGTTGTCCAATTCACTTTATTAAATCAAATGTGACATTGGTAGCACCCCAAAATCCCCATGAGAAACACTCATTCATCTTCCAAATTCTGGAGCTAGCCTCCAGTGAGGATTCTCTCTGTTGAGGAGAAATGATGGTTCTCAGGGTAAAACCGCCTATCGTGATGACCAACCCTCTAAACATCTCCTGTTTTTTCATTTCCAAAGGTCTTTGCTTCGTGGTTAAATGGTATGGTAATACTGCACTTGGTGTTTCTGAACCTGTGGTACTACAGTACAATTTATGGGCCACTACAAGTGTCCCAGCTGGAATGGTAAATAACAAGCAGAAATCAGAGGTATTACCACACTATGTGGTTTCCAAATTCCAGGCCTATTTACAGCTACATATTCTACCTGCATTTAACACTTTTATATGTTTCTGCAATCCATACGCTATTACCACACCCAGGAATACATAGGGTGGTAATACCACAAAACCTGTATTTTGGCTTTGGCTAAAACAGAACATCTTGGCTCTCATAATAATGGCCTGCTTGCCTAGTAGGCTTGCCTGTTGAAGAGAAAAGGTTATCTTGAAATGTCCTTATCCCTTCCATCCAACACATCCACCAAAGGGTGATTCAAGTTTTGAGATCCCAGGGGACATAATTTGTTTACAAGCCCACCTCCAGCACCAAAAGCCTCCATGGTGTCTAACTGTTATTTCCCACAAATATTCACTAAAACGGGGGGAATGGGCAGTAGCTAACCAGAGTGTTGGACTTCTTTCCTTATGTAGGGTCATCCCCAATCTTTTGCCTCCTGCCTCCTATTTTTTCTGACCTGTTGTTGTTGGCTTTTGTACTCTGAGCACTTTACCACTGCTAACCAGTGCTAAAGTGCATATGCCCTCTGTGTAAATTGTATTGTTGATTGGTTTATCCATGATTGGCATATTTGATTTACTGGTAAGTCCCTAGTACAGTGCACTAGAGGTGCCCAGGGCCTGTAAATCAAATGCTACTAGTGGGCCTGCAGCACTGGTTGTGCTCCCCACATGCGTAGCTCTGTAATCATGTCTCGGACCTGCCACTGCAGTGTCTGTCTGTGCAGTTTTAAACTGCCAATTCGACTTGGCATTTAAAAGTACTTGCCAAGCCTTAAACTCCCCTTTTTTCTACATATAAGTCACCCCTAAGGTAGGCCCTAGGTAGCCCATAGGGCAGGGTGCTATGTAGGTAAAAGGAAGGACATGAACATGTGTGTTCTATATGTCCTGGTAGTGTGAAACTCCTAAATTCGTTTTACACTGCTGTGAGTCCTGCTCCTTTCATAGGATAGCATTAGGGCTACCCTCATATACTGTTTGAGTGATAGATCCTGATCTGAAAGGAGTAGCCAGGTCATAGTTAGTATGGCCAGAATGGTGATACAAAATCCTGCTTAATGGTGAAGTTGGATTTTATATTACTATTTTAGAAATGCTACTTTTAGAAAGTGAGCATTTCTCTACACTTAAATCCTTCTGTGCCTTCCAATCGACGTCTGGCTAGGTTTAGTTGACAGCTCCCTTGTGCATTCACTCAGACAACCCCGAACACAGGATGCTCAGTCATACTTGCTCACATCTGCATATTAAATGGGTCTTCCTGGGCTGGGAGTGTAGATGGCTTGACACTTACATGTCAAAGGACAGTAGCTTGCCCTCACACAAAGGACTGCCACACCCCCTACTGGGACCCTGGCAGACAGGATGGAACTGAAAGAGGGCCTTGTGCACTTCTAAGCCACTCTTTGAAGTCTCCCCCACTTCAAAGGAACATTTGGGTATTTAAGCAAGGAGTTGGAAAATTGGTTATTGGTAAGGGCAGGTAAGTACCTACACTTAGCAATAGGCCACTAACCTCCACTTAGGTCCAGTCAGATCTCAGTAAATTAAACATAGCTCATCCCTTGGTAGCTTGCAAACGAGCGACAAAGCTTAACTTAGGAGACAAAGCGTAAAGCATTCCAATGTCAGTAATTAAATAAAACTCAGGAAACAGTTTAAAAATCTAAAATCAATTTATCAAAATAGGAAATATTTTTAGCTTTAAAATGACACCAAAACGAATAAAATCGGGTAAGGGGAACCGGAGATATGAATTTTTAAAGAATTATTGCTTTCTAGCACATAGAAACAAAAAGCGCCAATCTGGTCATCTGGTCGCACCTCGACCGGGGCAAAGTCAAAGTTTAAGTCTGACCGCGATGGAGCCCGGTTCGGCTACAGCCCGCAGGAGGCCTCGGTCAAAAGTTTACCTTAGGACTTAGTCGTTTTTCTGGAGATTTTCTTCAGTGGGACGAACCTGCCAGTCCAATCTGACCTCCTGGAATTCTTCCTCGGATACACGTTGCAGGAGCCCTCGGTGGAGATTTTTACCTTCGGACTTAGATGTTTTTTCGAGGTCAAAAACTTCGATCGGGGCAAACCTGAATCACGATCCGACGTCCTTGGAGCCCTCCTCGGATACGCTGGGTGGGAGGTCCCGGTCAACTTCCTACGTATGGACTTAGTCTCTTTTTTTGAGATTTTCTTCACCGTCACGAACCTGCAAGTCAGGCCAGGTCGCGATTGAGGCAAGCCAGCTAGAGTTGCTGCGTCTGGTCAGTCCCTCTATGGAGCTTTTTTCCAAAAGTTCTCCACAGTTCTCAAAACTTCTGGATCCTCTTCAGATGTTCTTTTAAGGTCCTTTTGAGGTCCACTTTTCACCCCGAGGTTCCAGGAGCTCTGAGATGCTCCTTGAGGGTGTGGACTACAACTCCCAGAATGCACCTGGCGCAAACTCCTTTTTGGCCACTGGGCAGTGGTCAGCTGGTTGGTTTGTTCAGGAGTTGGTGCAGGGGACTCTGGTTAGCAATTTTTCACCTGTAGTAAACAGGGAGTCCCTCCATGAACCAGTTGAAGCCAGGCAAAGTCCTTCTTGTGGTGAAGCCCAAGTGTGCAGCTGGTGCAGTCCTTTAGAGTGCAGTGTCCAGGTGCAGGTCAGGGGTCCAGCAGGGCAGTCCTTCTTCTGTAGTTCTTCCTGGTAGGTATCTGGTAGGGATCTGAGGTGTGGGTGCAGGTCTGCCAGTTTTATCCTTGTTCCTGGGTGAAAAACAGGGGTGTCCTGGTTCTCCAATAAGGGGCAGGGTCCTTCCGCCTGTGATGACCGCTTCCTGGGAAGTGTGGCAAAAATCAATCCCAGGGAGCAACATTCCTCAAAAATCCATCATGGCTGAAAGTGATTTTTGGAGGTTACATCTGGCTGAGCCCACCCACTGCTGTGGCTAAAATCCTAAACTCACCCCTCTTCTAATCTAATCAAGGGGGCACCTAATTGTCTGTGTTTGCAGGATGTGAGGGTGTTGCTGGGTTGCTCCAAATGTCTTTCTCTGCCTCTGAAGACCAGTTTGGCAGCCCTCTCCCTTCCTGCTTCCCCATCTGCTGAGGGGAGATCTCCTCCCCCAGGCACATCTCTTTGTGTGGAGCCAGGCCACTTTACACCTCATCAAGGCAGCCTGGCCAGGCTGCCAGAGGGTGGCCAATCAGAGCAAAGCAGCAAAAACACTGCAGGGCTGAAGTTGGCAACTTTTCAGGTAAAGTTTAAAACTCTTTACCTGAACAAGTTATATTAAATCCCACAACTGGAAGTTGTGGGATTTATTATAACAATTAATTTGATACCAAACTTGTAGTATCTGTTACTTAAGGGGATTTTTAAAATTAAAATAAAGTCTCTCCATTCTAGCATATGGAGGCCATTCACTGCAATGAGGGAAAAACGAATTTGGCTGTTTTACCTCACCAGGGCTTATTAAACTATTTTTATAAGGTACCTGCTTATAGTTACATGGCACCCAACCCTAGGGGCATACCTTAGGGGTGACTTATATGTAAAAATAAGGTAGTTTAAGGCTTTGGAACTACTTTGAATTCCAAAGTCGAATTTGCATGTAACTTTAATTTAAAAGCAGCCAGCAAGGCAGGCCTGCCTTTAAAATGACACTGGGCACCTCACTGCCTATGCTGGGGTCCCTAAATCTACATGCCCTACCATATACTAGGGATTTATAGGTAGGTTGACTTAACCAATTATAATTAGCCTAATTTGCATACTGATTTTACACGAAGCACAGGCCCTGGGGCTGGTTAGCAGTACCCAGGGCACCATCAGAGTCAGGAAAACACCGACAAAAAGTGGAAAGTTAAGGGGCCTCTGCAATCAGCCTTATTCTCTCACACAGGGTCTCTGACCCTACCAACTCAGACACTTCTTGACAAGACACTCTTGTCACAGACACTTCCTGGAGAAGAGAACCTGAACCAGAATCTGCAACCTGCCCAGAAGAACTGCCTGGCTGCCCAAAGGACTCACCAGACTGCTTTCTGTGAAAGACTGCTGCCTTGCTGTTGCCCTGCTGCCTTGCTGCTCTCTGGCTGTGCTGAGAAGTGCTCTCCAAGGGCTTGGATAGAGCTTGCCTCCTGTTCCCTGAAGTCTCAGGACCAAAAAGACTTCATTCCTGCAAGAAGAACTCCCTGTGCGGCAAAAATCGACACACAGCCTGCCAGAAAAGATACACAGCCTGCATTGCAGTAAAAAAATTCACTGTATGCCGAACTGGAACGATGCCACCTGACTTCGCAACAAGAAGATCAAAGCAGCACCAGCGTAGCGACCGGAAATTCGACGCACGGCCCGGCCCACTGGATCGATGCACAGTCGAGCTGGAACGACGCAGCCTGACTTCCAGAGAGGAATAGACGCAGCGCCTTCCGTGCGGTAGAATTTTCCACGCAACGCCCACCGGATCGATGCAGACCCTGTGACTTTGTCCTGTCAGTGCCGAATTCCAACGCATCGTCCCCGGGGTGTCCGAAAACCCCGCAACCCGAAGAGGATCCATGACCGAGTGCCGGAAATTGATGCACAGCCGTCCCTGCGTGGAAAATAAACGACGCATTGCTGTGTGCAGCCTGAGAAATCAACACACACCTCCCTGTTTTCAACGCATCTCCTCCTCTGCGGTTCTTTGCAGAGATTTTGAATGCAAACCAGGGACTCTGTGCTTGCAAGAGACATTTGTTACTTTTGAGAGACTAAAGACACTTTATATCATTATTACAGTGATATTTCCAAATATACTTATTGCATTTTAATCGTTTTGACCTTCATCTTATCAGATAAATATTATATATTTTTCTAAACACTGCGTGGTGTATTTTTGTAGTGTTCTACTGTGTTATTGCATGATTTATTGCACAAATACTTTACACATTGCCTTCTAAGTTAAGCCTGACTGCTCAGTGCCAAGCTACCAGAGGGTGGGCGCAGGATAATTTGGATTGTGTGTGACCTACCCGGGCTAGAGTGAGGGTCCTTTCTTGGACAGGGGTAACCTGACTGCCAACCAAAGACCCCATTTCTAAAACTGGGGAACAGTTATGTTTTCAAGGCCTTTCTGAAACCTGTTTCATGATGCAGGTGGCAAGGCACAGAACTCCGTTTAACTGCTGCGTCTACAGAAGAGGCCCGGCCACCAAAGAACGTCCACTCAGTCTGTGGGACCACAAGAAGGAACTGGCCATTGGATCTCTGTAACCGAGTTGGGTTGTACTAATTGAACCATTGTCCAAGAGAAGACTGGCTGGGGAGTGACCCGCTCAATGTATCTCAGGGCCAAGGCTCAGCCTAGCTGTATAATTCTGAATAAGCTTTAGTCAAATAGGCTGGAAGATGCAGATAAACTTAGCAACAGTCATCAAAACATACTGACCTGAAGACATTCAAAACTTGAACTACTTGAGAGAAGAAGAGCAGACTGAAGACTTGTTTCAGGGAAGGTCGTAAATGCAAGAACTAGCAGCAGCTTGAACGAGAACTGTCCTAGTCAGAGCAGAATCAGTTCTGGCACCTATCCCTACTTATCATCCATCAAACATCATCCCTACTTCACATCCATCATCCCTACTTCTCATCCATCATACACCATCCCTACATTTCATCCATCATCCCTACTTCTCTTCCATCATCCCTACTCCTCATCCCTGCATCTCATCCCTGCTTCTCATCCATCATCCCTACTTCTCATCCCTGCTTCTCATCCATCATCTACTTCTCATTCATTATCCCTGCTTCTCTTCCATCATCTCTACTTCTCATCCATTATACACCATCCCTACATTTCATCCATCATCCCTACTTCTCTTCCATCATCCCTACTCCTCATCCCTGCGTCTCATCCCTGCTTCTCATCCATCATCCCTACTTCTCATCCCTGCTTCTCATCCATCATCCCTGCTTCTCATCCATCATCCCTACTTCTCATCCATCATACATCATCCCTACTTTTCATCCATCATCCCTGCTTCTCATCCATCATCCCTACTTCTCATCCCTGCTTCTCATCCATCATCCCTGCTTCTCATCCATCATCCCTACTTCTCATCCATCATACATCATCCCTACTTCACATCCATCATCCCTACTTCTCATCCATCATACACCATCCCTACATTTCATCCATCATCCCTACTTCTCTTCCATCATACCTACTCCTCATCCCTTCGTCTCATCCCTGCTTCTCATCCATCATCCCTACTTCTCATCCCTGCTTCTCATCCATCATCCCTGCTTCTCATCCATCATCCCTGCTTCTCATCCATCATCCCTACTTCTCATCCATCATACATCATCCCTACTTTTCATCCATCATCCCTGCTTCTCTTCCATCATCCCTGTTTCTCATCCATGATCCCTACTTCTCATCCATCATCCCTACTTCTCCTCCATCATCCCTGCTTCTCATCCATCCACCCTGCTTCTCTTCCATCATCCCTACTTCTCATATTTCATCCCTATTTCTCATCCATCATCCCTGCTTCTCATCCATCATATATCGTCCCTACTTCTCATCCATCATCCCTACTTCTCAACCATCATACATCATCCCTACTTTTCATCCATCATCCGTGCTTCTCTTCCATCATCGCTGCTTCTCATCCATCATCCCTACTTCTCATCCATCATCCCTGCTTCTCTACGATCGTCCCTGCTTCTCATCCATCATCCCTACTTCTCATCCATCATCCCTACTTCTCCTCCATCATCCCTGCTTCTCATCTATCCACCCTGCTTCTTTTCCATCATCCCTACTTCTCATCCTTCATCCCTATTTCTCATCCATCATCCCTGCTTCTCATCCATCATATATCGTCCCTACTTCTCATCCATCATCCCTGCTTCTCTTCCATCATCCCTACCTCTCAACCATCATACATCATCCCTACTTTTCATCCATCCTCCGTGCTTCTCTTCCATCATCCCTGCTTCTCTTCCATCATCCCTGCTTCTCATCCATCATCCCTACTTCTCATCCATCATCCATCATCCCTACATCTCCTCCATCATCCCTGCTTCTCATCCATCAGCCCTGCTTCTCATCCATCAGCCCTGCTTCTCTTCCATCATCCCTGCTTCTCTTCCATCATCCCTACCTCTCAACCATCATACATCATCCCTACTTTCCATCCATCATCCGTGCTTCTCTTCCATCATCCCTGCTTCTCATCCATCATCCCTGCTTCTCATCCATCATCCCTACTTCTCATCCATCATCCCTACTTCTCATACATCATCCATCATCCCTACTTCTCCTCCATCATCCCTGCTTCTCATCCATCAACCCTGCTTCTCTTCCATCATCCCTTCTCATCCTTCATCCCTTCTTCTCCTCCATCATCCCTGCTTCTCACCCATCAACCCTGCTTCTCTTCCATCATCCCTACTTCTCATCCGTCATCCCTACTTCTCATCCATCATACATCGTCTCTACTTATCCATCATCCCTGCTTTTCTTCCATCATCCCTGCTTCTCATTCCTACTTCTCTTCCATCATTCCTACTTCTCGTCCCTCATCCCTGCTTCTCATCCCTACTTCTCATCCATTTTACATCATTCTTACTTCTCATCCCTCATCCCTGCTTCACATCCCTATTTCTCATCCATCTTCCATCATTCCTACTTCTCATGCCTCAGCCATCATCCCTACTCCTCATCCATCATCCCTACTCCTCATTTCTCATCCCTCAGTCGTACCAACACAAAGCAGGGATGATGGATGAGAAGTAGGGATGATGGATGATGGATGAGAAGCAGGGATGATGGATGAGAAGTAGGGATGATGGAAGAGAAGCAGGGATGATGGATAAAAAGTAGGGATGATGGAAGAGAAGTAGGGATGATATATGATGGATGAGAAGCAGGGATGATGGAAGAAAAGCAGGGATGATCAATGAGAAGTAGGGATGATGTATGATGGATGAGAAGCAGGGATGATGGATGAGAAGCAGGGATGATGGATGAGAAGTAAGGATGATGTATGATGGATGAGAAGTAGGGATGATGGAAGAGAAGCAGGGATGATGGATGAGAAGTACAGATGATGCATGATAAATGAGAAGTAGGGATGATGGAGGAGACGTAGGAATAATGTATGATGGATGAGAAGTAGGGATGATGGATGAGAAGCAGGGATGAGACGCAGGGATGAGAAGTAGAGATGATGGAAGAGAAGTAGGGATGGTGGATGAGACGTAGGGAGGATATATGATGGATGAGAAGTAGGGATGATGGATGAGAAGTAGGGATGATGGAAGAGAAGCAGGGATGATGGATGAGAAGTAGGGATAATGTTTGATGGATGATAAGTAAGGATGATGGATGAGAAGCAGGGATGAGAAGTAGGGATGAGGAGTGAGGATGTCCTAAAATGGATGCTGTACAATAGCTTCAACTTTAAAGTGAGTGTTAGCGTAAAGTTTTGGCCTTTATTAATCATTTGGGTGGTAACTAGAGCTGTACACACACCTTTTCCTTTTTGAAAAATATGTTAAAATCTCTTTGAGAAAAGATGATGCAACTTAGCCGCTGCTAGTACATAATTAAATAAGCATGTGAAGGGACCTTTCCATTCTACCACATTTGGTACCGTTCGGATGGGAATTTGTCTTTGGCGAGAGCTTTCCTTTAGAAAGATTTTTAATAGTCGGGACTACTTCTCCTTGAGTTTGTAATAGAGCAGTGCTGTGTCATGTGTTGCATTACACAAGTACTATAGAGCTGATTACGTCCACTATATCTGCATCTGAGTCAATCATCAGTTCAAGGTAAAGATGCTCCAAAAATTCCCTGAATGCTTTCTGTATAGGAGGATCGCGCTCCTGCGGATTCAGCCACGCCCCAGCGAAAGCAAAGCACTCAGCTGCTGGAGCCATGAGGAGGGTGCCGCTTGGCAGGTCCCCTGTAGGTTCTGCAGATACAGCCATACCTCGTTAGAATGAAGCCCCACTGCTGGAGCTGTGGGGATGCCACTGGCGCTCCCCCGAATGCAGCCATGATGCACTCCTTAGCATTATGCCCCGCTACTGGGGCCAAAAGGAAACCCCGCTAGCGCACTTTGGCGGATGCAGCTACGCCCCTGCGCAAGCCAGGTGCCCCGCTACTGGAGCCAAAAGGACACCCCGCTAGCGCACTCCGGCGGATGCAGCTACGCCCCTGCGCAAGCCAGGTGCCCCGCTACTGGAGCCAAGAGGACACCCCGCTAGCACACTCCGGCGGATGCAGCTACGCCCCTGCGCAAGCCAGGTGCCCGCTACTGGAGCCAAAAGGACACCCCGCTAGCGCACTCCGGCGGATGCAGCTACGCCCCTGCGCAAGCCAGGTGCCCCGCTACTGGAGCCAAGAGGACACCCCGCTAGCGCACTCCGTCAGATGCAGCTACACCCCTGCGCAAGCCAGATGGCCCGCTACTGGAGCCAAGAGGACACCCCACTAGCGCACTCCGGCAGATGCAGCTACGCCCCTGCGCAAGCCAGGTGCCCGCTACTGGAGCCAAAAGGACACCCCGCTAGCGCACTCCGGCAGATGCAGCTACGCCCCTGCGCAAGCCAGGTGCCACTGCTGGAGCCGCGAGGATGCAGTGTGTCGCGCTATCACGGAATGTCCACGGATGCAGCCACATGCCCTCATTAGCATGGCGGTGGTGCCCTGTTTTCAGAACTCATTGCTATGGGGACTGGTGTAACAAAGGCTCCCACAGCCCCAGTGATGCAGGGGGGAGCGAGCTCCAGGGGGCCCCCTCACCACAGTAGGCTCAGCATTGGCAACAGGCCACTCACAGAGTCCGAGGGGGTCCCCTCCAGGTACCTGTGAAAGGAGGCCTCTTTTTGAATGGTTAGCCCCCCACTTTATGTTTGATGTTGATGTGTCCTAGAAGTTGTACTGCCCAGGGCCCCTGCTATCCAGGTTCCCTGGGCCAGAGCTCTTTCCCTAAATCTGTTGTGATGCCTGGCACAATTTGATACACTCTTACATATCTCTGTAAGTCTCAAGTAAATGGGTACACCTGTACCCAGGGCATGGGATATTAGGGGTAGGCTCCTGAGGGCAGCAGCACTAATTGTGCCACTCTATAGAGCCCTGCACCCAGATGCACCCAGCACTGCCATTAGAGGCTGAGTGTTCTGCGGCAAACCTAAAAAGACCAATTCAACTTGGCACACTCCCTGTGTGCCCTTTCTACCCTACACTGCATAGGTTATGGGTACGTTGCCTCTCTGGCAGGCCTTTCAGCCCAAAGGCAGGGTGCACCATGCGATATGAGAGGGCACAGTTGCATGATCAATATGTCCCCACTGTGTCCTTGCCAAACCTGGGATGTAGTGAGTGAACAGAGTAACCATTTTAAGTAGATGTACTGGACACTGGTCAAACACGAGTTACCCAGCTAGATGATGCCCGCTCTGCACCCTGGGTTGTTTGGTATCAAACAACTCAGGATGATAAATCCAAACTGGTACCAGTCTTGAATTTATCCCGAAATGTACCCAGGTGTCACCTTAGAGGTGCCCCCTGCAAAAGCTAACCTAACTGGCATGGTTGCTGACTGGTTCCATCCAGCATGCCACCTCCAGACAGCCAATACACAAACCTTGGGGGAGAGCCCTGGCTCTCCAGTATGTAAGACAATGCCCTTCCTGGGTGGAGACGCTAACACTCCCTCCCTCAGGAATGTGCATTCCCCTGGCAGTGAGCTTCACAGGGCTACTGCTCTTGAAACTTGAGCCCCCAGGCCTGCACCTAGCAACCGATGACTTCCCCCCTTGTCAACCCCCTTTGGCGGGAGCAAAGGTGGGAAACACACAGAGGGTAGGAGGTGGGGTGTAAGCAAGCATGCACTACCCTTAGGGGCCTGCAGGCAAAGTGAATCCTCCATTTGATATTCCTCCATGTTGGATGGCAGGAAAATAGTCAATGAGGTTTAGGGAAGTGACCCCTCCCACAGGAAGTGGTTACTGTAGTGGGTGTAGCCACCCAAGGGTAAGTGTCCCATTTGACACTACCAAGTTCCCCCTAAAACACCCACTAAATTCAGTATTTAGTGGGCTACCCTTGGCCAAGAAATCAGATTCATCAGGAAGAAAAAAAGACAGCTCCAAAGAACCCGACAGCACAAGAACAGAGGAACTGCTGCACCAGAACAGGCTCCAAGACCCCTGCTTGCTGCACCAGAGTCCTGACAATCGCCACTGCGAAGGAGCTGACCACTGGACCGACCTCAAAAGGCCTAGAGGACCGCCAGGCTTCACAAGTAGCCCGAGATCTCACTCCTGAGCGGAGGCACCACTCAAGAAACCAAAGAAACCTGCAAAGAACCAGCAAACCGGTGAGGGTCACTTAACTGACCGGATGATATCTCCACAACTGGAAGTTGCAGCCTGACCCGATGGCACTCCAAGGATGGCCTCCAATGAGCCCTAGAAGTGTGAAAACTTTGGTGGCACTGTGCCCTCCTGTGGCCAAGCTGCACCAATACCCCAGGTACTGGTCAGTGCACGTTGGACAACAGCAAAAACTGCTCACCTAGAGCTGCAACTGGACCAGGAGAAAGCCCTAGTCAAGGGACTTCAGGAACGCCCTGGAACTCCCACCAGAGCGCCCTCGTCATCCTGCAAGGCCCCCGGAAGAAGAGTTACCTCCAGCTCCAAAGGGTTCCATTGCACACAGCCTCCAAGACCTACAACTCGCCCTGCATCCAGATGCCCTGAGCCCTGCATCATGGAACCAGCTGTGAGCCATGGGCCCCTAACCCCTTGCAACCTCAACAGTCCAAGAGGACCCAGAAGCACCACCATCCTGCAAAAGAAGAGACTGGTAACTCACCTGTGCAATTTAATATGCATTTTTCTAGGTGCCCTTCCATTGATTCCTGTGGTGCGTAATTACGCACAGAAAGACTAACTTTATTAAAACTTTGAAAAATCATAACTCAAAAAGTACTTAACGTATCCTAACCATTTTGGTCTTACAAATTATATAATAAACTGAACTATTTTTATAAATTCTGGTCTCGAGTTATTCATTGAGTGTGTGTGGTGCATGATTGAAATTGTAAGTACATCAAATGCTAAACACATCCCCTGGATTAGCCTAACTGCTCGACCAGCTACCTCAAAAATTGGAGCATTAGGTGTAGGAGGCTGGACTGGCTTGTAGTGAGTACCAAGGGGTACTTGCACCTTGCACCAGGCCCAGTCATCCCTTATTAGTGTATAGGGTGTCTAGCAGCTTAGGCTGATAGATAATGGTAGCTTAGCAGAGCAGCTTAGGCTGAACTAGGAGACGTGTGAAGCTACTACAGTACCACCTAGTGTCATATGCACAATATCATAAGAAAACACAATACACAGTTATACTAAAAATAAAGGTACTTTATTTTTATGACAATATGCCAAAGTATCTTAGAGTGTACCCTCAGTGAGAGGATAGGAAATATACACAAGATATATGTACACAATAGCAAAAATATGCAGTATAGTCTTAGAAAACAGTGCAAACAATGTATAGTTACAATAGGATGCAATGGGGAAACATAGGGATAGGGGCAACACAAACCATATACTCCAAAAGTGGAATGCGAACCACGAATGGACCCCAAACCTATGTGACCTTGTAGAGGGTCGCTGGGACTATTAGAAAATAGTGAGAGTTAGAAAAATAACCCTCCCCAAGACCCTGAAAAGTGAGTGCAAAGTGCACTAAAGTTCCCCTAAGGACAAAGAAGTTGTGTTAGAGGAATAATGCAGGAAAGACACAAACCAACAATGCAACAACGATGGATTTCCAATCTTGGGTACCTGTGGAACAAGGAGACCAAGTCCAAAAGTCACAAGCAAGTCGGAGATGGGCAGATGCCCAGGAAATGCCAGCTGTGGGTGCAAAGAAGCTTCTACTGGACAGAAGAAGCTGAGGTTTCTGCAGGAACAAAAAGGGCTAGAGACTTCCCCTTTGGTGGACGGATCCCTCTCGCCGTGGAGAGTCGTGCAGAAGTGCTTTGCTGCCGAAAGAACGCCAACAAGCCTTGCTAGCTGCAAATCGTGCGGTTAGCGTTTTTGGACGCTGCTGTGGCCCAGGAGGGACCAGGAGGTCGCAAATTGGACCAGGAAGTAGAGGGGACGTCGAGCAAGACAAGGAGCCCTCTTAGCAGCAGGTAGCACCCGGAGAAGTGCCAGAAACAGGCACTACAAGGATGCGTGAAACGGTGCTCACCCAAAGTCGCACAAAGAAGTCCCACGTCGCCGGAGAACAACTTAGGAGGTCGTGCAATGCAGGTTAGAGTGCCGTAGACCCAGGCTGGACTGTGCACAAAGGATTTCCGCCGGAAGTGCACGGAGGCCGGAGTAGCTGCAAAAGTCGCGGTTCACAGCAATGCAGTCTAGCGAGGTGAGGCAAGGACTTACCTCCACCAAACTTGGACTGAAGAGTCACTGGACTGTGGGGGTCACTTGGACAGAGTTGCTGGATTCGAGGGACCTCGCTCGTCGTGCTGAGAGGAGACCCAAGGGACCGGTAATGCAGCTTTTTGGTGCCTGCGGTTGCAGGGGGAAGATTCCGTCGACCCACGGGAGATTTCTTCGGAGCTTCTAGTGCAGAGAGGAGGCAGGCTACCCCCACAGCATGCACCACCAGGAAAACAGTTGAGAAGGTGGCAGGATCAGCGTTACAGAGTTGCAGTAGTCGTCTTTGCTACTATGTTGCAGTTTTGCAGGCTTCCAGCGCGGTCAGCAGTCGATTCCTTGGCAGAAGGTGAAGAGAGAGATGCAGAGGAACTCGGATGAGCTCTTGCATTCGTTATCTAAAGTTTCCCCAGAGACAGAGACCCTAAATAGCCAGAAAAGAGGGTTTGGCTACCTAGGAGAGAGGATAGGCTACTAACACCTGAAGGAGCCTATCAGAAGGAGTCTCTGACGTCACCTGGTGGCACTGGCCACTCAGAGCAGTCCAGTGTGCCAGCAGCACCTCTGTTTCCAAGATGGCAGAGGTCTGGAGCACACTGGAGGAGCTCTGGACACCTCCCAGGGGAGGTGCAGGTCAGGGGAGTGGTCACTCCCCTTTCCTTTGTCCAGTTTCGCACCAGAGCAGGGCTAAGGGGTCCCCTGAACCGGTGTAGACTGGCTTATGCAGAATTGGGCACATCTGTGCCCAAGAAAGCATTTCCAGAGGCTGGGGGAGGCTACTCCTCCCCTGCCTTCACCCCATTTTCCAAAGGGAGAGGGTGTAACACCCTCTCTCAGAGGAAGTCCTTTGTTCTGCCATCCTGGGCCAGGCCTGGCTGGCCCCAGGAGGGCAGATGCCTGTCTGAGGGGTTGGCAGCAGCTGCAGTGAAACCCCAGGAAAGGCAGTTTGGCAGTACCAGGGTCTGTGCTACAGACCACTGGGATCATGGGATTGTGCCAACTATGCCAGGATGGTATAGAGGGGGCAATTTATAGATCATAGACATGTTACATGGCCATATTCGGAGTTACCATGGTGAAGCTACATATAGGTAGTGACATATATGTAGTGCACGCGTGTAATGGTGTCCCTGCACTCACAAAGTCCGGGGAATTGGCCCTGAACAATGTGGGGGCACCTTGGCTAGTGCCAGGGTGCCCTCACACTAAGTAACTTTGCACCTAACCTTTACCAGGTAAAGGTTAGACATATAGGTGACTTATAAGTTACTTAAGTGCAGTGTAAAATGGCTGTGAAATAACGTGGACGTTATTTCACTCAGGCTGCAGTGGCAGGCCTGTGTAAGAATTGTCAGAGCTCCCTATGGGTGGCAAAAGAAATGCTGCAGCCCATAGGGATCTCCTGGAACCCCAATACCCTGGGTACCTCAGTACCATATACTAGGGAATTATAAGGGTGTTCCAGTAAGCCAATGTAAATTGGTAAAAATGGTCACTAGCCTGTTAGTGACAATTTGGAAAGAAATGAGAGAGCATAACCACTGAGGTTCTGGTTAGCAGAGCCTCAGTGAGACAGTTAGGCACTACACAGGGAACACACACATATAGGCCACAAACTTATGAGCACTGGGGTCCTGACTAGCAGGGTCCCAGTGACACATAACAAACATACTGAAAACATAGGGTTTTCACTATGAGCACTGGGCCCTGGCTAGCAGGATCCCAGTGAGACAGTGAAAACACCCTGACATACACTCACAAACAGGCCAAAAGTGGGGGTAACAAGGCTAGAAAGAGGCTACTTTCTCACACAACACCCCCCCCCCCAAACGAAGGACAATAAGGCTAACCTTGGCCAGTTGAGACTTTATTGTCTAAGTGGTGATAAGTAGTGTGAGAAGGTAGCCTCTTTCTAGCCTTGTTACCCCCACTTTTGGCCTGTTTGTGAGTGTATGTCAGGATGTTTGTCACTGTTTTCACTGTCTCACTGGGATCCTGATGGCTAGGCCCCAGTGCTCATAGTAAAAACACTATGTTTTCAGTATGGTTGTTATGTGTCACTGGGACCCTGCTGGTCAGGACCCCAGTGCTCATAGGTTTGTGGCCTATATGTATGTGTCACTGCGACCCTGTCACACAGGGCCCCAGTGCTCATAGGTGTGCATGTATATGTTCCCTGTGTGGTGCCTAACTGTCTCACTGAGGCTCTGCTAACCAGAACCTCAGTGGTTATGCTCTCTCATTACTTTCAAATTGTCACTAACAGGCTAGTGACCAATTTTACCAATTTACATTGGCTTACTGGAACACCCTTATAATTCCCTAGTATATGGTACTGAGGTACCCAGGGTATTGGGGTTCCAGGAGATCCCTATGGGCTGCAGCATTTCTTTTGCCACCCATAGGGAGCTCTGACAATTCTTACACAGGCCTGCCACTGCAGCCTGAGTGAAATAACGTCCACGTTATTTCACAGCCATTTTACACTGCACTTAAGTAACTTATAAGTCACCTATATGTCTAACCTTTACCTGGTAAAGGTTAGGTGCAAAGTTACTTAGTGTGAGGGCACCCTGGCACTAGCCAAGGTGCCCCCACATTGTTCAGAGCCAATTCCCTGAACTTTGTGAGTGCGGGGACACCCTTACACGCGTGCACTACATATAGGTCACTACCTATATGTAGCTTCACAATGGTAACTCCGAATATGGCCATGTAACATGTCTATGATCATGGAATTGCCCCCTCTATGCCATCCTGGCATAGTTGGCACAATCCCATGATCCCAGTGGTCTGTAGCACAGACCCTGGTACTGCCAAACTGCCCTTCCTGGGGTTTCACTGCAGCTGCTGCTGCTGCCAACCCCTCAGACAGGCATCTGCCCTCCTGGGGTCCAGCCAGGCCTGGCCCAGGATGGCAGAACAAAGAACTTCCTCTGAGAGAGGGTGTGACACCCTCTCCCTTTGGAAAATGGTGTGAAGGCAGGGGAGGAGTAGCCTCCCCCAGCCTCTGGAAATGCTTTCTTGGGCACAGATGTGCCCAATTCTGCATAAGCCAGTCTACACTGGTTCAGGGACCCCTTAGCCCCTGCTCTGGCGCGAAACTGGACAAAGGAAAGGGGAGTGACCACTCCCCTGACCTGCACCTCCCCTGGGAGGTGTCCAGAGCTCCTCCAGTGTGCTCCAGACCTCTGCCATCTTGGAAACAGAGGTGCTGCTGGCACACTGGACTGCTCTGAGTGGCCAGTGCCACCAGGTGACGTCAGAGACTCCTGCTGATAGGCTCCTTCAGGTGTTAGTAGCCTTTCCTCTCTCCTGGGTAGCCAAACCCTCTTTTCTGGCTATTTAGGGTCTCTGTCTCTGGGGAAACTTTAGATAACGAATGCATGAGCTCAGCCGGGTTCCTCTGCATCTCCCTCTTCACCTTCTGATAAGGAAACGACCGCTGACCGCGCTGGAAGCCTGCAAACCTGCAACATAGTAGCAAAGACGACTACTGCAACTCTGTAACGCTGATCCTGCCGCCTTCTCGACTGTTTTCCTGCTTGTGCATGCTGTGGGGGTAGCCTGCCTCCTCTCTGCACCAGAAGCTCCGAAGAAATCTCCCGTGGGTCGACGGAATCTTCCCCCTGCAACCGCAGGCACCAAAAAGCTGCATTACCAGTCCCTTGGGTCTCCTCTCAGCACGACGAGCGAGGTCCCTCGAATCCAGCGACTCTGTCCAAGTGACCCCCACAGTCCAGTGACTCTTCAGCCCAAGTTTGGTGGAGGTAAGTCCTTGCCTCACCTCGCTGGGCTGCATTGCTGGGAACCGCGACTTTGCAGCTACTCCGGCCCCTGTGCACTTCCGGCGGAAATCCTTTGTGCACAGCCAAGCCTGGGTCCACGGCACTCTAACCTGCATTGCACGACTTTCTAAGTTGGTCTCCGGCGACGTGGGACTCCTTTGTGCAACTTCGGCGAGCACCGTTTCACGCATCCTTGTAGTGCCTGTTTCTGGCACTTCTCCGGGTGCTACCTGCTTCAGTGAGGGCTCTTTGTCTTGCTCGACGTCCCTTCTCTCTTGAGGTCCAATTTGCGACCTCCTGGTCCCTCCTGGGCCCCAGCAGCGTCCAAAAACACCAAATGCACGATTTGCGTGTAGCAAGGCTTGTTGGCGTCCTTCCGGCGGAAAAATACTTCTGCACGACTCTCCAAGGCGAGAGGGATCTTTCCACCAAAGGGGAAGTCTCTAGCCCTTTTTGTTCCTGCAGATATCTCAGCTTCTTCTGTCCAGTCGAAGCTTCTTTGCACCCGCAGCTGGCATTTCCTGGGCATCTGCCCATCTCCGACGTGCTTGTGACTTTTGGACTTGGTCCCCTTGTTCCACAGGTACCCTAGATTGGAAATCCACAGTTGTTGCATTGCTGGTTTGTGTCTTTCCTGCATTATTCCTCTAACACGACTATTTTGTCCTTAGGGGAACTTTAGTGCACTTTGCACTCACTTTTCAGGGTCTTGGGGAGGGTTATTTTTCTAACTCTCACTATTTTCTAATAGTCCCAGCGACCCTCTACAAGGTCACATAGGTTTGGGGTCCATTCGTGGTTCGCATTCCACTTCTGGAGTATATGGTTTGTGTTGCCCCTATCCCTATGTTTCCCCATTGCATCCTATTGTAACTATACATTGTTTGCACTGTTTTCTAAGACTATACTGCATATTTTTGCTATTGTGTATATATATCTTGTGTATATTTCCTATCCTCTCACTGAGGGTACACTCTAAGATACTTTGGCATATTGTCATAAAAATAAAGTACCCTTATTTTTAGTATAACTGTGTATTGTGTTTTCTTATGATATTGTGCATATGACACTAAGTGGTACTGTAGTAGCTTCACACGTCTCCTAGTTCAGCCTGAGCTGCTCTGCTAAGCTACCATTATCTATCAGCCTAAGCTGCTAGACACCCTATACACTAATAAGGGATAACTGGGCCTGGTGCAAGGTGCAAGTACCCCTTGGTACTCACTACAAGCCAGTCCAGCCTCCTACATTGGTTGTGCAGTGGTGGGATAAGTGCTTGAGACTACTTACCACTCTTGTCATTGTACTTTTCATAAGAGAAAAATATACAAAACAAGGTCAGTGTATATACACATAGCCAAAAAGTTTTGCATTTCCTCTTTTCACTCTTTTCTAAGTGCTGAAAAGTACTCCTAAACTTTCAAAAAGTTCTTAAAAGTTTAAAAAGTTTTTTTTCTGTCTTTCCAAAAAGTTCTGAAAACTTTTGTCTCTTTCTCTATCACTTTAACTCTCTCTAAAAAATGTCTGGCACAGGCCAAAGTGTTGATCTGTCCAAACTTGCATATGACAACCTTAGCTGGAAAAGAGCAAGGAGTCTCTGTATAGAGAGAGGTTTGAGTGTAGGGAAGAATCCTGCCTTGGAACTGTTAATTAACATGCTTAGAGAACAGGATAAGGCCAGAGGTGGCCCATCTGTTGAAAAAGTACCTAATAGTTCCCAATCTGATTCAGGGACTCCCCCAGGAAAAGATTCAGGAAAGAAACTTTCTAGCCTGCCCATTACTAGACAATCTAGCATAGATGGTAATGATGATGAGCCACACCAAAGAAATAGTGTTGTCTCACATCATAGCAAAAGCATTTACTCTCACCATACTGGTAGTAATGTTTCTGTAAACCAAGCTGTTAAGTTGGCTTCTGTAAGGGACAGGTCTCCTTCTGTTCATTCCCATCATAGCTCTGTTTCTAGAAATGTCCCTCCCACCAACCCTGATGACAGAATGTTAGAGAGGGAACTCAATAAGTTGAGGGTGGAACAAACCAGACTGAAGCTTAAAAAGCAACAGCTGGATTTGGATAGACAGTCTTTTGAATTAGAGAAGGAAAGACAGAAGTTGGGTTTAGATACCCATGGTGGCAGCAGCAGTATTCCCCATAGTCATCCTGCAAAAGAGCATGATTCCAGGAATCTGCACAAGATAGTTCCCCCTTATAAGGAGGGGGATGACATTAACAAGTGGTTTGCTGCACTTGAGAGGGCCTGTGTTGTACAGGATGTCCCTCAAAGGCAGTGGGCTGCTATCCTATGGCTATCATTTAGTGGAAAAGGTAGGGATAGGCTCCTTACAGTGAAAGAAAATGATGCCAATAATTTCCAAGTCCTGAAGAATGCACTCCTGGATGGTTATGGCTTAACCACTGAACAGTACAGGATAAAGTTCAGAGAGACCAAAAAGGAGTCTTCACAAGACTGGGTTGATTTCATTGACCATTCAGTGAAGGCCTTGGAGGGGTGGTTACATGGCAGTAAAGTTACTGATTATGAAAGCCTGTATAACACAATCCTGAGAGATCATATACTTAATAATTGTGTGTCTGATTTGTTGCACCAGTACCTGGTAGACTCTGATCTGACCTCTCCCCAAGAATTGGGAAAGAAGGCAGACAAATGGGTCAGAACAAGGGTGAACAGAAAAGTTCATACAGGGGGTGACAAGGATGGCAATAAGAAGAAAGATGGTGAAAAATCTCAAGATAAGCATGGGGATAAGGGTAAAACCAAAGATCCCACTTCAAATCTTAAACACTCTTCAGAGGGTGGGGATAAAACAAATTCTTCCTCTTCTTCCCAACCTGCACACATTAAAAAGCCTTGGTGCTTTGTGTGTAAAAATAGAGGCCATAGGCCAGGGGATAAGTCCTGTCCAGGTAAACCCCCTGAGCCTACCACCACTAATACATCAAGCTCTAGTGCCCCTAGCAGTAGTGGTACTAGTGGTGGGACTGCTGGCAACAGTCAAGCAAAGGGTGTAGTTGGGTTCACTTATGGGTCCATAGTGGAAACTGATGTAATCAGTCCCAAGACAGTTTCTGTCACACCTAGTGGCATTGGCCTTGCCACACTGGCTGCTTGTCCCCTTACAATGGATAAGTACAGGCAGACAGTTTCAATAAATGGTGCTGAGGCCTTGGCCTACAGGGACACAGGTGCCAGTTTCACTTTGGTGACTGAAAACCTAGTGCCTCCTGAACAACACATCATTGGACAACAGTATAAGATTATTGATGTCCATAACTCCACTAAGTTTCTTCCCTTAGCTATAATTCAGTTTAGTTGGGGTGGAGTTACTGGCCCTAAGCAGGTGGTGGTATCACCTAGCTTACCTGTAGACTGTCTCTTAGGTAATGACCTAGAGGCCTCAGGTTGGGCTGATGTAGAGTTTTATGCCCATGCAGCCATGCTGGGCATCCCTGAGGAATTGTTCCCTCTCATTTCAAGTGAAATGAAAAAGCAAAGGAGAGAAGGCCTGAAAACTCAGGATCCCTCTCCATCAACAGGTAAAAAGGGTATCACAGTATCCCCTAACCACCCTACCATTCAGGATACTATTCCTGTGGTGGGAGAAACCTCTCCTGGGGTGGCACCTGTTCCAAGGGAATCATCAGCTGGCAAAGCTGGACTCCCTGAGGTGGAAGTACCTCTCTGTGGGATAACTAACATTGGTGAGAAAAACAGCACCATTTTAGTTAACATGAAGCATCCCTCCAACCCTCCCAGAGAAACTTTAGTGCAGAAACCCTGCACTACCTCACAACACTTAGGACAGCATCCCTGCCCTAGTGTGGAGCTCATAGGACAGCATCCCTGCCCTACTCCAACTCAAGAGAAACAGCATCCCTGTTCTCTCTTCCAGCCAAATGGACAAAGTTTTTGCCCAGCTATGGCTTTTCTGAGACAGCATCCCCGTCTGGCATTTCCATCACTACAGATAGGTTCAGTGGACAATTCCCACTGCTCTAAACTAAAACTTACTGATAGAAACTCTGAAAATACATCTTCACATTGTTGCTTAGCTAAAAAACTTCAAACAGGGTGGTTTACATCCCCACAGGGAAGTAACCATATAGTGGATGATAAAGGGAGTAACCAGTCTATTGCAGAGCTACTCTCTACTTATCACCACTTAGACAATAAAGTCTCAACTGGCCAAGGTTAGCCTTATTGTCCTTCGTTTGGGGGGGGGTTGTGTGAGAAGATAGCCTCTTTCTAGCCTTGTTACCCCCACTTTTGGCCTGTTTGTGAGTGTATGTCAGGGTGTTTGTCACTGTTTTCACTGTCTCACTGGGATCCTGATAGCCAGGCCTCAGTGCTCATAGTGAAAACACTATGTTTTCAGTATGTTTGTTATGTGTCACTGGGATCCTGCTGGTCAGGACCCCAGTGCTCATAGGTTTGTGGCCTATATGTATGTGTCACTGGGACCCTGTCACACAGGGCCCCAGTGCTCATAGGTGTGCATGTATATGTTCCCTGTGTGGTGCCTAACTGTCTCACTGAGGCTCTGCTAACCAGAACCTCAGTGGTTATGCTCTCTCATTACTTTCAAATTGTCACTGACAGGCTAGTGACCATTTTTACCAATTTACATTGGCTTACTGGAACACCCTTATAATTCCCTAGTATATGGTACTGAGGTACCCAGGGTATTGGGATTCCAGGAGATCCCTATGGGCTGCAGCATTTCTTTTGCCACCCATAGGGAGCTCTGACAATTCTTACACAGGCCTGCCACTGCAGCCTGAGTGAAATAACGTCCACGTTATTTCACAGCCATTTTACACTGCACTTAAGTAACTTATAAGTCACCTATATGTCTAACCTTTACCTGGTAAAGGTTAGGTGCAAAGTTACTTAGTGTGAGGGCACCCTGGCACTAGCCAAGGTGCCTCCACATTGTTCAGAGCCAATTCACTGAACTTTGTGAGTGCGGGGACACCCTTACACGCGTGCACTACATATAGGTCACTACCTATATGTAGCTTCACCATGGTAACTCCGAATATGGCCATGTAACATGTCTATGATCATGGATTTGCCCCCTCTATGCCATCCTGGCATTGTTGGTACAATTCCATGATCCCAGTGGTCTGTAGCACAGACCCTGGTACTGCCAGACTGCCCTTCCTGGGGTTTCACTGCAGCTGCTGCTGCTGCCAACCCCTCAGACAGGCAGCTGCCCTCCTGGGGTCCAGCCAGGCCTGGCCCAGGATGGCAGAACAAAGAACTTCCTCTGAGAGAGGGTGTGACACCCTCTCCCTTTGGAAAATGGTGTGAAGGCAGGGGAGGAGTAGCCTCCCCCAGCCTCTGGAAATGCTTTGTTGGGCACAGATGTGCCCAATTCTGCATAAGCCAGTCTACACCGGTTCAGGGACCCCTTAGCCCCTGCTCTGGCGCGAAACTGGACAAAGGAAAGGGGAGTGACCACTCCCCTGACCTGCACCTCCCCTGGGAGGTGTCCAGAGCTCCTCCAGTGTGCTCCAGACCTCTGCCATCTTGGAAACAGAGGCGCTGCTGGCACACTGGACTGCTCTGAGTGGCCAGTGCCACCAGGTGACGTCAGAGACTCCTGCTGATAGGCTCCTTCAGGTGTTAGTAGCCTTTCCTCTCTCCTAGGTAGCCAAACCCTCTTTTCTGGCTATTTAGGGTCTCTGTCTCTGGGGAAACTTTAGATAACGAATGCATGAGGTCAGCCGAGTTCCTCTGCATCTCTCTCTTCACCTTCTGATAAGGAAACGACCGCTGACCGCGCTGGAAGCCTGCAAACCTGCAACATAGTAGCAAAGACGACTACTGCAACTCTGTAACGCTGATCCTGCCGCCTTCTCGACTGTTTTCCTGCTTGTGCATGCTGTGGGGGTAGCCTGCCTCCTCTCTGCACCAGAAGCTCCGAAGAAGTCTCCCGTGGGTCGACGGAATCTTCCCCCTGCAACCGCAGGCACCAAAAAGCTGCATTACCGGTCCCTTGGGTCTCCTCTCAGCACAACGAGCGAGGTCCCTCGAATCCAGCGATGCTGTTCAAGTGACCCCCACAGTTCAGTGACTCTTCAGCCCAAGTTTGGTGGAGGTAAGTTCTTGCCTCACCTCGCTGGGCTGCATTGCTGGGAACCGCGACTTTGCAGCTACTCCGGCCCCTGTGCACTTCCGGCGGAAATCCTTTGTGCACATCCAAGCCTGGGTCCACGGCACTCTAACCTGCATTGCACGACTTTCTAAGTTGGTCTCCGGCGACGTGGGACTCCTTTGTGCAACTTCGGCGAGCACCGTTTCAGGCATCTTCGTAGTGCCTGTTTCTGGCACTTCTCCGGGTGCGACCTGATTCAGTGAGGGCTGTTTGTCTTGCTCGACGTCCCCTCTCTCTTCAGGTCCAATTTGCGACCTCCTGGTCCCTCCTGGGCCCCAGCAGCGTCCAAAAACGCCAAACGCATGATTTGCATGTAGCAAGGCTTGTTGGCGTCCTTCCGGCGGGAAAACACTTCTGCACGACTCTCCACGGCAAGTGGGATCCGTCCACCAAAGGGGAAGTCTCTAGCCCTTTTCGTTCCTGCAGAAACCTCAGCTTCTTCTGTCCAGTCAAAGCTCCTTTGCACCCGCAGCTGGCATTTCCTGGGCATCTGCCCATCTCCGACTTGCTTGTGACTTTTGGACTTGGTCCCCTTGTTCCACAGGTACCCTAGATTGGAAATCCATAGTTGTTGCATCGCTGGTTTGTGTCTTTCCTGCATTATTCCTCTAACACGACTATTTTGTCCTTAGGGGAACTTTAGTGCACTTTGCACTCACTTTTCAGGGTCTTGGGGAGGGTTATTTTTCTAACTCTCACTATTTTCTAATAGTCCCAGCGACCCTCTACAAGGTCACATAGGTTTGGGGTCCATTCGTGGTTCGCATTCCACTTTTGGAGTATATGGTTTGTGTTGCCCCTATCCCTATGTGTCCCCATTGCATCCTATTGTAACTATACATTGTTTGCACTGTTTTCTAAGACTATACTGCATATTTTTGCTATTGTGTATATATATCTTGTGTATATTTCCTACCCTCTCACTGAGGCTACACTCTAAGATACTTTGGCATATTGTCATAAAAATAAAGTACCTTTATTTTTAGTATAACTGTGTATTGTGTTTTCTTATGATATTGTGCATATGACACTAAGTGGTACTGTAGTAGCTTCACACGTCTCCTAGTTCAGCCTAAGCTGCTCTGCTAAGCTACCATTATCTATCAGCCTAAGCTGCTAGACACCCTATACACTAATAAGGGATAACTGGGCCTGGTGCAAGGTGCAAGTACCCCTTGGTACTCATTACAAGCCAGTCCAGCCTCCTACATTGGTTGTGCAGTGGTGGGATAAGTGCTTGAGACTACTTACCACTCTTGTCATTGTACTTTTCATGAGAGAAAAATATACAAAACAAGGTCAGTGTATATACACATAGCCAAAAAGTTTTGCATTTCCTCTTTTCACTCTTTTCTAAGTGCTGAAAAGTACTCCTAAACTTTCAAAAAGTTCTTAAAAGTTTAAAAAGTTTTTTTTCTGTCTTTCCAAAAAGTTCTGAAAACTTTTTTCTCTTTTTCTATCACTTTAACTCTCTCTAAAAAATGTCTGGTACAGGCCAAAATGTTGAACTGTCCAAAATTGCATATGATCACCTTAGCTGGAAAGGAGCAAGGAGTCTCTGCATAGAGAAAGGTTTGAGTGTAGGGAAGAATCCTTCCTTAGAACTGTTAATTAATATGCTTAGAGTACAGGATAAGGCCATAAGTGCCCAATCTGGTGAAAAAGTAGCTAATGGTTCTCAATCTGATCCAGGGACTCCCCCAGGAAAAGGTTCAGGAAAGAAACTTCTCAGCCTGCCCATTACTAGACAGTCTAGCATAGTTGGTACAGAGGTTGAATCACACCATACTGATGGTGTGCTCTCACATTATGCTGGTAGCCAAGCTGTTAGGGTGCCCTCTGTAAGGGACAGGTCTCCTTCTGTTCATTCCCATCATACCTCTGTATCTAGAAATGTCCCTCCCACCCACCCTGATGACAGATTGTTAGAAAGGGAGCTCAATAGATTGAGAGTGGAACAAACCAGACTGAAGCTCAAGAAGCAACAGCTGGATTTGGATAGACAGTCTTTAGAATTAGAGAAGGAAAGACAGAAGTTGGGTTTAGATACCCATGGTGGCAGCAGCAGTATTCCCCATAGTCATCCTGCAAAAGAGCATGATTCCAGGAATCTGCACAAGATAGTTCCCCCTTATAAGGAGGGGGATGACATTAACAAGTGGTTTGCTGCACTTGAGAGGGCCTGTGTTGTACAGGATGTCCCTCAAAGGCAGTGGGCTGCTATCCTACGGCTATCATTTAGTGGAAAAGGTAGGGATAGGCTCCTTACTGTGAAAGAAAATGATGCCAATAATTTTACAGTTCTTAAGAATGCACTCCTGGATGGTTATGGCTTAACCACTGAACAATACAGGATAAAGTTCAGAGAGACCAAAAAGGAGTCTTCACAAGACTGGGTTGATTTCATTGACCATTCAGTGAAGGCCTTGGAGGGGTGGTTACATGGCAGTAAAGTTACTGATTATGAAAGCCTGTATAACACAATCCTGAGAGAGCATATACTTAATAATTGTGTGTCTGATTTGTTGCACCAGTACCTGGTAGACTCTGATCTGACCTCTCCCCAAGAATTGGGAAAGAAGGCAGACAAATGGGTCAGAACAAGGGTGAACAGCAAAGTTCATACAGGGGGTGACAAGGATGGCAATAAGAAGAAAGATGGTGAAAAATCTCAAGATAAGCATGGGGATAAGGGTAAAACCAAAGATCCCACTTCAAATCTTAAACACTCTTCAGAGGGTGGGGATAAAACAAATTCTTCCTCTTCTTCCCAACCTGCACACATTAAAAAGCCTTGGTGCTTTGTGTGTAAAAATAGAGGCCATAGGCCAGGGGATAAGTCCTGTCCAGGTAAACCCCCTGAGCCTACCACCACTAATACATCAAGCTCTAGTGCCCCTAGCAGTAGTGGTACTAGTGGTGGGACTGCTGGCAACAGTCAAGCAAAGGGTGTAGTTGGGTTCACTTATGGGTCCATAGTGGAAACTGATGTAATCAGTCCCAAGACAGTTTCTGTCACACCTAGTGGCATTGGCCTTGCCACACTGGCTGCTTGTCCCCTTACAATGGATAAGTACAGGCAGACAGTTTCAATAAATGGTGTTGAGGCCTTGGCCTACAGGGACACAGGTGCCAGTTTCACTTTGGTGACTGAAAACCTAGTGCCTCCTGAACAACACATCATTGGACAACAGTATAAGATTATTGATGTCCATAACTCCACTAAGTTTCTTCCCTTAGCTATAATTCAGTTTAGTTGGGGTGGAGTTACTGGCCCTAAGCAGGTGGTGGTATCACCTAGCTTACCTGTAGACTGTCTCTTAGGTAATGACCTAGAGGCCTCAGGTTGGGCTGATGTAGAGTTTTATGCCCATGCAGCCATGCTGGGCATCCCTGAGGAATTGTTCCCTCTCATTTCAAGTGAAATGAAAAAGCAAAGGAGAGAAGGCCTGAAAACTCAGGATCCCTCTCCATCAACAGGTAAAAAGGGTATCACAGTATCCCCTAACCACCCTACCATTCAGGATACTATTCCTGTGGTGGGAGAAACCTCTCCTGGGGTGGCACCTGTTCCAAGGGAATCATCAGCTGGCAAAGCTGGACTCCCTGAGGTAGAAGTACCTCTCTGTGGGATAACTAACATTGGTGAGAAAAAGAGCACAATTTTAGTTAACATGGAGCATCCCTCCAACCCTCCCAGAGAAACTTTAGTGCAGAAACTCTGCACTGCCTCACAACACTTAGGACAGCATCCCTGCCCTAGTGTGGAGCTGATAGGACAGCATCCCTGCCCTGCTCCAACTCAAGAGAAACAGCATCCCTGTTCTCTCTTCCAGCCAGATGGACAAAGTTTTTGCCCAGCTATGGCTTTTCTGAGACAGCATCCCTGTCTGGCATTTCCATCACTACAAATAGGTTCAGTGGACAATTCCCACTGCTCTAAACTAAAACTTACTGATAGAAACTCTGAAAATACATCTTCACATTGTTGCTTAGCTAAAAAACTTCAAACAGGGTGGTTTACATCCCCACAGGGAAGTAACCATATAGTGGATGATAAAGGGAGTAACCAGTCTATTGCAGAGCTACTCTCTACTTATCACCACTTAGACAATAAAGTCTCAACTGGCCAAGGTTAGCCTTATTGTCCTTCGTTTGGGGGGGGGGTTGTGTGAGAAGGTAGCCTCTTTCTAGCCTTGTTACCCCCACTTTTGGCCTGTTTGTGAGTGTATGTCAGGGTGTTTGTCACTGTTTTCACTGTCTCACTGGGATCCTGATAGCCAGGCCTCAGTGCTCATAGTGAAAACACTATGTTTTCAGTATGTTTGTTATGTGTCACTGGGATCCTGCTGGTCAGGACCCCAGTGCTCATAGGTTTGTGGCCTATATGTATGTGTCACTGGGACCCTGTCACACAGGGCCCCAGTGCTCATAGGTGTGCATGTATATGTTCCCTGTGTGGTGCCTAACTGTCTCACTGAGGCTCTGCTAACCAGAACCTCAGTGGTTATGCTCTCTCATTACTTTCAAATTGTCACTGACAGGCTAGTGACCATTTTTACCAATTTACATTGGCTTACTGGAACACCCTCATAATTCCCTAGTATATGGTACTGAGGTACACAGGGTATTGGGATTCCAGGAGATCCCTATGGGCTGCAGCATTTCTTTTGCCACCCATAGGTAGCTCTGACAATTCTTACACAGGCCTGCCACTGCAGCCTGAGTGAAATAACGTCCACGTTATTTCACAGCCATTTTACACTGCACTTAAGTAACTTATAAGTCACCTATATGTCTAACCTTTACCTGGTAAAGGTTAGGTGCAAAGTTACTTAGTGTGAGGGCACCCTGGCACTAGCCAAGGTGCCCCCACATTGTTCAGAGCCAATTCACTGAACTTTGTGAGTGCGGGGACACCATTACACGCGTGCACTACATATAGGTCACTACCTATATGTAGCTTCACCATGGTAACTCCGAATATGGCCATGTAACATGTCTATGATCATGGAATTGCCCCCTCTAGGCCATCCTGGCATTGTTGGTACAATTCCATGATCCCAGTGGTCTGTAGCACAGACCCTGGTACTGCCAGACTGCCCTTCCTGGGGTTTCACTGCAGCTGCTGCTGCTGCCAACCCCTCAGACAGGCAGCTGCCCTCCTGGGGTCCAGCCAGGCCTGGCCCAGGATGGCAGAACAAAGAACTTCCTCTGAGAGAGGGTGTGACACCCTCTCCCTTTGGAAAATGGTGTGAAGGCAGGGGAGGAGTAGCCTCCCCCAGCCTCTGGAAATGCTTTGTTGGGCACAGATGTGCCCAATTCTGCATAAGCCAGTCTACACCGGTTCAGGGACCCCTTAGCCCCTGCTCTGGCGCGAAACTGGACAAAGGAAAGGGGAGTGACCACTCCCCTGACCTGCACCTCCCCTGGGAGGTGTCCAGAGCTCCTCCAGTGTGCTCCAGACCTCTGCCATCTTGGAAACAGAGGCGCTGCTGGCACACTGGACTGCTCTGAGTGGCCAGTGCCACCAGGTGACGTCAGAGACTCCTGCTGATAGGCTCCTTCAGGTGTTAGTAGCCTTTCCTCTCTCCTAGGTAGCCAAACCCTCTTTTCTGGCTATTTAGGGTCTCTGTCTCTGGGGAAACTTTAGATAACGAATGCATGAGCTCAGCCGAGTTCCTCTGCATCTCTCTCTTCACCTTCTGATAAGGAAACGACCGCTGACCGCGCTGGAAGCCTGCAAACCTGCAACATAGTAGCAAAGACGACTACTGCAACTCTGTAACGCTGATCCTGCCGCCTTCTCGACTGTTTTCCTGCTTGTGCATGCTGTGGGGGTAGCCTGCCTCCTCTCTGCACCAGAAGCTCCGAAGAAATCTCCCGTGGGTCGACGGAATCTTCCCCCTGCAACCGCAGGCACCAAAAAGCTGCATTACCGGTCCCTTGGGTCTCCTCTCAGCACGACGAGCGAGGTCCCTCGAATCCAGCGACGCTGTCCAAGTGACCCCCACAGTCCAGTGACTCTTCAGCCCAAGTTTGGTGGAGGTAAGTCCTTGCCTCACCTCGCTGGGCTGCATTGCTGGGAACCGCGACTTTGCAGCTACTCCGGCCCCTGTGCACTTCCGGCGGAAATCCTTTGTGCACAGCCAAGCCTGGGTCCACGGCACTCTAACCTGCATTGCACGACTTTCTAAGTTGGTCTCCGGCGACGTGGGACTCCTTTGTGCAACTTCGGTGAGCACCGTTTCACGCATCCTCGTAGTGCCTGTTTCTGGCACTTCTCCGGGTGCGACCTGCTTCAGTGAGGGCTCTTTGTCTTGCTCGACGTCCCCTCTCTCTTCAGGTCCAATTTGCGACCTCCTGGTCCCTTCTGGGCCCCAGCAGCGTCCAAAAACGCCAAACGCACGATTTGCGTGTAGCAAGGCTTGTTGGCGTCCTTCCGGCGGGAAAATACTTCTGCACGACTCTCCAAGGTGAGAGGGATCCGTCCACCAAAGGGGAAGTCTCTAGCCCTTTTCGTTCCTGCAGAAACCTCAGCTTCTTCTGTCCAGTCGAAGCTCCTTTGCACCCGCAGCTGGCATTTCCTGGGCATCTGCCCATCTCCGACTTGCTTGTGACTTTTGGACTTGGTCCCCTTGTTCCACAGGTACCCTAGATTGGAAATCCACAGTTGTTGCATCGCTGGTTTGTGTCTTTCCTGCATTATTCCTCTAACACGACTATTTTGTCCTTAGGGGAACTTTAGTGCACTTTGCACTCACTTTTCAGGGTCTTGGGGAGGGTTATTTTTCTAACTCTCACTATTTTCTAATAGTCCCAGCGACCCTCTACAAGGTCACATAGGTTTGGGGTCCATTCGTGGTTCGCATTCCACTTTTGGAGTATATGGTTTGTGTTGCCCCTATCCCTATGTGTCCCCATTGCATCCTATTGTAACTATACATTGTTTGCACTGTTTTCTAAGACTATACTGCATATTTTTGCTATTGTGTATATATATCTTGTGTATATTTCCTATCCTCTCACTGAGGGTACACTCTAAGATACTTTGGCATATTGTCATAAAAATAAAGTACCTTTATTTTTAGTATAACTGTGTATTGTGTTTTCTTATGATATTGTGCATATGACACTAAGTGGTACTGTAGTAGCTTCACACGTCTCCTAGTTTAGCCTAAGCTGCTCTGCTAAGCTACCATTATCTATCAGCCTAAGCTGCTAGACACCCTATACACTAATAAGGGATAACTGGGCCTGGTGCAAGGTGCAAGTACCCCTTGGTACTCACTACAAGCCAGTCCAGCCTCCTACAAGAATGAATAAGGTATCTAAAATCTCCCTTCACAAGACTGGACACACAAAACAATGCTTTTGCAGTAATGCCTAGCTTAGGTGGGCAAGACCCTTAACTATTAAGTGTTTTTGAGAAATGTAGTGATTGAAATCTAAGATAGCAATACACTTGTAGGTCCTGTTTTTCCTCCTGTGTCTCTCTGACAAAACTAGTAAAGACACGTTTTTAATGGTGACAAACCATCAATAGAGGCAGTTTCCACAATTGTTGCTCTGCACGTTTCTTGGTTGTGATCTCGCCAGGAACCCATGTGGGTATTTATGTATGTATTGATAGTTATATAGCACAAACCTAGCTAGGAAGCAACACAGTGCAATATATTACATGAGGGGTTGGGAGCCAATTGATATGATTGTAGGAAACCTCCATCTTTTGCATGATAGCCCCCAGATTTGCTGCATCTGTTTTGCTAATTTGCTTGCTTTAGAGCTCTGTGCACTCCTACTAACCAGCAGTAAAATGCCTGTGCTTCCCCTCTAAACATGGTTAAAAACTTTTTTTTTTCCTATGGCATATAAAGCGCACACAGAGCATGGAAGTTAAATGTCATTTGTGAATTGCAGCACTTATTGTGGTGTCCGCTACAGAGCAGTGCAAACGAGGTTTCAGGCCTATCTGGTGTAGCTTGACTGCTGCAGTGTAAAGCCTGCAATGCAACATGTCAAGATAACCATTTTTGACGGGAGAAAACCTTCCTTGTATATTTTAATAAGTCACTCCTATGTAGGCCTTGTAGCCCACAAGGAAGGGTACACAGTATTTAAAAGTAGGATATGTAGAAATGTAAAAGTTAACTTCTTTAGCGTGACTAGCACCCAAAACCTATTTTCACTGGAAGGAAACCTGCCTGGCCCATACAGGAACACCGAGAAACAATACCAGATATTAATTTTGCTCTCTCCAGTTAGGGACCAGCTAGAAGAATGATTAAACAACTATTTTTAATATTTTTTTTAAAACCCAATTCAATGGTAAAGTTGGATTTTTAATAAATAGCAATGAAAGGTAACTTTTAGAAAGTTAGCTTTTCGCTGTCTTAGGCTCCTGGAGGCTAATTTGTATTAACTATCTAGCAGTAACACAATGAGGGATTGGTACTGATGAGTTGTGAAAACTGCTTCCAGAGCAGAGACAAAGGCTTCAGTGTAGGGATGTGTTTTGTTCATCTGGCAGGAAGACCAGTTGGTGTGGACCCAGCACCAGTAGTGAAGCCATTTTAGTGATGTTTGTGGTCGTGTCATTTCAGCAACTAGGTCTGCTGTCTTGGTCCTTTAGCCTAGTAACATTTCATTTTATTCAATTTTATTCTTTTAAGAACGATCACATTTGTGGTGATGTTTTATTTTCCATTATCTTGCTGTTCTTTCACTTAGGAAAGCATTTACATTTCTTAGCACAACATTCTTTCACTATGTTCTTTGTTCAAGGCTGCAAAAAGATAAGGTTGCCGGCACAGAGTGGTACACCGCATTTCTAACATTTCACAGAAACTTATGAATTTTTACATGGGGACACTTTTCTCAGAACACTAGCTGTTTTATTTTAAAAACATCTCTTCGTCCCCTTAAAGGGAGGTTCTAGCCAGATGACCACTATCACATGATGTCTGACTTCTCTACAGCTGCTTGCTGAGACTGACGGTTCCCTGGCCTATATGGGGAGGGTGTCTCAATAGACAACAGGCTTTGCCACTACTGCCATACTCAGGTATGGGGGATGATGTCTTCCCGTGGGGTCCTGAAGGGCAGATTAGGGCTTATCCTATTGTGCTCTAACACAGAACATTAGTGGCGTAGGTAGGAATCACACATCTTGTATAGTGACATTATGATGGGACTTTTCTTTTGTTACACTTTTATTGTCACCATTCTGCTTCAAGTATGTTTTATCATCCTAATTATTGCAGTTCATGTTGTTTTATATAGGACGCTGCTGATTCAATAATCTTACTGAACCATTCTCTGCTTCTGTTTGTCTTTGCATGTGTGAGACGAATGTAACTGAGAGAAAAGGAAGAGATCTGATCCACCACCATTTCCCTGAGAGTTCACAATGCCCTCCGCCCGGCTGCCACAAACCACCCCTGCTCTTGGGCATAGGTGTGGCGTTGCTGGCTGGCTGGAAACGGATTAGGCCAACAGTTGTCACTTGGGGTGGGATCGAGTTCAGTTCCCCACAATTCAGGGGATACTCCCACCCAAATCCAGCAGCCTAGTTGGTACAATGAGAGCCAACGTGACACACCATAATTTACATCAAAGGGTCTCCCCAGTAGCAAGCAAATGTTGACACCTGAAAAAAAGGCCCAGCATTTCCCCTCCCAGCCAGGCAGGCACCAAACCCAGTGGGAGGAGAGCTGCCCCCAGAGCCGGTTAAGTTTGACCACAAATTAAAGGACTTGCCATTACCCTGGTCACACCTCTGGGTAGATACACAGGATCTGTGCACGGAGAGAAGGGTTTCCCATCTTTTTTGCAGTAGGGTAAACAGGAGCTGCTGCAAAAGTGGGTAGGATTAGCCTGGGAGCTTTTACCCCATTGGTTAGGGAGAGACAACAAGTCATCATCACCAATTAGCTAGTTTGAGGCATAAATGTGACATCCCAGGTGCCCACTTCAGAACACTTTCTAGACCTGTGAAAGAACAGAAGAGGAATAAACCTTCTGTCTGTGACCAAGAGTGCTCCTTCTTGCACTCAGGACAAAGAAGTGGACTCCAAGGGTCAGCTAGCTGACTTCCTGTGTGGTGGCAGAGACACAAGACACTGCAACAGGCCTTTTCGCTGGTGCCCAGATGGCCTATGCAAACTGAACTTTAATTGGACCCTGATGGTGGATGCTGCTGGAGTGAGTCTTGAACTTTGGTTGTGTCTCACTGAACTACCCCTACCACCCCTGAAAATCTGAGGCTTAAAATATTATTGAACTTCATCACCTCTAAACGACCAGGACAAATCACTACAGCCTGTTTGCCTAAGGCGCAATATCGCTGAGCTAGGAAATAAGGTTTCTCCCAGACAGATGTTCTCCGCAGGAATAAATCTGATTTGCCGGTCCTCAGTGAGAAGGCATCTGGCATCATGGAAACCGCCATAAGATACAGCCTGCATCTTGCCCCGCTGGAGGATTCCAAGGGCTGAAAAAGGCACTAAGTCCGTACAGAGAAATCTTGACTCTGCAAAGGTGTCAGAAGTATCAGTCAGAGAGAGGACCTCCTTGGGAACAAATTTTGAACTTTCCCGCTCTGAGCTTTTCCTGCCAAAAACCAACAGCTTCAGCGGAACATTGACCAACGCTTATCTGACTTTGTGAAGACATTTTTGGATACCACCTGAAGGATTTTGACTTCCACTTTTGAAACTAAGTCGCCAGATAACACTTCCATCCAATTCGGTTGGTGTATCTGACCTGCACTCCATCGCAGCAGGTCTTAAGTTACACCTAGGTCCCGGTCTACCACTTTCATTAGTGCCTGGCACTTTTTGGTGCTATTTTGCTTCAAATCTTTACAAATTCATATCTCTGGTTCCCATATTTAATTTTCGTTGGTTTCTTGTCATATTATTTATTAACATGTACTCTATTTTTTTTATTTAGTTTGGGTTTTTTATTGCTTACAGTTTTAACTTTTTTAATGTTTTGGTATTGAATGATAGTTCACACTTTTCCCGAATTTAAGCCTGTCTGCTCTGAACCACAGCTACCAGGGGGTCGGGTTCAGATTAATTTAGTGACCTTGAGGGTTGACTCTCACAAGATCAATCTTTCACCTTTCGTGGTATCAGGGAAGCCTAACAATTGAGCTTTTTAAAACAATGTGGGCAAGTAACACTAAGAAGAATACAAGATGGTTTCTAGTTAGGAGGGAGATAGCTTTTCCTGAAGAAGGTTTGGGGGATACAGTGCATTGTAATGCATGCTGAGATAGCAACATAGCCAACAACAATAGGAATAAAACACCATTATACATGAGACTTATAGTTTCTTTCGAAGAATTATTTACAAAAAGGCATGGTTCATTTAAAGCATTTGAGGCAATAGAAGTAAGCAGCGATTCATAGGGTTATAGAAAGAAGCACATAAGAGAATGATCTGAAATTGCACATAAAAATAAAGAGGTTTTATAACAGTTTGCTGCCTTTGTAGGGGGGGTGTTGGCTGGCTCAGACTAAGAAACGTTACGTAAAAATATATTTAAGTATTCCTTGACATATGATTGATTCTGTCCCAGCCCTATCAACCTTTCAGAGATACAAACTGGGTCACATTTACTAAGAAGTCATGCAACACAAATCAGCAAGACAACTTGAGCTGTGTTGCATGGCAGGGTGTGAACAAAAATGTGCCATATCTATTAAGATCTGACACATTTCTGGCCTATTGAATAAGATATGAAGCATTTCTGCTCTCTCACTGCACTGGTGCACTCTTTGCTGCACAGAGCCAACCCAGGCATCCTTGTGCCATACGTGCGAGGGCACTTGCATTACAGTCATACTTTCCTGCACAAAAACAATCCTTAGAGGCATTTTTATATGTCTATATGTGTTGCAAAATGCATCACACATGGAAAGAAGAAATAAAGATATTTCTCCTCACTACGCGTCACTTGGTAAGTTGTGCAATTTTTATGCAATCCCAGGTTTACAGACCATACTAAATCTAGGATCCATGTGTGGGTGCATGGTAACGCCCAGGCTCCATCCTTGGAAGGCCTTCTCAGTGTGGAGTAATGCAAGGCAGCAATTTAACCACACAAAGCCCCGTAAGGTGGCGTAGTAAATCCCATGCAAGGGCTTGCATTGCTTCGCTTGACGTAGGCAACACAAGCCTTTACTAAATCTGCTGCTAACTCTTCATCAATCACCAAGGGGTAAGTTGCACTTTGCCAGTGTTTTACCGGTCTAGCGTGCATTTTCATGTCTAAGCTGGGGAAGCAAATGGGATGATGAAAACAGGCCATAGCTTTTCTACTTCATGACAAAGTTAAAAGGGCACAGACGTGAACAAGTGACATTAAAAGTGATTTACAGCTGTCTATACTATTGCTAAACAATCTTTAAAACAAACAGGAACAAATTGCCTGAACTAAAAAGAATGTAGAGAATTTTACACGTTATATGCAGATGCACGCTTGGGTTCTTTGAAGGATCTCCTTAAGGGAAGAAATTCCTGCCATTTTTCTCATTAAACTGAGGCAAGCCTTTTATTTGGCATTGAGGGTGTACCATCCTTGTGAGGAAATAAAGAAAGCCTTGAATTTGTTGCAGCAACAAAGTTCTTGTCCTTCAGCTCTCATGCGATTAAGACAGTAGGCATAGAGGGCACGCTGCAGGAACATGTCAAACATTAAAAAAGAAACATGAATGGGCAAAATTCAGCTTCTGAATGGGCCATGAGTGGGTCAATCTGCTGAATTGCCTGGAAACAATTACAGACAGATCTTTGTTCCAGCAAAACAAACTGAACCCTAGGTTAACATCTAATGCCAAAGTCAGATTGAGCCCAGGAACAGCCAGGAAGAGGCCAGGCTACCCAATTAAAAAGAATAAAACATCTAAAATGATCCTCACCACTGGACAAGAGGCAGCAAAGGGATGAGAGAGTTTTACAACATCTACAACTATCACCTCACCAGCTGGAGATCCTATCCAGATGCAAGAGGGTTACTCAGTCCCTGTTATGACTTCCTATACTCCTGGTATAACTACTCCTTCAGATTCAGAGAGTGGGACAAAAGAGAATGATCATTCAAATGGAGGCTAGCACAAAGAGACCCTTGCCTCACTACATAATGTTGATGCAGCAGAACCATCAGGCCGGTCAATCAAAGATAAACAATGTTCACCTATAGATACTATACTTAAGGTGCCACGGCCAAGCAGCAGAATCTTTTAGAACCCACGACCGCTACAGTAATGACGATTGATTGTAAATTAATCTTGATCCAAAACGGCTGATATAACAGGAAGTATTGGATTTAACTCAAGACTGTTGAAAAATGCAAAGGACAACACTATTTTTGCTAACTCTGGCCTTGTACAGTTAACTGCTAAGGGTCAAGAACTGAGTCGGTCCCCCTCTATTTGAGAACTGTGGGAGGGACGAAATACCTGCTCCAGACTATTATGTCTGAGATTAAAGAACTTAAGAAAAGCCAACATTTGCCTCCACACCAGAAACACAGATACAAGGTCTGGGAAAGAAAATGGATGGCTTATCTACCGAGGTCGTCGATCTACACAAGAGAGTGTTGGATGGTGAGGATTCACAGGGATGCATCCTAAAGCAGGCCCCCTTCTTCTCAAAAGACATAGCTCTGCCTACCGTACAAGCAGAAGATCATAAAAATAGGTGAAGGTGGTATAACCTGAGATTTGTAAGTATCCCAGAACAGGGGGAGAAAGAAATCCTCAGTTCTGGAAGCCACAGAATGTCTCAATCGTACCTAAGTGACACCTGGGGCTCAAGAAGATTTAATGATTAACAGAGCTCCTTGAGTGTTATTCTCTTCCAGAACAATGGACTCTAGAACGAGGAATGTTTTGGTGAACTTTGACGATTACAGAATAAACAAAAAGACACTGACCTCCTCTATAAAACAGAAGGAGTTTAAAATTCCAAATGAATACAAAGTCATACAAGATGGTGAAAGAAAAAAGAGCATTCAAACAGATGATATGCGCTTTTAAATCTGCAGGAGCGCAGGCAATACTGCTTCAGCCAGCCAATTGTTTGATTATCAAATAAGCTGTCTGTTTTTGGATAATCATGTTTTTGTTTTCATACCATAGCTGCTCTTATTATGGAAGGGTCACATTACACACCAGCTGTAAATAAGAATTTCTATACAGGAAATATACATTAGTAATATTGTTGGTTACAATTAATGGGGGCCCTTAGGCTCTGCATCGCAGGGACACCGCACTCCGCTTAATTCTGGGTGCACGTCAGTACACCACTATTGGGGGGGTGTTCTTTGGTGAGGGTAGGGCGGATACTCACTGGGAAGGGGCTTGGTGGGGGCACACAGTGGATGGGAATGACAAAGCAGGGCTGGGGAGAGAAAACCTTTGGTTTGGAGGTTACCAGTATTTATTTGCCGGATCAACCTTTTGTCTAAAGACAAATTTATACGTTTTTTGTCATAATGCCAAACTTGTTAAAATGGCAAGATTGATCTCAAACTAACATCAATAGATGTAAATGGGCTGAATGATACAAGGAAAAGTAAATCCATTTTTAAATGGCTTTCTCAACAGAACAATTAGATTATTCTATTACAAGAGATTCATCCTTCCCCAAAACACAACCTAAAAAATAATTCTGAAAACCTTCAGTCCCATTAGCCTTCTCATCTGCTACAGCAACACATAAAAGGGTAGAAATTTTAAAATCAAAAATAACTGGGGCGAACCATTATAAAAACTAAAACAGTGCAAGATGGTGTTACCAAAGGTGCATACTGTGGTCCACTAGAAGATGATCCAAAATCAATTCATGATTTAACTACAGGCAGGACCACTGGACTTATACAATTGTGCGGCTGCAGCATTTTTCACATACTTATGCATTTTCTGCATTTGCGACATAATTTATCATCCGCCACATAATCTACAGATTTTAACCAAATTTCTAGCCGAAACAGTTCAAAAGTTACTAAAAACACAGCGACACGTGTTGCCGCTCAGTCGAAGGCCCTTTGACTGGTCACCTTTCTGTTGCTTATTGCTATGTTTGGGTGTCAAACTGGTCCTAATGGGGTGCAACCAATGCCCAGACATTATTAACAAGTTTAAAAATGGTAAAATAATGAATTAATATGATCACAAAATGTGCTGCATTGAGCCGCATAATTTGGCTTTTCTTACCACATAATTTACTCAACCCAGCTGCATAATTTGCCCCACCCTTGCGCATAATTCCAGTGGTCCAGATTACAGCCTTAGCGGTCTTTCCTAAACTGCTGTACCTTAAATTTCACTCCCTCAAAATGATGCCAAACAGTGTTTCTGATCATTCAGCTATTCAAATTAATGTATCCTTGGAGCCAAGCCCTGATCTTTCTAGGGGTTGTAAAGTGAATAGAATATTCACTACACATATACAATTTGTAAACAAAGTGAAAGACAGAACACAGCATTTATTTCTAGAGAATATAGGAACTGCCTCTTGGGGGAACATATGGAAAGATATAAGGCTATGATGTGTGGAGAAGTTATTGCTTTTTCCTCATGTCTGAAGAAAGTCTCAATAACACAAATTCCAGTTACTGCAGAACACTCTTGTCAAACAGAACATGACCTAAATTTAGAAAACAATTGCAGTAATTTCCAAAAATGGGAAGAAGCTAAGATAAAGCCTTATACTTTTTTTATGGAAAAATAATTAATAAACTCTCATTCATGTTTAAGGTAAACAAGTATACCAAGAAGGTGCAAGTTTGAGCAAACTTTTAGCTTGGCACAGTGAAGCTCGAATGACAGCTAATAGGATTTATCAAATTGTTGATCGTAATAATTGTCTAACTTCAGATCCATCTGCACTTTTGTGATTACTCGAGGGGCACTGGTGAGGCCGAAGTGAAGCACAGAGAACTGACAATGTTCGTGGCCCACCTGAAACCGCAGGTAGTGTCTGTGGGAATACCGGCAGAGACGGTTTAAGCCATGGGTGCAAGGATGCAACTGCCCCCACATTCTCTTGATTAATCCTCTGTCTGCTCTGTGTCACCCTTTATACCTCTCTCTTTGCCTATATGCACCTCTCACTCTCTCTAACCAGTGTCATCTTGAGTATTTTTGGTGTCTCAGGGAAGACATATTTGAACTGTTTTGTGTGACCCTGTTAAAGTTTAACATATAATTACGTATTGTTTGGCATGATGCCAGTTTGAATTAGCAGGAAATGAGTAATAAAGTTTACATTTCATCTTTACAGGGACCCCCAAAATATGTCTTAGCCGCGGGTCCCAAAATCCTTAACATGACGCTGTCTGCAGGACGGGGATGTGAAAATAGACTACCAGCAAATTCAATGATACCATCCAGTCCCCTGGATCCAGGGCAGACAGAACATGGGCCAGGCTGAACTCCTTGATAAATACTTTGCCACTTGTGGTGGTAATAAGTTGTCCTGCCTCCAACTGGGTGTCAAAGTGCTACCAAGGTAAAACTAAATGGGTTTAGTAGTGGCAGTGGGGACAAAGTTGTGGGGATGAGGAAAGAGTAATCCATTGTCCCTGAGGGCCTGGACTGTGTTGGTCAGATACCCGACCTGTACTTTAAAAGGACTGGGAGGTCTGTGTTGTGTTGCCTCTGCTGGATGCCCCTTTCAAAGTGTCAACGTGGATGGTACTGTTGGGGATGCTGCATCATGGGCACGGAAAGGCCATGGGAGCTTCCTTTGAAGTGTGCAAGGGCCCAGTCCACTTTGCCTCCGACAAGACAGGTTCCATCAAACTGCATGTCCATCAGTAACACTTGGGCATCCCAAAAAAGTCTGTGGATTTCTTCAAAGCATGGTGCTAAAGCACCACACTGGTACTAACTGCCCTGCCCAAAGAAGACTGCTGTGCCCAGCCCTGACCTGGAGACATACTTTGCAGCATCTTACCCATCTCATACGATCCGTGCCAGATTGGCACAGAACTCATCGGGGACTGCAGGTAAACTCTCACTTACCTTGTTCCACAACTTGTGCAAGTAACATCCTGAGAGGAAACTAAAATTCACTGATCTGTGGGCTACAATAGCAGAGGAGACTATCCACTTGCCACAGATCTCTATAGATTCTCTGTTCAGGGGTGTAGTTAGGAAGGAGTTTGGGTTCAGTCTGTTTGTGGAACCTTGCACCACAAGACTCTCTGGGGTGGGGTGCTGGAGGAGAACAGATGGATCCCCTGGAGTGGGTCTGTGACCTGTAACAATTTCCCTGTTCACAGGCAGACAAGATTTGGCTTTTGCCCAAGTACCCTTTAAGGTTAGAGCTTCATTGACTAGGTAGAGTGGCTCTGATGAGTTCTGGCCAGGGTACAGGCCCTGAATATAGACACTGGATTTCACTTTGAATGATGGCAATTGGAGGTCAAGGACTTACGCAGCCCTCCTAGTAACCATGGCAAAAGATAATCAATCAGCTGCAGATGGTCCAGGTGACAAATTAAGACCAGTGTCAGGAAATGTGTGTGGTCCACTAGCATCATGTTAGTCCAGAAAAAGGTTTTCTTCTACAAAAATTGGAAATCATTGTTCCCTTTATTGCTATGTGGTTCATCTGAAAAACCTGTGTGCAGTGGTAGTTTCCCATACGACTCTGGATGAGGCTGGTTGGGTTGTATCTGAGATCCAGATGGGGTGACTTTGGTCAAGGTCGTGGTGGATTTGGTTCCCAGTCTGAAAGGAAAATCAGTTCTTCCTCCGGCATCTGGGGTGTGGGTGCCAGCATCAAAGTGTGAAAAACCTTCAAGAATCTAGTTTTCGGGTGACAAGTCGGGACGGGTGTAAGCTTAAAAGTTGGGGCCAACTAGAGGCAGGGTCAAGAGGCACAGTCAGCATAGGGGACGGCACCGGAAGCAGTAGACCAACTGGAGGCCTCTTGGGATCCTTGGGGGCCAGAGGTGGACCAACGGGAACCATTAAGCTTCTGAAGATCTGCAAACTAGCCTATTTGAAGGCTTGGACCTACTGTGGTGTAGCTGATTGACCAAAGAATTTGGGTTGGGTCAGGATTAGTTGAGGGCTTGCCTCCACGGCGGCACACTGGGACCCAGATCAGGAGGCACCTTTATCTCTGCACAACACTCCTTGACGAGACTGGCGAGAAAGGAAGTCATGCTTTGAGTCCTTGTGCTGCTTCTTTGACTTTGTTTTACCTGAAGATCTGGAGTAGGAAGAAGACCTCTCTTGAGACCAAGCTCAAGAGCTGGAACGCATCCTTTGAAGGAGACCAGTTCTTACACATTGTGTGACAGTGTTCAATGACACTGCATTTGGCTTTGTAGTTGCAGATGACATTAGGGTTCATACTGGCACAGTCATTGCATGATTTCAGAGGGAGACATATCCCTTGCACACTGAAAACATTTTGAAAGAAATAATTTGTGTTAGTGACAGAAATCAAGGGAGCTTCAAAAGAAAGAAAGGATTGACACCAGCGGGCAGGGGTTTTGCCTGTTTGTGGCTCTGGTTACACTTCCGGAGCTGGACGGACTCAACCCGGAGCTACACAAAGCCCCTGCCGGCACAAGCGAATGGATGAGAAACATCTCCAGCTCCAGCCTGGTGCCCGGGGGTATTCACAAGGTGAAGCATCTGCGGTTAGAAGTATCATCAGAAGCCAACAATACTTCACACACTTTACGTAGTGGGACGTCTGTAGCTGTGAATAGGGCGTCATCGCCGCCGCACTGTACTGGTTATTATATTCTCAGCAGCAAGTCTGTGCTCTCCCCATAGACACCGACCTGTGCTTCCAGTACTCTCCTAAGAGGCCAGCCTGTCCTTCCTGTACTCCTGCCTGAGGCCGACCTGTCCTTCCTGGGCTCGTGCCTGAGGCCAGCCTGTCCTTCCTGGATCCCTGCATGAGGCCAGCCTGTCCTTCCTGGGCTCGTGCCTGAGGCCAGCCTGTCCTTCCTGGGCTCGTGCCTGAGGCCAGCCTGTCCTTCCTGGACTCCTGCCTGAGGCCAGCCTGTCCTTCCTGTACTCCTGCCTGAGGCCGACCTGTCCTTCCTGGGCTCGTGCCTGAGGCCAGCCTGTCCTTCCTGGATCCCTGCATGAGGCCAGCCTGTCCTTCCTGGGCTAGTGCCTGAGGCCAGCCTGTCCTTCCTGGGCTCGTGCCTGAGGCCAGCCTGTCCTTCCTGGACCCCTGCCTGAGGCCAGCCTGTCCTTCCTGGATCCCTGCATGAGGCCAGCCTGTCCTTCCTGTACTCCTGCCTGAGGCCGACCTGTCCTTCCTGGGCTAGTGCCTGAGGCCAGCCTGTCCTTCCTGGGCTCGTGCCTGAGGCCAGCCTGTCCTTCCTGGACCCCTGCCTGAGGCCAGCCTGACCTTCCTGGGCTCGTGCCTGAGGCCAGCCTGTCCTTCCTGGACTCCTGTCTGAGGCCAGCCTGGCCTTCCTGTACTCCTGTCTGAGGCCAGCCTGTCCTTCCTGTACTCCTGCCTGAGGCCGACCTGTCCTTCCTGGGCTAGTGCCTGAGGCCAGCCTGTCCTTCCTGGGCTCGTGCCTGAGGCCAGCCTGTCCTTCCTGGACCCCTGCCTGAGGCCAGCCTGTCCTTCCTGGGCTCGTGCCTGAGGCAAGCCTGTCCTTCCTGTACTACTGCCTGAGGCCAGCCTGTCCTTCCTGGACTCCTGCCTCAGGCTGGCCTGTGCTTTCAGTACTCTCTCCAGAGGCTGGCGGGTGCTTTCTTCCCTCTCTAGAGGCCACCCTGTGCACCCTGCATTCTCACGAGAGGCCGTTCTGTGCTTCCTGCACTTTCCCCAGAGGCCAGCTTGAGCTCCTGACACTCTCCAGAGGCGGGCTGGTGTTTCCTGTACTCTCCCAGAGCCCGCCAGTGCTTCCTACATTCTCGCCAGAGGCCGGCCAGTGCCCCCTGTACTCTCCAGACAAAGGCCTGTGCTTCCTGCACTCTTCCCAGCGGTTGGCCTGTGCTTCCTGCACTCTTCCCGGAGGTCAGCCTGTGTTTCCTGCGCACTTCCCACAGGTCGGCCTGTGCTTCCTGCACTCTTCCCGGAGGTCAGCCTGTGTTTCCTGCGCACTTCCCAGAGGTCGGCCTGTGCTTCCTGCACTCTTCCCAGAGGTCAGCTTGTGCTTCCTGCACTCTTCACGGAGGTCAGCTTGTGCTTCCTGCACTCTTCCCACCGGTTGGCCTGTGCTTCCTGCACTCTTCCCGGAGGTCAGCTTGTGCTTCCTGCACTCTTCCCGGAGGTCAGCTTGTGCTTCCTGCACTCTTCCCGGAGGTCAGCTTGTGCTTCCTGCACTCTTCCCGGAGGTCAGCCTGTGTTTCCTGCGCACTTCCCAGAGGTCGGCCTGTGCTTCCTGCACTCTTCCCGGAGGTCAGCCTGTGTTTCCTGCGCACTTCCCACAGGTCGGCCTGTGCTTCCTGCGCACTTCCCACAGGTCGGCCTGTGCTTCCTGCGCACTTCCCACAGGTCGGCCTGTGCTTCCTGCGCACTTCCCACAGGTCGGCCTGTTCTTCCTGCCCACTTCCCAGAGGTCGGCCTGTGCTTCCTGCACTCTTCCCGGAGGTCGGCCTGTGCTTCCTGCACTCTTCCCAGAGGTCAGCTTGTGCTTCCTGCACTCTTCCCGGAGGTCGGCCTGTGCTTCCTGCACTCTTCCCGGAGGTCGGCCTGTGCTTCCTGCACTCTTCCCGGAGGTCGGCCTGTGCTTCCTGCACTCTTCCCGGAGGTCGGCCTGTGCTTCCTGCACTCTTCCCAGAGGTCGGCCTGTGCTTCCTGCACTCTTCCCGGAGGTCGGCCTGTGCTTCCTGCACTCTTCCCGGAGGTCGGCCTGTGCTTCCTGCACTCTTCCCGGAGGTCGGCCTGTGCTTCCTGCACTCTTCCCGGAGGTCGGCCTGTGCTTCCTGCACTCTTCCCGGAGGTCGGCCTGTGCTTCCTGCACTCTTCCCGGAGGTCGGCCTGTGCTTCCTGCACTCTTCCCGGAGGTCGGCCTGTGCTTCCTGCACTCTTCCCAGAGGTCGGCCTGTGCTTCCTGCACTCTTCACGGAGGTCTTCCCGGAGGTCGGCCTGTGCTTCCTGCACTCTTCCCGGAGGTCGGCCTGTGCTTCCTGCACTCTTCCCAGCGGTGGGTCTGTGCTTCCTGCACTCTTCCCGGAGGTCGGCCTGTGCTTCCTGCACTCTTCCCAGAGGTCGGCCTGTGCTTCCTGCACTCTTCCCGGAGGTCGGCCTGTGCTTCCTGCACTCTTCCCGGAGGTCGGCCTGTGCTTCCTGCACTCTTCCCGGAGGTCGGCCTGTGCTTCCTGCACTCTTCCCGGAGGTCGGCCTGTGCTTCCTGCACTCTTCCCAGAGGTCGGCCTGTGCTTCCTGCACTCTTCCCGGAGGTCGGCCTGTGCTTCCTGCACTCTTCCCGGAGGTCGGCCTGTGCTTCCTGCACTCTTCCCAGAGGTCGGCCTGTGCTTCCTGCACTCTTCCCGGAGGTCTTCCCGGAGGTCGGCCTGTGCTTCCTGCACTCTTCCCAGAGGTCGGCCTGTGCTTCCTGCACTCTTCACGGAGGTCTTCCCGGAGGTCGGCCTGTGCTTCCTGCACTCTTCCCGGAGGTCGGCCTGTGCTTCCTGCACTCTTCCCAGCGGTGGGTCTGTGCTTCCTGCACTCTTCCCGGAGGTCGGCCTGTGCTTCCTGCACTCTTCCCAGAGGTCGGCCTGTGCTTCCTGCACTCTTCCCGGAGGTCGGCCTGTGCTTCCTGCACTCTTCCCGGAGGTCGGCCTGTGCTTCCTGCACTCTTCCCGGAGGTCGGCCTGTGCTTCCTGCACTCTTCCCGGAGGTCGGCCTGTGCTTCCTGCACTCTTCCCGGAGGTCGGCCTGTGCTTCCTGCACTCTTCCCGGAGGTCGGCCTGTGCTTCCTGCACTCTTCCCAGAGGTCGGCCTGTGCTTCCTGCACTCTTCACGGAGGTCTTCCCGGAGGTCGGCCTGTGCTTCCTGCACTCTTCCCGGAGGTCGGCCTGTGCTTCCTGCACTCTTCCCAGCGGTGGGTCTGTGCTTCCTGCACTCTTCCCGGAGGTCGGCCTGTGCTTCCTGCACTCTTCCCAGAGGTCGGCCTGTGCTTCCTGCACTCTTCCCGGAGGTCGGCCTGTGCTTCCTGCACTCTTCCCGGAGGTCGGCCTGTGCTTCCTGCACTCTTCCCAGAGGTCGGCCTGTGCTTCCTGCACTCTTCCCGGAGGTCGGCCTGTGCTTCCTGCACTCTTCCCGGAGGTCGGCCTGTGCTTCCTGCACTCTTCCCGGAGGTCGGCCTGTGCTTCCTGCACTCTTCCCGGAGGTCGGCCTGTGCTTCCTGCACTCTTCCCGGAGGTCGGCCTGTGCTTCCTGCACTCTTCCCGGAGGTCGGCCTGTGCTTCCTGCACTCTTCCCGGAGGTCGGCCTGTGCTTCCTGCACTCTTCCCAGCGGTGGGTCTGTGCTTCCTGCACTCTTCCCGGAGGTCGGCCTGTGCTTCCTGCACTCTTCCCAGAGGTCGGCCTGTGCTTCCTGCACTCTTCCCGGAGGTCGGCCTGTGCTTCCTGCACTCTTCCCGGAGGTCGGCCTGTGCTTCCTGCACTCTTCCCGGAGGTCGGCCTGTGCTTCCTGCACTCTTCCCGGAGGTCGGCCTGTGCTTCCTGCACTCTTCCCGGAGGTCGGCCTGTGGTTCCTGCACTCTTCCCAGAGGTCGGCCTGTGCTTCCTGCACTCTTCCCGGAGGTCGGCCTGTGCTTCCTGCACTCTTCCCGGAGGTCGGCCTGTGCTTCCTGCACTCTTCCCGGAGGTCTTCCCGGAGGTCGGCCTGTGCTTCCTGCACTCTTCCCGGAGGTCGGCCTGTGCTTCCTGCACTCTTCCCGGAGGTCTTCCCGGAGGTCGGCCTGTGCTTCCGTCTTTCACAGCGATCCTGAGATGCACCCTGAATGCCTTGTGCAGAAGAAGAAAGGTATGGAAGAGGCTGCTGACCTGATCCATCAAAGCAGACCTGCCTCCAGCGCCATCTACAGGATGGATGTCGCACATGCAAGAAGATGCCCAGTCCGACCGAGAGGACAGGACCTGCAAGGGGTCCAAGACAGAAGATACGCAGTCCTACAGACTCGATGGGGCTGGCAGGAGGTCCCAGTGAGCCGAGACTGACAACACGTGGCCTCACACCACTGTGCACAAGGTGAAGAGAATGCATGTGACACCTAGCAGGACGTTACACTGCAAGCAAGAGTTGTGTTGTGTTGCGTAAATAGTTGGTAATATGCCCAGGATACTGTGTCAAAAGCTAGGGGATGCAGCCCGACTTCAAATGTCCGTCGCAGTAGCATCTTGCACTGAAATGAGAACCACCTATGCGCTGTGGCGGGGTGCAACATAGCCAGGGCCACTGGAATTGTGCAATTGTGCGGCGATTTTCGCATAATTGCAGATTTGACGCATTTGCCACCTACTCCATCATTTGCCACATATTCAGCAGATTTTAACAAAATATTTTTGTTTCTAGCTGAAACGGTTCAAAACTTACTGAAAACGCAGCGACATGGGTTGCTGCACAGTGGAAGGCCCTTTGCAAAGGATGACTGGTCATCTTTCTGAAGCTTATTCTTATGGTTAGGTGTTAAAATGGTCCTAATAAAGTGCAACTAATCCCCAGAAAGCGCTAACAAGTTTCAAAAAGACAAAATAATGAGGTAATAGCTTCACAAAATCTGCTGCATGGTGCCGCATAATTTGGCTTTTCTTGCCGCATAATTTACTTAACGGTGCCGCGTTATTTGGCCCTCCCATGCCACATAATTCTAGTGGCCCTGATCATAGCACACTGAAGCCATGGAAATGCCACACACAATCAATCCAAACACTTGGCAGCTATGTCGACCCAACTCCCTGCCCTGAAGCTCACACTAGCAGAAGCTCCTCAGCAGAAAATGAAAAGTTTAAAAGGTACCTGCAGGCAGCTGGAGGGCCACAGCTGGGGGAGAGGCAGGCCCAGGGTGGAGGCAGGCCCAGAGTGGAGAGGGGTCTGCCTGGGTGGAAGTGGGCAGAGCTGGTCTGTGTGAAGAGGTCTCTCTCCGGCGGGGCCTGGGGTAGTCTGGGGCTAGGAGCTGCTGAACAAACTTCTAGTGAACTATATCACCTGACTTGGCAAGAAAAAGCAGAAATCTCTAAGGAGTGGCTTCCGTTTTCACTGTTGCACAAACCCACCGGCCCTGCGAGCCTCGGCCTGTCCAGAAGCAGGGCCCGCTACGGGAGCCCTCGAGGGCCAGGCACTCTGGTTCCCCTAAACTCTCTTCACAGTAGGCGCGGCAGAAAGGCCAAGTGAACCCCTTATTACATACACGTTTAGCGATTTCAAGCATGATTACCATGCAACAGTCAAAGTGCCAGACCTGCTGCATTCTGCTCTGTGAAGCAAACACTTCAAACCCTCCAGCTTCCCTCCCAGTGAGCAGGGCTGGGACGGGGACACTAATGCTGTGGACTGCAATGTGGGCTTCTATCGACTCCAGGGAAGGGCCTTCCTGTTTTTTTCCGTGTGCTCTGTTTTGTGGGTAACCAGGTCCCAGATTTGCTAAACTTTCATGCAGTGCAACGCAGCAAGCCATCTGCTGTACGGCGTTGTATGGGAGGGAGACGGCAGACATGCACCTTATCCACATTACACAGTTCTGCTCTCTTACAGCGCTGGGTCCCCACTTTTACCAAACTGCATGGTGCACTTCTGGCACTTCTGGCCTCCTGGCACCAATGCAGGCGCGCTCGTGCCACGACACAAGGGCGCCTTGCATTGCCGCCACATGGTGCTAAAGGTGCCCAGATAGCCCAAATTCAAAGCGTGAGACTTAGAAACGTTTCAGACAAAAGTGCTCTGAGAGCCGAGACCTACCTGTTCGAACGAAAAGTGCAACACCAGTCGGCCTGACTTTGCAGCAGGTCCCACTACATTCTTCTCTGAAGCAGCACATCCTGTTTAGCAACTCCTCGCAGGCAAGACCACCACCTCCTCCTCAAACACTACTGGCTGCCTTGCCCCACTGAACTTTACCTTCTCAGACATTTTTTCTTTAAAAATGTCTTTAAAGTCCTTCGTGTGTCCAACCCATGCTCCATCATGGTTAGTCCTAACTTTTGACTCTGCTCTGCTCCCACGTGACTAGATGTCCATGGTTGGTGCTGTGATATTTTAGGAGCTATTTTACACTTTAAAGTTAGAAAATTCATAACTCTTGTTCTATTCATTTTTGTTGTGTTGGTGTCAAATAGGTTATTACAATTTACTCAAATTTTCTACAGTAGTGTGTGTAGGAGGCTGGACTGGCTTGTAGTGAGTACCAAGGGGTACTTGCACCTTGCACCAGGCCCAGTTATCCCTTATTAGTGTATAGGGTGTCTAGCAGCTTAGGCTGATAGATAATGGTAGCTTAGCAAAGCAGCTCAGGCTGAACTAGGAGACGTGTGAAGCTACTACAGTACCACTTAGTGTCATATGCACAATATCATAAGAAAACACAATACACAGTTATACTAAAAATAAAGGTACTTTATTTTTATGACAATATGCCAAAGTATCTTAGAGTGTACCCTCAGTGAGAGGATAGGAAATATACACAAGATATATATACACAATAGCAAAAATATGCAGTATAGTCTTAGAAAACAGTGCAAACAATGTATAGTTACAATAGGATGCAATGGGGAAACATAGGGATAGGGGCAACACAAACCATATACTCCAAAAGTGGAATGCGAACCACGAATGGACCCCAAACCTATGTGACCTTGTAGAGGGTCGCTGGGACTATTAGAAAATAGTGAGAGTTAGCAAAATAACCCTCCCCAAGACCCTGAAAAGTGAGTGCAAAGTGCACTAAAGTTCCCCTAAGGACAAAATAGTCGTGTTAGAGGGAAAATGCAAGGAAAACACAAATCAGCAATGCAACAACGATGGATTCCTGACTGAGGGTACATGTGGAACAAGGGGACCAAGTCCAAAAGTCACAAGCAGCTCGGAGATGGGCAGATGCCCAAGAAATGCCAGCGGTTGGTGCAAAGAAGCTCTTACTAGGCTGAAGAACTGTGAATACTGCAGGAACGACAAGGGCTAGAGACTTCCCCTTTGGAGGATGGATCCCCCACGCCTTGGAGAGTCGTGCAGAAGTGTTTCCCGCCGGATGGACGCCAACAATCCTTGCTACACGCAAATCGTGCGTTTGGCGTTTTTGGACGCTGCTGGGGCCCAGGAGGGACCAGGAGGTCGCAAATTGGACCTGCAGAGAGAGGGGACGTCGAGCAAGACAAAGAGCCCTCACTGAAGCAGGTAGCACCCGGAGAAGTGCCAGAAACAGGCACTACAAAGATGCGTGAAACGGTGCTCGCCGAAGTTGCACAAAGGAGTCCCACGTCGCCGGAGACCAACTTAGAAAGTCGTGCAATGCAGGTTAGAGTGCCGTGGACCCAGGCTTGGCTGTGCACAAAGGATTTCCGCCGGAAGTGCACAGGGGCCGGAGTAGCTTGCAAAGTCGCGGTTCCCAGCAATGCAGCCCAGCGAGGTGAGGCAAGGACTTACCTCCACCAAACTTGGGCTGAAGAGTCACTGGACTGTGGGGGTCACTTGGACGGTGTCGCTGGATTCGAGGGACCTCGCTCGTCGTGCTGAGAGGAGACCCAAGGGACCGGTAATGCAGCTTTTTGGTGCCTGCGGTTGCAGGGGGAAGATTCCGTCGACCCACGGGAGATTTCTTCGGAGCTTCTGGTGCAGAGAGGAGGCAGACTACCCCCACAGCATGCACAAGCAGGAAAACAGTCGAGAAGGCGGCAGGATCAGCGTTACAGAGTTGCAGTAGTTGTATTTGCTACTATGTTGCAGGTTTGCAGCCTTCCAGCGCGGTCAGCGGTCGATTCCTTATCAGAAGGTGAAGAGGGAGATGCAGAGGAACTCGGCTGAGCTCATGCATTCGTTATCTAAAGTTTCCCCAGAGACAGAGACCCTAAATAGCCAAAAAAGAGGGTTTGGCTACCTAGGAGAGAGGAAAGGCTACTAACACCTGAAGGAGCCTATCAGCAGGAGTCTCTGACGTCACCTGGTGGCACTGGCCACTCAGAGCAGTCCAGTGTGCCAGCAGCACCTCTGTTTCCAAGATGGCAGAGGTCTGGAGCACACTGGAGGAGCTCTGGACACCTCCCAGGGGAGGTGCAGGTCAGGGGAGTGGTCACTCCCCTTTCCTTTGTCCAGTTTCGCGCCAGAGCAGGGGCTAAGGGGTCCCTGAACCGGTGTAGACTGGCTTATGCAGAATTGGGCACATCTGTGCCCAACAAAGCATTTCCAGAGGCTGGGGGAGGCTACTCCTCCCCTGCCTTCACACCATTTTCCAAAGGGAGAGGGTGTCACACCCTCTCTCAGAGGAAGTTCTTTGTTCTGCCATCCTGGGCCAGGCCTGGCTGGACCCCAGGAGGGCAGCTGCCTGTCTGAGGGGTTGGCAGCAGCAGCAGCTGCAGAGAAACCCCAGGAAGGGCAGTCTGGCAGTACCAGGGTCTGTGCTACAGACCACTGGGATCATGGAATTGTACCAACAATGCCAGGATGGCATAGAGGGGGCAATTCCATGATCAAAGACATGTTACATGGCCATATTCGGAGTTACCATGGTGAAGCTACATATAGGTAGTGACCTATATGTAGTGCACGCGTGTAATGGTGTCCCCGCACTCACAAAGTTCAGTGAATTGGCTCTGAACAATGTGGGGGCACCTTGGCTAGTGCCAGGGTGCCCTCACACTAAGTAACTTTGCACCTAACCTTTACCAGGTAAAGGTTAGACATATAGGTGACTTATAAGTTACTTAAGTGCAGTGTAAAATGGCTGTGAAATAACGTGGACGTTATTTCACTCAGGCTGCAGTGGCAGGCCTGTGTAAGAATTGTCAGAGCTCCCTATGGGTGGCAAAAGAAATGCTGCAGCCCATAGGGATCTCCTGGAACCCCAATACCCTGGGTACCTCAGTACCATATACTAGGGAATTATAAGGGTGTTCCAGTAAGCCAATGTAAATTGGTAAAAATGGTCACTAGCCTGTTAGTGACAATTTAAAAGTAATGAGAGAGCATAACCACTGAGGTTCTGGTTAGCAGAGCCTCAGTGAGACAGTTAGGCACCACACAGGGAACATATACATGCACACCTATGAGCACTGGGGCCCTGTGTGACAGGGTCCCAGTGACACATACATATAGGCCACAAACCTATGAGCACTGGGGTCCTGACTAGCAGGATCCCAGTGACACATAACAACCATACTGAAAACATGGTGTTTTCACTATGAGCACTGAGGCCTGGCTATCAGGATCCCAGTGAGACAGTGAAAACAGTGACAAACACCCTGACATACACTCACAAACAGGCCAAAAGTGGGGGTAACAAGGCTAGAAAGAGGCTACCTTCTCACACAACCCCCCCCCAAACGAAGGACAATAAGGCTAACCTTGGCCAGTTGAGACTTTATTGTCTAAGTGGTGATAAGTAGAGAGTAGCTCTGCAATAGACTGGTTACTCCCTTTATCATCCACTATATGGTTACTTCCCTGTGGGGATGTAAACCACCCTGTTTGAAGTTTTTTAGCTAAGCAACAATGTGAAGATGTATTTTCAGAGTTTCTATCAGTAAGTTTTAGTTTAGAGCAGTGGGAATTGTCCACTGAACCTATTTGTAGTGATGGAAATGCCAGACAGGGATGCTGTCTCAGAAAAGCCATAGCTGGGCAAAAACTTTGTCCATCTGGCTGGAAGAGAGAACAGGGATGCTGTTTCTCTTGAGTTGGAGCAGGGCAGGGATGCTGTCCTATGAGCTCCACACTAGGGCAGGGATGCTGTCCTAAGTGTTGTGAGGTAGTGCAGGGTTTCTGCACTAAAGTTTCTCTGGGAGGGTTGGAGGGATGCTCCATGTTAACTAAAATGGTGCTGTTTTTCTCACCAATGTTAGTTATCCCACAGAGAGGTACTTCCACCTCAGGGAGTCTAGCTTTGCCAGCTGATGATTCCCTTGGAACAGGTGCCACCCCAGGAGAGGTTTCTCCCACCACAGGAATAGTATCCTGAATGGTAGGGTGGTTAGGGAATACTGTGATACCCTTTTTACCTGTTGATGGAGAGGGATCCTGAGTTTTCAGGCCTTCTCTCCTTTGCTTTTTCATTTCACTTGAAATGAGAGGGAACAATTCCTCAGGGATGCCCAGCATGGCTGCATGGGCATAAAACTCTACATCAGCCCAACCTGAGGCCTCTAGGTCATTACCTAAGAGACAGTCTACAGGTAAGCTAGGTGATACCACCACCTGCTTAGGGCCAGTAACTCCGCCCCAACTAAACTGAATTATAGCTAAGGGAAGAAACTTAGTGGAGTTATGGACATCAATAATCTTATACTGTTGTCCAATGATGTGTTGATCAGGGGGCACTAGGTTTTCAGTCACCAAAGTGAAACTGGCACCTGTGTCCCTGTAGGCCAAGGCCTCAACACCATTTATTGAAACTGTCTGCCTGTACTTATCCATTGTAAGGGGACAAGCAGCCAGTGTGGCAAGGCCAATGCCACTAGGTGTGACAGAAACTGTCTTGGGACTGATTACATCAGTTTCCACTATGGACCCATAAGTGAACCCAACTACACCCTTTGCTTGACTGTTGCCAGCAGTCCCACCACTAGTACCACTACTGCTAGGGGCACTAGAGCTTGATGTATTAGTGGTGGTAGGCTCAGGGGGTTTACCTGGACAGGACTTATCCCCTGGCCTATGGCCTCTGTTTTTACACACAAAGCACCAAGGCTTTTTAATGTGTGCAGGTTGGGAAGAAGAGGAAGAATTTGTTTTATCCCCACCCTCTGAAGAGTGTTTAAGATTTGAAGTGGGATCTTTGGTTTTACCCTTATCCCCATGCTTATCTTGAGATTTTTCACCATCTTTCTTCTTAATGCCATCTTTGTCACCCCCTGTATGAACTTTTCTGTTCACCCTTGTTCTGACCCATTTGTCTGCCTTCTTTCCCAATTCTTGGGGAGAGGTCAGATCAGAGTCTACCAGGTACTGGTGCAACAAATCAGACACACAATTATTAAGTATATGCTCTCTCAGGATTGTGTTATACAGGCTGTCATAATCAGTAACTTTACTGCCATGTAACCACCCCTCCAAGGCCTTCACTGCCTGGTCAATGAAATCAACCCAGTCTTGTGAAGACTCCTTTTTGGTCTCTCTGAACTTTATCCTGTACTGTTCAGTGGTTAAGCCATAACCATCCAGGAGTGCATTCTTAAGAACTTGGAAATTATTGGCATCATTTTCTTTCACAGTAAGGAGCCTATCCCTACCTTTTCCACTAAATGATAGCCATAGGATAGCAGCCCACTGCTTTTGAGGGACATCCTGTACAGCACAGGCCCTCTCAAGTGCAGCAAACCACTTGTTAATGTCATCCCCCTCCTTATAAGGGGGAACTATCTTGTGCAGATTCCTGGAATCATGCTCTTTTGCAGGATGACTATGGGGAATACTGCTGCTGCCACCATGGGTATCTAAACCCATCTTCTGTCTTTCCCTCTCTATTTCTAAAGACTGTCTATCCAAATCCAGCTGTTGCTTCTTGAGCTTCAGTCTGGTTTGTTCCACTCTCAATCTATTGAGCTCCCTTTCTAACAAGCTGTCATCAGGGTGGGTGGGAGGGACATTTCTAGATACAGAGGTATGATGGGAATGAACAGAAGGAGACCTGTCCCTTACAAAGGGCACCCTAACAGCTTGGCTACCAGCATAATGTGAGAGCACATCATCAGTATGATGTGATTCAACCTCTGTACCAACTATGCTAGACTGTCTAGTAATGGGCAGGCTGAGAAGTTTCTTTCCTGAACCTTTTCCTGGGGGAGTCCCTGGATCAGATTGAGAACCATTAGCTACTTTTTCTACAGATTGGGCACTTATGGCCTTATCCTGTACTCTAAGCATATTAATTAACAGTTCTAAGGAAGGATTCTTCCCTACACTCAAACCTCTCTCTATGCAGAGACTCCTTGCTCCTTTCCAGCTAAGGTGATCATATGCAAGTTTGGACAGTTCAACTTTTTGGCCTGTGCCAGACATTTTTTAGAGAGAGTTAAAGTGATAGATAAAGAGAAAAAAGTTTTCAGAACTTTTTGGAAAGACAGAAAAAAACTTTTTAAACTTTTAAGAACTTTTTGAAAGTTTAGAAGTACTTTTCAGCACTTAGAAAAGAGTGAAAAGAGGAAATGCAAAACTTTTTGGCTATGTGTATATACACTGACCTTGTTTTGTATATTTTTCTCTTATGAAAAGTACAATGACAAGAGTGGTAAGTAGTCTCAAAGCACTTATCCCACCGCTGCACAACCAATGTAGGAGGCTGGACTGGCTTGTAGTGAGTACCAAGGGGTACTTGCACCTTGCACCAGGCCCAGTTATCCCTTATTAGTGTATAGGGTGTCTAGCAGCTTAGGCTGATAGATAATGGTAGCTTAGCAAAGCAGCTCAGGCTGAACTAGGAGACGTGTGAAGCTACTACAGTACCACTTAGTGTCATATGCACAATATCATAAGAAAACACAATACACAGTTATACTAAAAATAAAGGTACTTTATTTTTATGACAATATGCCAAAGTATCTTAGAGTGTACCCTCAGTGAGAGGATAGGAAATATACACAAGATATATATACACAATAGCAAAAATATGCAGTATAGTCTTAGAAAACAGTGCAAACAATGTATAGTTACAATAGGATGCAATGGGGAAACATGGGGATAGGGGCAACACAAACCATATACTCCAAAAGTGGAATGCGAACCACGAATGGACCCCAAACCTATGTGACCTTGTAGAGGGTCGCTGGGACTATTAGAAAATAGTGAGAGTTAGCAAAATAACCCTCCCCAAGACCCTGAAAAGTGAGTGCAAAGTGCACTAAAGTTCCCCTAAGGACAAGATAGTCGTGTTAGAGGGAAAATGCAAGGAAAACACAAATCAGCAATGCAACAACGATGGATTCCTGACTGAGGGTACCTGTGGAACAAGGGGACCAAGTCCAAAAGTCACAAGCAGCTCGGAGATGGGCAGATGCCCAAGAAATGCCAGCGGTTGGTGCAAAGAAGCTCTTACTAGGCTGAAGAACTGTGAATACTGCAGGAACGACAAGGGCTAGAGACTTCCCCTTTGGAGGATGGATCCCACACGCCTTGGAGAGTCGTGCAGAAGTGTTTTCCCGCCGGATGGACGCCAACAAGCCTTGCTACACGCAAATCGTGCGTTTGGCGTTTTTGGACGCTGCTGGGGCCCAGGAGGGACCAGGAGGTCGCAAATTGGACCTGCAGAGAGAGGGGACGTCGAGCAAGACAAAGAGCCCTCACTGAAGCAGGTAGCACCCGGAGAAGTGCCAGAAACAGGCACTACGAGGATGCGTGAAACGGTGCTTGCCGAAGTTGCACAAAGGAGTCCCACGTCGCCGGAGACCAACTTAGAAAGTCGTGCAATGCAGGTTAGAGTGCCGTGGACCCAGGCTTGGCTGTGGACAAAGGATTTCCACCGGAAGTGCACAGGGGCCGGAGTAGCTTGCAAAGTCGCGGTTCCCAGCAATGCAGCCCAGCGAGGTGAGGCAAGGACTTACCTCCACCAAACTTGGGCTGAAGAGTCACTGGACTGTGGGGGTCACTTGGACGGTGTCGCTGGATTCGAGGGACCTCGCTCATCGTGCTGAGAGGAGACCCAATGGACCGGTAATGCAGCTTTTTGGTGCCTGCGGTTGCAGGGGGAAGATTCCGTCGACCCACGGGAGATTTCTTCGGAGCTTCTGGTGCAGAGAGGAGGCAGACTACCCCCACAGCATGCACAAGCAGGAAAACAGTCGAGAAGGCGACAGGATCAGCGTTACAGAGTTGCAGTAGTTGTATTTGCTACTAAGTTGCAGGTTTGCAGCCTTCCAGCGCGGTCAGCGGTCGATTCCTTATCAGAAGGTGAAGAGGGAGATGCAGAGGAACTCGGCTGAGCTCATGCATTCGTTATCTAAAGTTTCCCCAGAGACAGAGACCCTAAATAGCCAAAAAAGAGGGTTTGGCTACCTAGGAGAGAGGAAAGGCTACTAACACCTGAAGGAGCCTATCAGCAGGAGTCTCTGACGTCACCTGGTGGCACTGGCCACTCAGAGCAGTCCAGTGTGCCAGCAGCACCTCTGTTTCCAAGATGGCAGAGGTCTGGAGCACACTGGAGGAGCTCTGGACACCTCCCAGGGGAGGTGCAGGTCAGGGGAGTGGTCACTCCCCTTTCCTTTGTCCAGTTTCGCGCCAGAGCAGGGGCTAAGGGGTCCCTGAACCGGTGTAGACTGGCTTATGCAGAATTGGGCACATCTGTGCCCAACAAAGCATTTCCAGAGGCTGGGGGAGGCTACTCCTCCCCTGCCTTCACACCATTTTCCAAAGGGAGAGGGTGTCACACCCTCTCTCAGAGGAAGTTCTTTGTTCTGCCATCCTGGGCCAGGCCTGGCTGGACCCCAGGAGGGCAGCTGCCTGTCTGAGGGGTTGGCAGCAGCAGCAGCTGCAGAGAAACCCCAGGAAGGGCAGTCTGGCAGTACCAGGGTCTGTGCTACAGACCACTGGGATCATGGAATTGTACCAACAATGCCAGGATGGCATAGAGGGGGCAATTCCATGATCATAGACATGTTACATGGCCATATTTGGAGTTACCATGGTGAAGCTACATATAGGTAGTGACCTATATGTAGTGCACGCGTGTAATGGTGTCCCCGCACTCACAAAGTTCAGTGAATTGGCTCTGAACAATGTGGGGGCACCTTGGCTAGTGCCAGGGTGCCCTCACACTAAGTAACTTTGCACCTAACCTTTACCAGGTAAAGGTTAGACATATAGGTGACTTATAAGTTACTTAAGTGCAGTGTAAAATGGCTGTGAAATAACGTGGACGTTATTTCACTCAGGCTGCAGTGGCAGGCCTGTGTAAGAATTGTCAGAGCTCCCTATGGGTGGCAAAAGAAATGCTGCAGCCCATAGGGATCTCCTGGAACCCCAATACCCTGGGTACCTCAGTACCATATACTAGGGAATTATAAGGGTGTTCCAGTAAGCCAATGTAAATTGGTAAAAATGGTCACTAGCCTGTTAGTGACAATTTAAAAGTAATGAGAGAGCATAACCACTGAGGTTCTGGTTAGCAGAGCCTCAGTGAGACAGTTAGGCACCACACAGGGAACATATACATGCACACCTATGAGCACTGGGGCCCTGTGTGACAGGGTCCCAGTGACACATACATATAGGCCACAAACCTATGAGCACTGGGGTCCTGACTAGCAGGATCCCAGTGACACATAACAACCATACTGAAAACATGGTGTTTTCACTATGAGCACTGAGGCCTGGCTATCAGGATCCCAGTGAGACAGTGAAAACAGTGACAAACACCCTGACATACACTCACAAACAGGCCAAAAGTGGGGGTAACAAGGCTAGAAAGAGGCTACCTTCTCACACAACCCCCCCCCAAACGAAGGACAATAAGGCTAACCTTGGCCAGTTGAGACTTTATTGTCTAAGTGGTGATAAGTAGAGAGTAGCTCTGCAATAGACTGGTTACTCCCTTTATCATCCACTATATGGTTACTTCCCTGTGGGGATGTAAACCACCCTGTTTGAAGTTTTTTAGCTAAGCAACAATGTGAAGATGTATTTTCAGAGTTTCTATCAGTAAGTTTTAGTTTAGAGCAGTGGGAATTGTCCACTGAACCTATTTGTAGTGATGGAAATGCCAGACAGGGATGCTGTCTCAGAAAAGCCATAGCTGGGCAAAAACTTTGTCCATCTGGCTGGAAGAGAGAACAGGGATGCTGTTTCTCTTGAGTTGGAGCAGGGCAGGGATGCTGTCCTATGAGCTCCACACTAGGGCAGGGATGCTGTCCTAATTGTTGTGAGGTAGTGCAGGGTTTCTGCACTAAAGTTTCTCTGGGAGGGTTGGAGGGATGCTCCATGTTAACTAAAATGGTGCTGTTTTTCTCACCAATGTTAGTTATCCCACAGAGAGGTACTTCCACCTCAGGGAGTCTAGCTTTGCCAGCTGATGATTCCCTTGGAACAGGTGCCACCCCAGGAGAGGTTTCTCCCACCACAGGAATAGTATCCTGAATGGTAGGGTGGTTAGGGAATACTGTGATACCCTTTTTACCTGTTGATGGAGAGGGATCCTGAGTTTTCAGGCCTTCTCTCCTTTGCTTTTTCATTTCACTTGAAATGAGAGGGAACAATTCCTCAGGGATGCCCAGCATGGCTGCATGGGCATAAAACTCTACATCAGCCCAACCTGAGGCCTCTAGGTCATTACCTAAGAGACAGTCTACAGGTAAGCTAGGTGATACCACCACCTGCTTAGGGCCAGTAACTCCACCCCAACTAAACTGAATTATAGCTAAGGGAAGAAACTTAGTGGAGTTATGGACATCAATAATCTTATACTGTTGTCCAATGATGTGTTGATCAGGGGGCACTAGGTTTTCAGTCACCAAAGTGAAACTGGCACCTGTGTCCCTGTAGGCCAAGGCCTCAACACCATTTATTGAAACTGTCTGCCTGTACTTATCCATTGTAAGGGGACAAGCAGCCAGTGTGGCAAGGCCAATGCCACTAGGTGTGACAGAAACTGTCTTGGGACTGATTACATCAGTTTCCACTATGGACCCATAAGTGAACCCAACTACACCCTTTGCTTGACTGTTGCCAGCAGTCCCACCACTAGTACCACTACTGCTAGGGGCACTAGAGCTTGATGTATTAGTGGTGGTAGGCTCAGGGGGTTTACCTGGACAGGACTTATCCCCTGGCCTATGGCCTCTGTTTTTACACACAAAGCACCAAGGCTTTTTAATGTGTGCAGGTTGGGAAGAAGAGGAAGAATTTGTTTTATCCCCACCCTCTGAAGAGTGTTTAAGATTTGAAGTGGGATCTTTGGTTTTACCCTTATCCCCATGCTTATCTTGAGATTTTTCACCATCTTTCTTCTTAATGCCATCTTTGTCACCCCCTGTATGAACTTTTCTGTTCACCCTTGTTCTGACCCATTTGTCTGCCTTCTTTCCCAATTCTTGGGGAGAGGTCAGATCAGAGTCTACCAGGTACTGGTGCAACAAATCAGACACACAATTATTAAGTATATGCTCTCTCAGGATTGTGTTATACAGGCTGTCATAATCAGTAACTTTACTGCCATGTAACCACCCCTCCAAGGCCTTCACTGCCTGGTCAATGAAATCAACCCAGTCTTGTGAAGACTCCTTTTTGGTCTCTCTGAACTTTATCCTGTACTGTTCAGTGGTTAAGCCATAACCATCCAGGAGTGCATTCTTAAGAACTTGGAAATTATTGGCATCATTTTCTTTCACAGTAAGGAGCCTATCCCTACCTTTTCCACTAAATGATAGCCATAGGATAGCAGCCCACTGCTTTTGAGGGACATCCTGTACAGCACAGGCCCTCTCAAGTGCAGCAAACCACTTGTTAATGTCATCCCCCTCCTTATAAGGGGGAACTATCTTGTGCAGATTCCTGGAATCATGCTCTTTTGCAGGATGACTATGGGGAATACTGCTGCTGCCACCATGGGTATCTAAACCCATCTTCTGTCTTTCCCTCTCTATTTCTAAAGACTGTCTATCCAAATCCAGCTGTTGCTTCTTGAGCTTCAGTCTGGTTTGTTCCACTCTCAATCTATTGAGCTCCCTTTCTAACAAGCTGTCATCAGGGTGGGTGGGAGGGACATTTCTAGATACAGAGGTATGATGGGAATGAACAGAAGGAGACCTGTCCCTTACAAAGGGCACCCTAACAGCTTGGCTACCAGCATAATGTGAGAGCACATCATCAGTATGATGTGATTCAACCTCTGTACCAACTATGCTAGACTGTCTAGTAATGGGCAGGCTGAGAAGTTTCTTTCCTGAACCTTTTCCTGGGGGAGTCCCTGGATCAGATTGAGAACCATTAGCTACTTTTTCTACAGATTGGGCACTTATGGCCTTATCCTGTACTCTAAGCATATTAATTAACAGTTCTAAGGAAGGATTCTTCCCTACACTCAAACCTCTCTCTATGCAGAGACTCCTTGCTCCTTTCCAGCTAAGGTGATCATATGCAAGTTTGGACAGTTCAACTTTTTGGCCTGTGCCAGACATTTTTTAGAGAGAGTTAAAGTGATAGATAAAGAGAAAAAAGTTTTCAGAACTTTTTGGAAAGACAGAAAAAAACTTTTTAAACTTTTAAGAACTTTTTGAAAGTTTAGAAGTACTTTTCAGCACTTAGAAAAGAGTGAAAAGAGGAAATGCAAAACTTTTTGGCTATGTGTATATACACTGACCTTGTTTTGTATATTTTTCTCTTATGAAAAGTACAATGACAAGAGTGGTAAGTAGTCTCAAAGCACTTATCCCACCGCTGCACAACCAATGTAGGAGGCTGGACTGGCTTGTAGTGAGTACCAAGGGGTACTTGCACCTTGCACCAGGCCCAGTTATCCCTTATTAGTGTATAGGGTGTCTAGCAGCTTAGGCTGATAGATAATGGTAGCTTAGCAAAGCAGCTCAGGCTGAACTAGGAGACGTGTGAAGCTACTACAGTACCACTTAGTGTCATATGCACAATATCATAAGAAAACACAATACACAGTTATACTAAAAATAAAGGTACTTTATTTTTATGACAATATGCCAAAGTATCTTAGAGTGTACCCTCAGTGAGAGGATAGGAAATATACACAAGATATATATACACAATAGCAAAAATATGCAGTATAGTCTTAGAAAACAGTGCAAACAATGTATAGTTACAATAGGATGCAATGGGGAAACATAGGGATAGGGACAACACAAACCATATACTCCAAAAGTGGAATGCGAACCACGAATGGACCCCAAACCTATGTGACCTTGTAGAGGGTCGCTGGGACTATTAGAAAATAGTGAGAGTTAGCAAAATAACCCTCCCCAAGACCCTGAAAAGTGAGTGCAAAGTGCACTAAAGTTCCCCTAAGGACAAAATAGTCGTGTTAGAGGGAAAATGCAAGGAAAACACAAATCAGCAATGCAACAACGATGGATTCCTGACTGAGGGTACCTGTGGAACAAGGGGACCAAGTCCAAAAGTCACAAGCAGCTCGGAGATGGGCAGATGCCCAAGAAATGCCAGCGGTTGGTGCAAAGAAGCTCTTACTAGGCTGAAGAACTGTGAATACTGCAGGAACGACAAGGGCTAGAGACTTTCCCTTTGGAGGATGGATCCCCCACGCCTTGGAGAGTCGTGCAGAAGTGTTTTCCCGCCGGATGGACGCCAACAAGCCTTGCTACACGCAAATCGTGCATTTGGTGTTTTTGGACGCTGCTGGGGCCCAGGAGGGACCAGGAGGTCGCAAATTGGACCTGCAGAGAGAGGGGACGTCGAGCAAGACAAAGAGCCCTCACTGAAGCAGGTAGCACCCGGAGAAGTGCCAGAAACAGGCACTACGAGGATGCGTGAAACGGTGCTCGCCGAAGTTGCACAAAGGAGTCCCACGTCGCCGGAGACCAACTTAGAAAGTCGTGCAATGCAGGTTAGAGTGCCGTGGACCCAGGCTTGGCTGTGCACAAAGGATTTCCGCCGGAAGTGCACAGGGGCCGGAGTAGCTTGCAAAGTCGCGGTTCCCAGCAATGCAGCCCAGCGAGGTGAGGCAAGGACTTACCTCCACCAAACTTGGGCTGAAGAGTCACTGGACTGTGGGGGTCACTTGGACGGTGTCGCTGGATTCGAGGGACCTCGCTCGTCGTGCTGAGAGGAGACCCAAGGGACCGGTAATGCAGCTTTTTGGTGCCTGCGGTTGCAGGGGGAAGATTCCGTCGACCCACGGGAGATTTCTTCGGAGCTTCTGGTGCAGAGAGGAGGCAGACTACCCCCACAGCATGCACAAGAAGGAAAACAGTCGAGAAGGCGGCAGGATCAGCGTTACAGAGTTGCAGTAGTTGTATTTGCTACTATGTTGCAGGTTTGCAGCCTTCCAGCGCGGTCAGCGGTCGATTCCTTATCAGAAGGTGAAGAGGGAGATGCAGAGGAACTCGGCTGAGCTCATGCATTCGTTATCTAAAGTTTCCCCAGAGACAGAGACCCTAAATAGCCAAAAAAGAGGGTTTGGCTACCTAGGAGAGAGGAAAGGCTACTAACACCTGAAGGAGCCTATCAGCAGGAGTCTCTGACGTCACCTGGTGGCACTGGCCACTCAGAGCAGTCCAGTGTGCCAGCAGCACCTCTGTTTCCAAGATGGCAGAGGTCTGGAGCACACTGGAGGAGCTCTGGACACCTCCCAGGGGAGGTGCAGGTCAGGGGAGTGGTCACTCCCCTTTCCTTTGTCCAGTTTCGCGCCAGAGCAGGGGCTAAGGGGTCCCTGAACCGGTGTAGACTGGCTTATGCAGAATTGGGCACATCTGTGCCCAACAAAGCATTTCCAGAGGCTGGGGGAGGCTACTCCTCCCCTGCCTTCACACCATTTTCCAAAGGGAGAGGGTGTCACACCCTCTCTCAGAGGAAGTTCTTTGTTCTGCCATCCTGGGCCAGGCCTGGCTGGACCCCAGGAGGGCAGCTGCCTGTCTGAGGGGTTGGCAGCAGCAGCAGCTGCAGAGAAACCCCAGGAAGGGCAGTCTGGCGGTACCAGGGTCTGTGCTACAGACCACTGGGATCATGGAATTGTACCAACAATGCCAGGATGGCATAGAGGGGGCAATTCCATGATCATAGACATGTTACATGGCCATATTCGGAGTTACCATGGTGAAGCTACATATAGGTAGTGACCTATATGTAGTGCACGCGTGTAATGGTGTCCCCGCACTCACAAAGTTCAGTGAATTGGCTCTGAACAATGTGGGGGCACCTTGGCTAGTGCCAGGGTGCCCTCACACTAAGTAACTTTGCACCTAACCTTTACCAGGTAAAGGTTAGACATATAGGTGACTTATAAGTTACTTAAGTGCAGTGTAAAATGGCTGTGAAATAACGTGGACGTTATTTCACTCAGGCTGCAGTGGCAGGCCTGTGTAAGAATTGTCAGAGCTCCCTATGGGTGGCAAAAGAAATGCTGCAGCCCATAGGGATCTCCTGGAACCCCAATACCCTGGGTACCTCAGTACCATATACTAGGGAATTATAAGGGTGTTCCAGTAAGCCAATGTAAATTGGTAAAAATGGTCACTAGCCTGTTAGTGACAATTTAAAAGTAATGAGAGAGCATAACCACTGAGGTTCTGGTTAGCAGAGCCTCAGTGAGACAGTTAGGCACCACACAGGGAACATATACATGCACACCTATGAGCACTGGGGCCCTGTGTGACAGGGTCCCAGTGACACATACATATAGGCCACAAACCTATGAGCACTGGGGTCCTGACTAGCAGGATCCCAGTGACACATAACAACCATACTGAAAACATGGTGTTTTCACTATGAGCACTGAGGCCTGGCTATCAGGATCCCAGTGAGACAGTGAAAACAGTGACAAACACCCTGACATACACTCACAAACAGGCCAAAAGTGGGGGTAACAAGGCTAGAAAGAGGCTACCTTCTCACAGTGCGGTATTTTTCTTTCATTGTGTTATCATTTTATTATGGTTTAAGTGCTGCATAAATATTTTACAGATTCCCTCTAAATTAAGCCTGACCACTTTTGTTCCAAGATACCAGGGGATTAAGCACAGGATAATTTAGTGACTCTTTGTGGTTCAGTCTGGCAAGGATTGTGGCTGCTGATGGAATAGAGTTTCACCACCCCTTACCACCGGCCCAGTTTTGCACTCTATCACTGTACTGACACATGGATTGACATGGCACAAGCGAAGTTGGCACAGGACCACTTTTAGCATGACATTGTTTTGGGCATTACTTACACTGCAATAGTGACCCTATCGCTGGGACAGTGGTGTAGAGAATGAGACATGAACAACAGCCTTGTGGCTACTGCCTCTGTAACAGTGAGACAGGGATGAAGACATTGGAATACTGAAGCAGTGAGGTAGGCATCAAGGCACAGAGAGCGCCAGGCGTAAAAAGAGACACTGAAACAGGAATGGTGGTATCGGGGCACTGATATCAAGACGCTTATACTGAGGCATGGAGTTGGATTAGATTGGATTAGATTGGATTGGATTGGATCCCAACCAAAGACATCAAACGCCTCCAACGTATCCAAAATGCCTCCGCCCGACTGATCCTCAACATACCCCGCCGAAGTCACATCTCCCCTCACCTAAAGGAACTCCACTGGCTCCCGGTAGACAAGAGGATCACCTTCAAACTCCTGACCCACGCTCACAAGGCACTTCACAACACCGGACCCTCCTACCTCAACACCAGACTCAACTTCTACACTCCAACACGTCAACTCCGATCCGCCAACCTCGCCCTCGCCATCGTACCCCGAATCCAGCGCAAGACATCCGGCGGCAGATCCTTCTCCTTCCTCGCCACCAAGACCTGGAACTCTCTCCCCACATCTCTTCGCCAGACCCAGGACCTCCTCGCATTCAGAAGGCTCCTCAAGACCTGGCTCTTCGACCGCTAAACCAGCAGCGCTCGCCCCCCCCCCCCCTCAGCGCCTCGAAACCCTGACGGGTACATAGCGCGCTTTATAAATACTATGATTGATTGATTGATTGATTGGGTTGTATAATGTGGCCTCTGTAAAGTGCACATTCAGCTCAAGGAGTCTCTTGCGCTATTGGCAGAAGTTTACTGTTATTCAATTCATTGCTAATCACTGTATTCAACTTCATAGAATGAAAGGATGAGTGGATCTTACTCACTTCAAAATAAGTGCACAGGTCTACTGAGCCACCGTTAGGACTGTAGGTACTTTCCAGTAATAGGATGCCATTTCTGAAGATAAGTTTTAGTTCTGTCCAATACATATGTGGAAGCCCTGCAGAGGAATGTTGACGTTGTCTACTCAAAGTATGAATAGTCTATTGGGGATATTGGACCTGCCTGTGAAACATATGACAGACAGCGCTGCTGAGACTGAGAGCCGCGCTAGAGCCCAACAAAGGGTCTGACGTGGCTCTCAGAGCCCATGCACAAGTCAAGCCATGAAAATGTTTGGCATGTGAATCATACAGGAATCATCATGTAAAAATATGATAAAGCCTCTTGAAAATACAAAAAGTGCATTTCTTTTACATGGGGAAGTGTTTCACCTTAGTACATCAGATTATACCATTTTCTTGTGCTGTGTTTTCACTTTATTACTGTTTGTGTGCTGCATAAATACTTTACACGTTGCCTCTAAGTTGGCGTGACTGCTTTTGTTCCAAGCCTGGTCCCCTACCCTGAAGCCAATAATGAACTAAGAAGCAAGTCAGTTGTTGTGTGTGCCCTAAATGTGGCCTATATTCTTGTTATACACGGAGTGACATTATAGTCCATTAAATCAAACTTAAGATGTCTTTGTACAGCGGCATATCTAACTCCTGCATTTGACAATGCTCTTTTGAGATGATGATGGAAAAGGAGGCTGTCTGAAATAAATATTTGTCTAGGATCATGCAGTTTGGTAAAGGTGGGGACCCAGCATTGATTCCAGAGTTTATGGTTTCACAATCTACAATTCAGCACCTATGAGTTTTTGTTTCTTGTCTATCTGCGAAGTATTGGTAAAGTCCACTGTTTTTTGGCATCCGTACCCATTCTATTGATTCTGTCCATACAAATAACTAGATCCGTGATGTGTTGGCACAGCCTAGTAGATGTATGGATTCCCATCTGAAGGACAGCTGTACTGTCCCAATAAATGCAAAGCAGCATGCCTGTGAGAAGTCTTCATGTGGCCATTAAAAGTATGGCAGCTCTTCTGAAAGTGCTGGTGTTGTTTGTAAAATGTAAAGAAACACAGATAAAAAATGTGTTGGCATCACTCCTGAAATGTGCTCTTACTAGACTGAAATTGTCTTCATGCCCAGCACCAGGCTGGAATGCAGTGTGGTTAAAAAGCCACCACTTGCTGGGCATTTTCTCAGGCATCCTTGGGGAGAGAATCCTCTGCACACACAAATCTTTTTGTTTGTAAATTTGTTTCTGTTTTGAACCACTGTGTCCATCCCACAATGTCCAATATAGTATTTGTTTTCCTATTTTTTGAGGGAGATCCTCATTTATCCCTAAACAAACATCTTTCTATCAGTTACCAGCTGTATTGGCCTGAAGTGCTTTAAAACTCATGATCTGTCACAAACTTTCCAGAAATTCATAAGTAGAACCTTCTGTAAAATTCAGTCTTTTTATCTAATCTTCCTATGACGATGAATTTGAATGTTGTAACATTTTGTCCATTTATTTTGGACTATAGCATAATAATACTATTTAAAAATACAATTATTGTGCCTCAACCTTTAAAATCTGACAATAGTGTTGATTTTTTTAACCAAATTCCTTGTGAGAATCAAACGCTCCGCCCCTTCGTCACGATCCGTTTTATATGCCTGTTAATACTAGGGGCCGGGCCTCCCTCAAAACACTAACTCCTGGCTACGGGCCTGTCCCGCTAAACACTACGGGTCTGATTTAAGAAATGTGGTGTTGCATCCAGTGGAGCGCCCCTTTTATTACGCCCTTTGCGCCCCCCTACCGCCCCCGTGTGCGCGCTGTATCTAAGATATGGCGCACCATGGCTGTAGTTAGGGAACTAGCCTCAGAATTTTGGACTTTAGTTCGGAGCTTTGGAAGATTAGCATAACATTTTTTGGCGCTAAGCCTGCAAAGCCCATTGAGGCCCATTGTAAGAAATGGTGTGCCTCTTTTTAACGCCTGCTCTGAGCAGGCGTTGAAAGTGCAGGAAAACAATGACAAAGAAATCTCAGATTTCTTTGTGCCATTTTTTTGGCCCCCCTAAAGTGGGAACGCCCCCTTTGCATACATTATGCTTGGCGCAGGCATAATGTAGCACGAAGGGTTATAAAATGGCACAACGCATGCATTGCGCCACTTTGGAAATTTGGCACTATGATTTTGGCCTTGTTATGCTAATGTGGAGCAAGGCTCTTAAATCTGCCCCTATAACTCTCAGGACAGGGCTGGGATAGGGAGTTGCTTAAGGGCCAGAGCTGCTGACTTCCGAGATGGGGAACCGGGTTTGAGACTCGGCCTCTGATCTACATCCTGTGATTCTGGGCAAATCATGAGGGAAAAGATTGACAAATATTTTGCGCTGTGCTAAAGTCATAAATGGGACTCCATCTAGCATACAATGTTTTTTCCTAATTTACTTACAGTGCAAAACTTGTTTTGCTCTGAAAGGTACCTTAAAAGCAACGCAAAGCAGCGTGTAGGACTGCTTAGTCACTTAGCGACAAGGGGGTGTTACATGGGTGGTACATGGACGTTCCCATGCAACCACCCATGCCTTTTGAAGCAAAACCCTATCTACAAACAATAGTAGACAGGATTTTGTGGCAAAGGTTAATGTCTTTTGAAAGCAGGCGTTAGATGGAGAAATATTTTTATTTCTCCTTTCTTTTGCGGCTTTGCATGTGTGCTGCACTATACAGCACGCATACAACGTGGGAAAAGTTTTAAAGTGTGTCTAAGCATAGTTCCTCGAACTGGAAAGGTTACCTTCCAATACAAACCTATGCTAGACTCACATATACACCGTTGCAGTACAGTGCAAAGATATGCGTGGCGCAGCGCTAGGGAGAGGGGCGGAAAAAGCAGGGCCGAACCTAGGGGATGTGGGGCCCCAGGCAGAGTAGCAACATGCTGTGAGAAGGTAGCCTCTTTCTAGCATTGTTACCACCACGTTTGGCCTGTTTGTGAGTATTTGTGTATGTGAGTATATGTCAGAGTATTTTTATTGTCTCACTGGGATCCTGCTAGGCAGGACCCCAGTGCTCATAGTTTGTGGCCTGAATGTGTATACCTGTGTAGTGCCTAACCCGTGTCACTGAGGCTCTGCTAACCAGAACCTCAGTGCTCATGCTCTCTCTGCCTTTAAATTTGTCACTATAGGCTAGTGACTACTGTAGGAGGATGGCCTGGCTTGTAGTGGGTACCAAGGGGTACTTACACTCTGTACCAGGTCCAGTTATCCCTTGTTAGTGTAGAAGAGGGGTTTCTAGCAGCTTAGGCTGATAGAAGGTAGCTATGGAGAGCAGCTTAGGCTGAACTAGGAGACATGCAAAGCTCCTACTATACCACTGGTGTCATATGCACAATATCATAAGAAAACACAATACACAGATATACTAAAAATAAAGGTACTTTATTTTTATGACAATATGCCAAAAGTATCTCAGTGAGTACCCTCAGTATGAGGATGCCAAATATACACAAGATATATGTACACAATACCAAAAATATGCAGTAATAGCAAAAGGAAGTAATGCAAGCAATGTAAAGTTACAGTAGATTGCAATAGGAGCACATAGCTATAGGGGCAACACAAACTATATACTCCAAAAGTGGAATGCGAACCACGAATGGAACCCAAACCTATGTGAGCTTGTAGAGGGTCGCTGGGGCTGTAAGAAAACAGTGAGGGTTAGAAAAATAGCCCACCCCAAGACCCGGAAAAGTAGGTGTAAAGGGCACCTATATTCCCCAGAGGGCACAGAAGTATGATAGGGGATTTCTGCAAGGAAGACCAAGACCAGCAATGCAACCAAAGTGGATTTCCGTCCGAGAGTACCTGTGGAACAAGGGGACCGAGTCCAAGAGTCGCGACAAAGTCGAGATTGGGCAGATGCCCAGGAAATGCCAGCTGAGGGTGCAAAGAAGCTGCCACTGGATGGTAGAAGCTGTAGATTCTGCAAGAACAAAGAGGGCTAGAAACTTCCCCTTTGGAGGATGGATGTCCCACGTCGTGTAGAAGCTTGCAGAGGTGTTCCCACGCAGAAAGACTGCAAACAACCCTTGCTAGCTGCAAGGGTCGTGTAGGAAAGTACCATCTTGCCTGGCATGTTACCCCCATATTTCACTGTATATATGTTGTTTTAGTTGTATGTGTCATTGGGACCCTGCCAGCCAGTATGTGTTACCTGTGTGATGACTGACTGTCTCACTGAGGCTCTGCTAACCAGAACCTCAGTGGTTATGCTCTCTCATTCCTTTCCAAATTGTCACTAACAGGCTAGTGACCAATTTCACCAATTTACATTGGCATGCTAGAACACCCTTATAATTCCCTAGTATATGGTACTAAGGTACCCAGGGTATTGGGGTTCCAGGAGATCCCAATGGGCTGCAGCATTTCTTTTGCCACCCATAGGGAGCTCTGACAATCCTTACACAGGCCTGCCATTGCAGCCTGAGTGAAATAACGTCCACGTTATTTCACAGCCATTTACCACTGCACTTAAGTAACTTATAAGTCACCTATATGTCTAACCTTTACCTGGTAAAGGTTGGGTGCTAAGTTACTTAGTGTGTGGGCACCCTGGCACTAGCCAAGGTGCCCCCACATTGTTCAGGGCAAATTCCCCGGACTTTGTGAGTGCGGGGACACCATTACACGTGTGCTCTATACATATTTCACTACATATGTATAGCGTCACAATGGTAACTCCGAACATGGCCATGTAACATGTCTAAGATCATGGAATTGTCACCCCAATGCCATTCTGGCATTGTTGGCACAATCCCACGGGTCTCTAGCACAGACCCGGGTACTGCCAAACTGCCTTTTCAGTGGTTTCACTGCAGCTGCTGCCAACCCCTCAGACAGGTTTCTGCCCTCCTGGGGTCCAGCCAGGCTTGGCCCGGGAAGGCAGAACAAAGGACTTCCTCAGAGAGAGGGTGTTACACCCTCTCCCTTTGGAAAAAAATGTTAAGGCAGGGGAGGAGTAGCCTCCCCCAGCCTCTGGAAATGCTTTCATGGGCACAGATGGTGCCCATTTCTGCATAAGCCAGTCTACACCGGTTCAGGGACCCCTCAGCCCTGCTCTGGCACGAAACTGGACAAAGGAAAGGGGAGTGACTACTCCCCTGACCTGCACCTCCCCTGGGAGGTGTCCAGAGCTCCTCCAGTGTGCTCCAGACCTCTGCCATCTTGGAAACAGAGGTGCTGCTGGCACACTGGACTGCTCTGAGTGGCCAAGGCCAGCAGGTGACGTCAGAGACTCCTTCTGATAGGCTCCTTCAGGTGTTGCTAGCCTATCCTCTCTCCTAATTAGCCAAACCCTCTTTTCTGGCTATTTAGGGTCTCTGCTTTGGGGAATTCCTTAGATAACGAATGCAATAGCTCATCAGAGTTCCTCTGCATCTCTCTCTTCACCTTCTGCCAAGGAATCGACTGCTGACCGCGCTGGAAGACTGCAAAACTGCAACAAAGTAGCAAAGACGACTACTGCGACACTGTAACGCTGATCCAGCCGCCTTCTCGACTGTTTTCCTGGTGGTGCATGCTGTGAGGGTAGTCTGCCTCCTCTCTGCACTAGAAGCTCAGAAGAAATCTCCCGTGGGTCGACGGAATCTTCCCCCTGCAACCGCAGGCACCAAAAAGCTGCATCACCGGTCCTCTGGGTCTCCTCTCAGCACGACGAGCGAGGTCCCTTGAACTCAGCAACTCTGTCCAAGTGACTCCCACAGTCCAGTGACTCTTCAGTCCAAGTTTGGTGGAGGTAAGTCCTTGCCTCCCCACGCCAGACTGCATTGCTGGGAACAGCGTCTTTTGCAGCTACTCCAGCTCCTGTGCACTTTTCCAGGATTTCCTTTGTGCACAGCCAAGCCTGGGTCCACGGCACTCTAACCTACATTACACGACCTCCTGAGTTGTCCTCCGGCGGTGTGGGATTATCTTGTGCAACTTCGGGTGAGCACCGTTTCACGCCACTTTGTAGTGCCTGTTCCGGCACTTCTGCGGGTGCTGCTTGCTTCTGAGAGGGCTCCTTGTCTTGCTGGACGCCCCCTCTGTCCCCTCATGCAATTGGCGACATCCTGGTCCCTCCTGGGCCACAGCAGCATCCAAAAACCCTAACTGCAAGCTTTGCAGCTAGCAACGCTTGTTTGTGGTCTTTCTGCGGGAAAACACTTCTGTACAACTCTTCATGACGTGGGACATCCATCCTCCAAAGGGGAAGTTTCTAGCCCTTGTCGTTCTTGCAGAATTCTCAGCTTCTACCATCCGGTGGCAGCTTCTTTGCACCCACAGCTGGCATTTCCTGGGCATCTGCCCACTCCCGACTTGATCGTGACTTTTGGACTTGGTCCCCTTGTTCCACAGGTACTCTCGTCTGGAAACCATCGTTGTTGCATTCCTGGTGTTGGTCTTTCCTGCAGAATTCCCCTATCACGACTTCAGTGCTCTTTGGGCAACTTCAGTGCACTTTGCACTCACTTTTCAGGGTCTTGGGGTGGGCTATTTTTCTAACCCTCACTGTTTTCTTCCAGTCCCAGCGACCCTCTACAAGGTCACATAGGTTTGGGGTCCATTCGTGGTTCGCATTCCACTTCTAGAGTATATGGTTTGTGTTGCCCCTATCCTTATGTGTCCCCATTGCATCCTATTGTAACTATACATTGTTTGCACTGTTTTCTATTGCTATACTGCATATTTTTGGTATTGTGTACATATATCTTGTGTATATTTGCTATCCTCATACTGAGGGTACTCACTGAGATACTTTTGGCATATTGTCATAAAAATAAAGTACCTTTATTTTTAGTATATCTGTGTATTGTGTTTTCTTATGATATTGTGCAAGTGACACTAGTGGTACTGTAGGAGCTTCACTCGTCTCCTAGTTCAGCCTAAGCTGCTCTGCTAAGCTACCTTTTCTATAAACCTAAGCTGCTAGACACCCCTATACACTAATAAGGGATACCTGGGCCTGGTGCAAGGTGTAAGTACCCCTTGGTACTCAGTACAAGCCAGTCCAGCCTCCTACAATACCTTTTTAGGCATTTTCTTAGAAGTGAGGTCATTAAGAGGGGCTGCAATGGAGCCATAGTTCTTTATGAACTTCCTGTAGTACCCAGTGAGGCCTAAGAAGGCTCTCACCTGGGTCTGAGTTGTAGGGTGAACCCAATCTATGATAGTTTGGATTTTCCCCTGAAGTGGTGCAATCTGTTCTCCACCTACAAGGTGTCCCAGATAAACCACTTCCCCCTGCCCTATCTGGCACTTTGAAGCCTTGATAGTGAGGCCTGCCTTTTGCAGGGCCCCCAAAACTTTCCATAGGTGGACCAGGTGATCATCCCAGGTGGAGCTAAAGACAGCTATATCGTCTAGATATGCTGCACTAAAAGCCTCCAACCCTTGCAGGACTGTATTCACCAACCTCTGAAAAGTGGCAGGTGCATTTTTCAAACCAAAGGGCATTACTGTGAATTAGTAGTGCCCTCCAATAGTCGAAAATGCAGTTTTTGCTCTGGCATCCTATGATAACTTGATCTGCCAATACCCTGCAGTTAAATCAAAAGTGCTTAGATACTTGGCAGATGCCAGTGTTTCTATGAGCTCATCTGCCCTGGGTATAGGGTGAGCATCAGTTTTAGTTACCTGGTTGAGACCTCTGTAATCTACACAAAACCTCATGTCTCTTTTCCCATCTTTAGAGTGAGGCTTTGGTACAAGCACCACAGGAGAGGCCTGTGAGAAGGTAGCCTCTTTCTAGCCTTGTTACCCCCACTTTTGGCCTGTTTGTGAGTGTATGTCAGGGTGTTTGTCACTGTTTTCACTGTCTCACTGGGATCCTGATAGCCAGGCCTCAGTGCTCATAGTGAAAACACTATGTTTTCAGTATGGTTGTTATGTGTCACTGGGATCCTGCTAGTCAGGACCCCAGTGCTCATAGGTTTGTGGCCTATATGTATGTGTCAATGGGACCCTGTCACACAGGGCCCCAGTGCTCATAGGTGTGCATGTATATGTTCCCTGTGTGGTGCCTAACTGTCTCACTGAGGCTCTGCTAACCAGAACCTCAGTGGTTATGCTCTCTCATTACTTTAAAATTATCACTAACAGGCTAGTGACCAATTTTACCAATTTACATTGGCTTACTGGAACACCCTTATAATTCCCTAGTATATGGTACTGAGGTACCCAGGGTATTGGGGTTCCAGGAGATCCCTATGGGCTGCAGCATTTCTTTTGCCACCCATAGGGAGCTCTGACAATTCTTACACAGGCCTGCCACTGCAGCCTGAGTGAAATAACGTCCACGTTATTTCACAGCCATTTTACACTGCACTTAAGTAACTTATAAGTCACCTATATGTCTAACCTTTACCTGGTAAAGGTTAGGTGCAAAGTTACTTAGTGTGAGGGCACCCTGGCACTAGCCAAGGTGCCCCCACATTGTTCAGAGCCAATTCACTGAACTTTGTGAGTGCGGGGACACCATTACACGCGTGCACTACATATAGGTCACTACCTATATGTAGCTTCACCATGGTAACTCCGAATATGGCCATGTAACATGTCTATGATCATGGAATTGCCCCCTCTATGCCATCCTGGCATTGTTGGTACAATTCCATGATCCCAGTGGTCTGTAGCACAGACCCTGGTACTGCCAGACTGCCCTTCCTGGGGTTTCACTGCAGCTGCTGCTGCTGCCAACCCCTCAGACAGGCAGCTGCCCTCCTGGGGTCCAGCCAGGCCTGGCCCAGGATGGCAGAACAAAGAACTTCCTCTGAGAGAGGGTGTGACACCCTCTCCCTTTGGAAAATGGTGTGAAGGCAGGGGAGGAGTAGCCTCCCCCAGCCTCTGGAAATGCTTTGTTGGGCACAGATGTGCCCAATTCTGCATAAGCCAGTCTACACCGGTTCAGGGACCCCTTAGCCCCTGCTCTGGCGCGAAACTGGAAAAAGGAAAGGGGAGTGACCACTCCCCTGACCTGCACCTCCCCTGGGAGGTGTCCAGAGCTCCTCCAGTGTGCTCCAGACCTCTGCCATCTTGGAAACAGAGGTGCTGCTGGCACACTGGACTGCTCTGAGTGGCCAGTGCCACCAGGTGACGTCAGAGACTCCTGCTGATAGGCTCCTTCAGGTGTTAGTAGCCTTTCCTCTCTCCTAGGTAGCCAAACCCTCTTTTCTGGCTATTTAGGGTCTCTGTCTCTGGGGAAACTTTAGATAACGAATGCATGAGCTCAGCCGAGTTCCTCTGCATCTCCCTCTTCACCTTCTGATAAGGAATCGACCGCTGACCGCGCTGGAAGCCTGCAAACCTGCAACATAGTAGCAAAGACGACTACTGCAACTCTGTAATGCTGATCCTGCCGCCTTCTCGACTGTTTTCCTGCTTGTGCATGCTGTGGGGGTAGTCTGCCTCCTCTCTGCACCAGAAGCTCCGAAGAAATCTCCCGTGGGTCGACGGAATCTTCCCCCTGCAACCGCAGGCACCAAAAAGCTGCATTACCGGTCCCTTGGGTCTCCTCTCAGCACGACGAGCGAGGTCCCTCGAATCCAGCGACGCTGTCCAAGTGACCCCCACAGTCCAGTGACTCTTCAGCCCAAGTTTGGTGGAGGTAAGTCCTTGCCTCACCTCGCTGGGCTGCATTGCTGGGAACCGCGACTTTGCAGCTGCTCCGGCCCCTGTGCACTTCCGGCGGAAATCCTTCGTGCACAGCCAAGCCTGGGTCCACGGCACTCTAACCTGCATTGCACGACTTTCTAAGTTGGTCTCTGGCGACGTGGGACTCCTTTGTGCAACTTCGGCAAGCACCGTTTCACGCATCCTCGTAGTGCCTGTTTCTGGCACTTCTCCGGGTGCTACCTGCTTCAGTGAGGGCTCTTGTCTTGCTCGACGTCCCCTCTCTCTGCAGGTCCAATTTGTGACCTCCTGGTCCCTCCTGGGCCCCAGCAGCGTCCAAAAACGCCAAACGCACGATTTGCGTGTAGCAAGGCTTGTTGGCCTCCTTCTGGCGGGAAAACACTTCTGCACGACTCTCCAAGGCGAGAGGGATCCGTCCACCAAAGGGGAAGTCTCTAGCCCTTTTCGTTCCTGCAGAAACCTCAGCTTCTTCTGCCCAGTCGAAGCTTCTTTGCACCCGCAGCTGGCATTTCCTGGGCATCTGCCCATCTACGACTTGCTTGTGACTTTTGGACTTGGTCCCCTTGTTCCACAGGTACCCTAGATTGGAAATCCACAATTGTTGCATTGCTGGTTTGTGTCTTTCCTGCATTATTCCTCTAACACGACTATTTTGTCCTTAGGGGAACTTTAGTGCACTTTGCACTCACTTTTCAGGGTCTTGGGGAGGGTTATTTTTCTAACTCTCACTATTTTCTAATAGTCCCAGCGACCCTCTACAAGGTCACATAGGTTTGGGGTCCATTCGTGGTTCGCATTCCACTTCTGGAGTATATGGTTTGTGTTGCCCCTATCCCTATGTTTCCCCATTGCATCCTATTGTAACTATACATTGTTTGCACTGTTTTCTAAGACTATACTGCATATTTTTGCTATTGTGTATATGTATCTTGTGTATATTTCCTATCCTCTCACTGAGGGTACACTCTGAGATACTTTGGCATATTGTCATAAAAATAAAGTACCTTTATTTTTAGTATAACTGTGTATTGTGTTTTCTTATGATATTGTGCATATGACACTAAGTGGTACTGTAGTAGCTTCACACGTCTCCTAGTTCAGCCTAGGCTGCTCTGCTAAGCTACCATTATCTATCAGCCTAAGCTGCTAGACACCCTATACACTAATAAGGGATAACTGGGCCTGGTGCAAGGTGCAAGTACCCCTTGGTACTCACTACAAGCCAGTCCAGCCTCCTACATTGGTTGTGCAGCGGTGGGATAAGTGCTTGAGACTACTTACCACTCTTGTCATTGTACTTTTCATAAGAGAAAAATATACAAAACAAGGTCAGTGTGTATACACATAGCCAAAAAGTTTTGCATTTCCTCTTTTCACTCTTTTCTAAGTGCTGAAAAGTACTTCTAAACTTTTTTTTCTTTTTTTTCTATCACTTTAACTCTCTCTAAAAATGTCTGGCACAGGCCAAAATGTTGAACTGTCCAAACTTGCATATGATCACCTTAGCTGGAAAGGAGCAAGGAGTCTCTGCATAGAGAGAGGTTTGAGTGTAGGGAAGAATCCTTCCTTAGAACTGTTAATTAACATGCTTAGAGTACAGGATAAGGCCATAAGTGCCCAATCTGGTGAAAAAGTAGCTAATGGTTCTCAATCTGATCCAGGGACTCCCCCAGGAAAAGATTCAGGAAAGAAACTTCTCAGCCTGCCCATTACTAGACAGTCTAGCATAGTTGGTACAGAGGTTGAATCACACCATACTGATGGTGTGCTCTCACATTATACTGGTAGCCAAGCTGTTAGGGTGCCCTCTGTAAGGGACAGGTCTCCTTCTGTTCATTCCCATCATACCTCTGTATCTAGAAATGTCCCTCCCACCCACCCTGATGACAGATTGTTAGAAAGGGAGCTCAATAGATTGAGAGTGGAACAAACCAGACTGAAGCTCAAGAAGCAACAGCTGGATTTGGATAGACAGTCTTTAGAATTAGAGAAGGAAAGACAGAAGTTGGGTTTAGATACCCATGGTGGCAGCAGCAGTATTCCCCATAGTCATCCTGCAAAAGAGCATGATTCCAGGAATCTGCACAAGATAGTTCCCCCTTATAAGGAGGGGGATGACATTAACAAGTGGTTTGCTGCACTTGAGAGGGCCTGTGCTGTACAGGATGTCCCTCAAAAGCAGTGGGCTGCTATCCTATGGCTATCATTTAGTGGAAAAGGTAGGGATAGGCTCCTTACTGTGAAAGAAAATGATGCCAATAATTTTACAGTTCTTAAGAATGCACTCCTGGATGGTTATGGCTTAACCACTGAACAGTACAGGATAAAGTTCAGAGAGACCAAAAAGGAGTCTTCACAAGACTGGGTTGATTTCATTGACCATTCAGTGAAGGCCTTGGAGGGGTGGTTACATGGCAGTAAAGTTACTGATTATGAAAGCCTGTATAACACAATCCTGAGAGAGCATATACTTAATAATTGTGTGTCTGATTTGTTGCACCAGTACCTGGTAGACTCTGATCTGACCTCTCCCCAAGAATTGGGAAAGAAGGCAGACAAATGGGTCAGAACAAGGGTGAACAGAAAAGTTCATACAGGGGGTGACAAATATGGCAATAAGAAGAAAGATGGTGAAAAATCTCAAGATAAGCATGGGGATAAGGGTAAAACCAAAGATCCCACTTCAAATCTTAAACACTCTTCAGAGGGTGGGGATAAAACAAATTCTTCCTCTTCTTCCCAACCTGCACACATTAAAAAGCCTTGGTGCTTTGTGTGTAAAAACAGAGGCCATAGGCCAGGGGATAAGTCCTGTCCAGGTAAACCCCCTGAGCCTACCACCACTAATACATCAAGCTCTAGTGCCCCTAGCAGTAGTGGTACTAGTGGTGGGACTGCTGGCAACAGTCAAGCAAAGGGTGTAGTTGGGTTCACTTATGGGTCCATAGTGAAAACTGATGTCATCAGTCCCAAGACAGTTTCTGTCACACCTAGTGGCATTGGCCTTGCCACACTGGCTGCTTGTCCCCTTACAATGGATAAGTACAGGCAGACAGTTTCAATAAATGGTGTTGAGGCCTTGGCCTACAGGGACACAGGTGCCAGTTTCACTTTGGTGACTGAAAACCTAGTGCCTCCTGAACAACACATCATTGGACAACAGTATAAGATTATTGATGTCCATAACTCCACTAAGTTTCTTCCCTTAGCTATAATTCAGTTTAGTTGGGGTGGAGTTACTGGCCCTAAGCAGGTGGTGGTATCACCTAGCTTACCTGTAGACTGTCTCTTAGGTAATGACCTAGAGGCCTCAGGTTGGGCTGATGGAGAGTTTTATGCCCATGCAGCCATGCTGGGCATCCCTGAGGAATTGTTCCCTCTCATTTCAAGTGAAATGAAAAAGCAAAGGAGAGAAGGCCTGAAAACTCAGGATCCCTCTCCATCAACAGGTAAAAAGGGTATCACAGTATCCCCTAACCACCCTACCATTCAGGATACTATTCCTGTGGTGGGAGAAACCTCTCCTGGGGTGGCACCTGTTCCAAGGGAATCATCAGCTGGCAAAGCTGGACTCCCTGAGGTAGAAGTACCTCTCTGTGGGATAACTAACATTGATGAGAAAAAGAGCACCATTTTAGTTAACATGGAGCATCCCTCCAACCCTCCCAGAGAAACTTTAGTGCAGAAACTCTGCACTGCCTCACAACACTTAGGACAGCATCCCTGCCCTAGTGTGGAGCTGATAGGACAGCATCCCTGCCCTGCTCCAACTCAAGAGAAACAGCATCCCTGTTCTCTCTTCCAGCCAGATGGACAAAGTTTTTGCCCAGCTATGGCTTTTCTGAGACAGCATACCTGTCTGGCATTTCCATCACTACAAATAGGTTCAGTGGACAATTCCCACTGCTCTAAACTAAAACTTACTGATAGAAACTCTGAAAATACATCTTCACATTGTTGCTTAGCTAAAACACTTCAAACAGGGTGGTTTACATCCCCACAGGGAAGTAACCATAAAGTGGATGATAAAGGGAGTAACCAGTCTATTGCAGAGCTACTCTCTACTTATCACCACTTAGACAATAAAGTCTCAACTGGCCAAGGTTAGCCTTATTGTCCTTCGTTTGGGGGGGGGTTGTGTGAGAAGGTAGCCTCTTTCTAGCCTTGTTACCCCCACTTTTGGCCTGTTTGTGAGTGTATGTCAGGGTGTTTGTCACTGTTTTCACTGTCTCACTGGGATCCTGATAGCCAGGCCTCAGTGCTCATAGTGAAAACACCATGTTTTCAGTATGGTTGTTATGTGTCACTGGGATCCTGCTAGTCAGGACCCCAGTGCTCATAGGTTTGTGGCCTATATGTATGTGTCACTGGGACCCTGTCACACAGGGCCCCAGTGCTCATAGGTGTGCATGTATATGTTCCCTGTGTGGTGCCTAACTGTCTCACTGAGGCTCTGCTAACCAGAACCTCAGTGGTTATGCTCTCTCATTACTTTTAAATTGTCACTAACAGGCTAGTGACCATTTTTACCAATTTACATTGGCTTACTGGAACACCCTTATAATTCCCTAGTATATGGTACTGAGGTACCCAGGGTATTGGGGTTCCAGGAGATCCCTATGGGCTGCAGCATTTCTTTTGCCACCCATAGGGAGCTCTGACAATTCTTACACAGGCCTGCCACTGCAGCCTGAGTGAAATAACGTCCACGTTATTTCACAGCCATTTTACACTGCACTTAAGTAACTTATAAGTCACCTATATGTCTAACCTTTACCTGGTAAAGGTTAGGTGCAAAGTTACTTAGTGTGAGGGCACCCTGGCACTAGCCAAGGTGCCCCCACATTGTTCAGAGCCAATTCACTGAACTTTGTGAGTGCGGGGACACCATTACACGCGTGCACTACATATAGGTCACTACCTATATGTAGCTTCACCATGGTAACTCCGAATATGGCCATGTAACATGTCTATGATCATGGAATTGCCCCCTCTATGCCATCCTGGCATTGTTGGTACAATTCCATGATCCCAGTGGTCTGTAGCACAGACCCTGGTACTGCCAGACTGCCCTTCCTGGGGTTTCACTGCAGCTGCTGCTGCTGCCAACCCCTCAGACAGGCAGCTGCCCTCCTGGGGTCCAGCCAGGCCTGGCCCAGGATGGCAGAACAAAGAACTTCCTCTGAGAGAGGGTGTGACACCCTCTCCCTTTGGAAAATGGTGTGAAGGCAGGGGAGGAGTAGCCTCCCCCAGCCTCTGGAAATGCTTTGTTGGGCACAGATGTGCCCAATTCTGCATAAGCCAGTCTACACCGGTTCAGGGACCCCTTAGCCCCTGCTCTGGCGCGAAACTGGAAAAAGGAAAGGGGAGTGACCACTCCCCTGACCTGCACCTCCCCTGGGAGGTGTCCAGAGCTCCTCCAGTGTGCTCCAGACCTCTGCCATCTTGGAAACAGAGGTGCTGCTGGCACACTGGACTGCTCTGAGTGGCCAGTGCCACCAGGTGACGTCAGAGACTCCTGCTGATAGGCTCCTTCAGGTGTTAGTAGCCTTTCCTCTCTCCTAGGTAGCCAAACCCTCTTTTCTGGCTATTTAGGGTCTCTGTCTCTGGGGAAACTTTAGATAACGAATGCATGAGCTCAGCCGAGTTCCTCTGCATCTCCCTCTTCACCTTCTGATAAGGAATCGACCGCTGACCGCGCTGGAAGCCTGCAAACCTGCAACATAGTAGCAAAGACGACTACTGCAACTCTGTAATGCTGATCCTGCCGCCTTCTCGACTGTTTTCCTGCTTGTGCATGCTGTGGGGGTAGTCTGCCTCCTCTCTGCACCAGAAGCTCCGAAGAAATCTCCCGTGGGTCGACGGAATCTTCCCCCTGCAACCGCAGGCACCAAAAAGCTGCATTACCGGTCCCTTGGGTCTCCTCTCAGCACGACGAGCGAGGTCCCTCGAATCCAGCGACGCTGTCCAAGTGACCCCCACAGTCCAGTGACTCTTCAGCCCAAGTTTGGTGGAGGTAAGTCCTTGCCTCACCTCGCTGGGCTGCATTGCTGGGAACCGCGACTTTGCAGCTGCTCCGGCCCCTGTGCACTTCCGGCGGAAATCCTTCGTGCACAGCCAAGCCTGGGTCCACGGCACTCTAACCTGCATTGCACGACTTTCTAAGTTGGTCTCTGGCGACGTGGGACTCCTTTGTGCAACTTCGGCAAGCACCGTTTCACGCATCCTCGTAGTGCCTGTTTCTGGCACTTCTCCGGGTGCTACCTGCTTCAGTGAGGGCTCTTGTCTTGCTCGACGTCCCCTCTCTCTGCAGGTCCAATTTGTGACCTCCTGGTCCCTCCTGGGCCCCAGCAGCGTCCAAAAACGCCAAACGCACGATTTGCGTGTAGCAAGGCTTGTTGGCCTCCTTCTGGCGGGAAAACACTTCTGCACGACTCTCCAAGGCGAGAGGGATCCGTCCACCAAAGGGGAAGTCTCTAGCCCTTTTCGTTCCTGCAGAAACCTCAGCTTCTTCTGCCCAGTCGAAGCTTCTTTGCACCCGCAGCTGGCATTTCCTGGGCATCTGCCCATCTACGACTTGCTTGTGACTTTTGGACTTGGTCCCCTTGTTCCACAGGTACCCTAGATTGGAAATCCACAATTGTTGCATTGCTGGTTTGTGTCTTTCCTGCATTATTCCTCTAACACGACTATTTTGTCCTTAGGGGAACTTTAGTGCACTTTGCACTCACTTTTCAGGGTCTTGGGGAGGGTTATTTTTCTAACTCTCACTATTTTCTAATAGTCCCAGCGACCCTCTACAAGGTCACATAGGTTTGGGGTCCATTCGTGGTTCGCATTCCACTTCTGGAGTATATGGTTTGTGTTGCCCCTATCCCTATGTTTCCCCATTGCATCCTATTGTAACTATACATTGTTTGCACTGTTTTCTAAGACTATACTGCATATTTTTGCTATTGTGTATATGTATCTTGTGTATATTTCCTATCCTCTCACTGAGGGTACACTCTGAGATACTTTGGCATATTGTCATAAAAATAAAGTACCTTTATTTTTAGTATAACTGTGTATTGTGTTTTCTTATGATATTGTGCATATGACACTAAGTGGTACTGTAGTAGCTTCACACGTCTCCTAGTTCAGCCTAGGCTGCTCTGCTAAGCTACCATTATCTATCAGCCTAAGCTGCTAGACACCCTATACACTAATAAGGGATAACTGGGCCTGGTGCAAGGTGCAAGTACCCCTTGGTACTCACTACAAGCCAGTCCAGCCTCCTACATTGGTTGTGCAGCGGTGGGATAAGTGCTTGAGACTACTTACCACTCTTGTCATTGTACTTTTCATAAGAGAAAAATATACAAAACAAGGTCAGTGTGTATACACATAGCCAAAAAGTTTTGCATTTCCTCTTTTCACTCTTTTCTAAGTGCTGAAAAGTACTTCTAAACTTTTTTTTCTTTTTTTTCTATCACTTTAACTCTCTCTAAAAATGTCTGGCACAGGCCAAAATGTTGAACTGTCCAAACTTGCATATGATCACCTTAGCTGGAAAGGAGCAAGGAGTCTCTGCATAGAGAGAGGTTTGAGTGTAGGGAAGAATCCTTCCTTAGAACTGTTAATTAACATGCTTAGAGTACAGGATAAGGCCATAAGTGCCCAATCTGGTGAAAAAGTAGCTAATGGTTCTCAATCTGATCCAGGGACTCCCCCAGGAAAAGATTCAGGAAAGAAACTTCTCAGCCTGCCCATTACTAGACAGTCTAGCATAGTTGGTACAGAGGTTGAATCACACCATACTGATGGTGTGCTCTCACATTATACTGGTAGCCAAGCTGTTAGGGTGCCCTCTGTAAGGGACAGGTCTCCTTCTGTTCATTCCCATCATACCTCTGTATCTAGAAATGTCCCTCCCACCCACCCTGATGACAGATTGTTAGAAAGGGAGCTCAATAGATTGAGAGTGGAACAAACCAGACTGAAGCTCAAGAAGCAACAGCTGGATTTGGATAGACAGTCTTTAGAATTAGAGAAGGAAAGACAGAAGTTGGGTTTAGATACCCATGGTGGCAGCAGCAGTATTCCCCATAGTCATCCTGCAAAAGAGCATGATTCCAGGAATCTGCACAAGATAGTTCCCCCTTATAAGGAGGGGGATGACATTAACAAGTGGTTTGCTGCACTTGAGAGGGCCTGTGCTGTACAGGATGTCCCTCAAAAGCAGTGGGCTGCTATCCTATGGCTATCATTTAGTGGAAAAGGTAGGGATAGGCTCCTTACTGTGAAAGAAAATGATGCCAATAATTTTACAGTTCTTAAGAATGCACTCCTGGATGGTTATGGCTTAACCACTGAACAGTACAGGATAAAGTTCAGAGAGACCAAAAAGGAGTCTTCACAAGACTGGGTTGATTTCATTGACCATTCAGTGAAGGCCTTGGAGGGGTGGTTACATGGCAGTAAAGTTACTGATTATGAAAGCCTGTATAACACAATCCTGAGAGAGCATATACTTAATAATTGTGTGTCTGATTTGTTGCACCAGTACCTGGTAGACTCTGATCTGACCTCTCCCCAAGAATTGGGAAAGAAGGCAGACAAATGGGTCAGAACAAGGGTGAACAGAAAAGTTCATACAGGGGGTGACAAATATGGCAATAAGAAGAAAGATGGTGAAAAATCTCAAGATAAGCATGGGGATAAGGGTAAAACCAAAGATCCCACTTCAAATCTTAAACACTCTTCAGAGGGTGGGGATAAAACAAATTCTTCCTCTTCTTCCCAACCTGCACACATTAAAAAGCCTTGGTGCTTTGTGTGTAAAAACAGAGGCCATAGGCCAGGGGATAAGTCCTGTCCAGGTAAACCCCCTGAGCCTACCACCACTAATACATCAAGCTCTAGTGCCCCTAGCAGTAGTGGTACTAGTGGTGGGACTGCTGGCAACAGTCAAGCAAAGGGTGTAGTTGGGTTCACTTATGGGTCCATAGTGAAAACTGATGTCATCAGTCCCAAGACAGTTTCTGTCACACCTAGTGGCATTGGCCTTGCCACACTGGCTGCTTGTCCCCTTACAATGGATAAGTACAGGCAGACAGTTTCAATAAATGGTGTTGAGGCCTTGGCCTACAGGGACACAGGTGCCAGTTTCACTTTGGTGACTGAAAACCTAGTGCCTCCTGAACAACACATCATTGGACAACAGTATAAGATTATTGATGTCCATAACTCCACTAAGTTTCTTCCCTTAGCTATAATTCAGTTTAGTTGGGGTGGAGTTACTGGCCCTAAGCAGGTGGTGGTATCACCTAGCTTACCTGTAGACTGTCTCTTAGGTAATGACCTAGAGGCCTCAGGTTGGGCTGATGGAGAGTTTTATGCCCATGCAGCCATGCTGGGCATCCCTGAGGAATTGTTCCCTCTCATTTCAAGTGAAATGAAAAAGCAAAGGAGAGAAGGCCTGAAAACTCAGGATCCCTCTCCATCAACAGGTAAAAAGGGTATCACAGTATCCCCTAACCACCCTACCATTCAGGATACTATTCCTGTGGTGGGAGAAACCTCTCCTGGGGTGGCACCTGTTCCAAGGGAATCATCAGCTGGCAAAGCTGGACTCCCTGAGGTAGAAGTACCTCTCTGTGGGATAACTAACATTGATGAGAAAAAGAGCACCATTTTAGTTAACATGGAGCATCCCTCCAACCCTCCCAGAGAAACTTTAGTGCAGAAACTCTGCACTGCCTCACAACACTTAGGACAGCATCCCTGCCCTAGTGTGGAGCTGATAGGACAGCATCCCTGCCCTGCTCCAACTCAAGAGAAACAGCATCCCTGTTCTCTCTTCCAGCCAGATGGACAAAGTTTTTGCCCAGCTATGGCTTTTCTGAGACAGCATACCTGTCTGGCATTTCCATCACTACAAATAGGTTCAGTGGACAATTCCCACTGCTCTAAACTAAAACTTACTGATAGAAACTCTGAAAATACATCTTCACATTGTTGCTTAGCTAAAACACTTCAAACAGGGTGGTTTACATCCCCACAGGGAAGTAACCATAAAGTGGATGATAAAGGGAGTAACCAGTCTATTGCAGAGCTACTCTCTACTTATCACCACTTAGACAATAAAGTCTCAACTGGCCAAGGTTAGCCTTATTGTCCTTCGTTTGGGGGGGGGTTGTGTGAGAAGGTAGCCTCTTTCTAGCCTTGTTACCCCCACTTTTGGCCTGTTTGTGAGTGTATGTCAGGGTGTTTGTCACTGTTTTCACTGTCTCACTGGGATCCTGATAGCCAGGCCTCAGTGCTCATAGTGAAAACACTATGTTTTCAGTATGGTTGTTATGTGTCACTGGGATCCTGCTAGTCAGGACCCCAGTGCTCATAGGTTTGTGGCCTATATGTATGTGTCACTGGGACCCTGTCACACAGGGCCCCAGTGCTCATAGGTGTGCATGTATATGTTCCCTGTGTGGTGCCTAACTGTCTCACTGAGGCTCTGCTAACCAGAACCTCAGTGGTTATGCTCTCTCATTACTTTCAAATTATCACTAACAGGCTAGTGACCAATTTTACCAATTTACATTGGCTTACTGGAACACCCTTATAATTCCCTAGTATATGGTACTGAGGTACCCAGGGTATTGGGGTTCCAGGAGATCCCTATGGGCTGCAGCATTTCTTTTGCCACCCATAGGGAGCTCTGACAATTCTTACACAGGCCTGCCACTGCAGCCTGAGTGAAATAACGTCCACGTTATTTCACAGCCATTTTACACTGCACTTAAGTAACTTATAAGTCACCTATATGTCTAACCTTTACCTGGTAAAGGTTAGGTGCAAAGTTACTTAGTGTGAGGGCACCCTGGCACTAGCCAAGGTGCCCCCACATTGTTCAGAGCCAATTCACTGAACTTTGTGAGTGCGGGGACACCATTACACGCGTGCACTACATATAGGTCACTACCTATATGTAGCTTCACCATGGTAACTCCGAATATGGCCATGTAACATGTCTATGATCATGGAATTGCCCCCTCTATGCCATCCTGGCATTGTTGGTACATGTCCATGATCCCAGTGGTCTGTAGCACAGACCCTGGTACTGCCAGACTGCCCTTCCTGGGGTTTCACTGCAGCTGCTGCTGCTGCCAACCCCTCAGACAGGCAGCTGCCCTCCTGGGGTCCAGCCAGGCCTGGCCCAGGATGGCAGAACAAAGAACTTCCTCTGAGAGAGGGTGTGACACCCTCTCCCTTTGGAAAATGGTGTGAAGGCAGGGGAGGAGTAGCCTCCCCCAGCCTCTGGAAATGCTTTGTTGGGCACAGATGTGCCCAATTCTGCATAAGCCAGTCTACACCGGTTCAGGGACCCCTTAGCCCCTGCTCTGGCGCGAAACTGGACAAAGGAAAGGGGAGTGACCACTCCCCTGACCTGCACCTCCCCTGGGAGGTGTCCAGAGCTCCTCCAGTGTGCTCCAGACCTCTGCCATCTTGGAAACAGAGGTGCTGCTGGCACACTGGACTGCTCTGAGTGGCCAGTGCCACCAGGTGACGTCAGAGACTCCTGCTGATAGGCTCCTTCAGGTGTTAGTAGCCTTTCCTCTCTCCTAGGTAGCCAAACCCTCTTTTCTGGCTATTTAGGGTCTCTGTCTCTGGGGAAACTTTAGATAACGAATGCATGAGCTCAGCCGAGTTCCTCTGCATCTCCCTCTTCACCTTCTGATAAGGAATCGACCGCTGACCGCGCTGGAAGCCTGCAAACCTGCAACATAGTAGCAAAGACGACTACTGCAACTCTGTAACGCTGATCCTGCCGCCTTCTCGACTGTTTTCCTGCTTGTGCATGCTGTGGGGGTAGTCTGCCTCCTCTCTGCACCAGAAGCTCCGAAGAAATCTCCCGTGGGTCGACGGAATCTTCCCCCTGCAACCGCAGGCACCAAAAAGCTGCATTACCGGTCCCTTGGGTCTCCTCTCAGCACGACGAGCGAGGTCCCTCGAATCCAGCGACGCTGTCCAAGTGACCCCCACAGTCCAGTGACTCTTCAGCCCAAGTTTGGTGGAGGTAAGTCCTTGCCTCACCTCGCTGGTCTGCATTGCTGGGAACCGCGACTTTGCAGCTGCTCCGGCCCCTGTGCACTTCCGGCGGAAATCCTTCGTGCACATCCAAGCCTGGGTCCACGGCACTCTAACCTGCATTGCACGACTTTCTAAGTTGGTCTCCGGCGACGTGGGACTCCTTTGTGCAACTTCGGCGAGCACCGTTTCACGCATCCTCGTAGTGCCTGTTTCTGGCACTTCTCCTGGTGCTACCTGCTTCAGTGAGGGCTCTTTGTCTTGCTCGACGTCCCCTCTCTCTGCAGGTCCAATTTGCGACCTCCTGGTCCCTCCTGGGCCCCAGCAGCGTCCAAAAACGCCAAACGCACGATTTGCGTGTAGCAAGGCTTGTTGGCGTCCTTCCGGCAGGAAAACACTTCTGCACGACTCTCCAAGGCGAGAGGGATCCGTCCACCAAAGGGGAAGTCTCTAGCCCTTTTCGTTCCTGCAGAAACCTCAGCTTCTTCTGCCCAGTCGAAACTTCTTTGCACCCGCAGCTGGCATTTCCTGGGCATCTGCCCATCTACGACTTGCTTGTGACTTTTGGACTTGGTCCCCTTGTTCCACAGGTACCCTAGATTGGAAATCCACAATTGTTGCATTGCTGGTTTGTGTCTTTCCTGCATTATTCCTCTAACACGACTATTTTGTCCTTAGGGGAACTTTAGTGCACTTTGCACTCACTTTTCAGGGTCTTGGGGAGGGTTATTTTTCTAACTCTCACTATTTTCTAATAGTCCCAGCGACCCTCTACAAGGTCACATAGGTTTGGGGTCCATTCGTGGTTCGCATTCCACTTCTGGAGTATATGGTTTGTGTTGCCCCTATCCCTATGTTTCCCCATTGCATCCTATTGTAACTATACATTGTTTGCACTGTTTTCTAAGACTATACTGCATATTTTTGCTATTGTGTATATATATATCTTGTGTATATTTCCTATCCTCTCACTGAGGGTACACTCTGAGATACTTTGGCATATTGTCATAAAAATAAAGTACCTTTATTTTTAGTATAACTGTGTATTGTGTTTTCTTATGATATTGTGCATATGACACTAAGTGGTACTGTAGTAGCTTCACACGTCTCCTAGTTCAGCCTAGGCTGCTCTGCTAAGCTACCATTATCTATCAGCCTAAGCTGCTAGACACCCTATACACTAATAAGGGATAACTGGGCCTGGTGCAAGGTGCAAGTACCCCTTGGTACTCACTACAAGCCAGTCCAGCCTCCTACAAGGCCCATGGACTTTCAGAGTGCTCAACCACTCCCAGTTCAAGCATTTTCTTAACCTCTTGTTTTATGCAGTCCCTGACATGTTCAGGCTGCCTATAGATCTTACTTTTGACAGGCATGCTGTCTCCAGTATCTATAGTGTGCTCACACCAAGAAGTGGTGCCTGGCACAGTAGAAAAGAGTTCAGAAAACTGACCCAGGAGATTTGTGCAGTGGTCTTTCTGCTCAGCAGTAAGACAATCTGCTAAACCTACACCTTCCACTAGAGCATTTTGTTCTGTGGAAGAGAAGAGATCAGGGAGAGGGTCACTCTCTTCTTCCTGTCCTTCATCTGTTGACATGAGCAGGGTGAGATCAGCCCTGTCATAGTAGGGTTTTAGGCGATTGACATGGAGCACCCTGAGGGGACTCCTGGCAGTGCCCAAGTCAACCAAGTAGGTGACTTCTCCCTTCTTTTCAACAATAATGTGGGGTCCACTCCGTTTGTCTTTGAGTGCTCTTGGGGCCACAGGCTCCAAGACCCACACCTTCTGTCCTGGTTGGTACTGAATCAGAACAGCCTTCTGGTCATGCCATTGCTTTTGGAGCTCTTGGCTGGCCTGAAGGTTTTTACTGGCCTTTTTCATGTACTCAGCCATTCTGGATCTTAGGCCTAGTACATAGTCCACTATGTCTTGCTTATGAGATTTTAAACGTTGTTACCAACCCTCCTTTACAAGTGTTAGAGGACCTCTTACAGGTTGTCCAAATAGGAGTTCAAAGGGGCTGAAGCCCTCTCCTTTCTGGGGTACCTCCCTGTAAGCAAAAAGGAGGCAAGGTAACAGGACATCCCATCTCCTGCGGAGTTTTTCAGGGAGTCCCATTATCATTCCTTTGAGAGTTTTATTAAATCTCTCTACCAGTCCATTTGTTTGTGGATGATAAGGTGTGGTGAATTTGTATGTTACACCATATTCCTTCCACATTGCCTTCAAGTATGCACACATACAGTTGCTACCCCTGTCTGATACAACCTCTTTTGGGAAACCCACCCTGGAAACGATTCCCAGGAGGGCTTTTGCCACTGCAGCTGCTGTAGTGATCCTTAGAGGAATTGCTTCAGGATATCTTGTGGCATGGTCCACTACCACCAAGATAAACCAATTGCCTGAAGCAGTAGGAGGGTCAAGGGGGCCAACTATGTCAACCCCTACCCTTTCAAAGGGAACCCCAACCACAGGCAGTGGAATAGGGGGAGCCTTTGGGGTGCCACCAGTCTTGCCACTGGCTTGACAGGTGACACAGGACTTACAAAAATATTATGTGTCCTCTGACATTCTAGGCCAATGAAACAGAGGGACAAGCCTTTCCCATGTTTTAATTTGCCCTAAATGTCCAGCCAAGGGAATGTCGTGGGCTAGAGTTAGGAGGAACTCTCTGTATTGCAGGGGAATGACCAATCTCCTGGCTGCTCCAGGTTTAGGGTCCATTGCCTCTGTATACAAGAGGTTCTCCTCCCAGTAAACTCTATGTGAGTCACTGACATCCCCATTTTGCTGTTTGACAGCTTGCTGTCTTAGACCCTCTAATGTGGGACAGGTTTGCTGGTCCACACTCAGCTCCTCCCTGGCAGGCCCCCTCCACCCAACAGCTCAGCAGTGTCTGCTTCCAGCTCCTCTGGTGAAGGTTCTGCACAGGGGGGAAATTCTTCTTCCTCAGAAGTAGAATCATCTGTAGAGGGAGGGATAGTGGGTAGGGATTTACCCTTACCAACCCTAGCTTTAGGGAGCACTTGGTCCATTGTTCCAGGATCCAAGTCACCCTGTCCTTTTTGCTTTTTGGCCTGAGCCCTTGTCAAAGCAAAAATATGCCCAGGAATGCCCAGCATTGCTGCATGAGCCTCCAACTCCACTTCTGCCCAAGCTGATGTCACTAAATCATTCCCTAGTATACAGTCTACAGGTAAATCTGAGGCAACCACAACTTTCTTTGGACCAGTAACCCCACCCCCCCCCCCCCCCAGTTGAGATTTACAACAGCCATGGGGTGGCTAAGATTGTTGTTATGAGGGTCTGTCACTTGGTACTGGTGACCAAGTAGGTGTTGTTCAGGGTGTACCAGTTTCTCTATTACCATGGTAACACTGGCCACTGTGTCCCTGTAGGCCTGAACCTCAACACCATTTATTAGGAGAAGTTGCTTGTACTTATCCATATTAAGGGGACAAGCAACCAAGGCGGCCAAATCAATGGCACCTTCAGAGACTAACACAGCCTCTGTGGTATCCCTAACAAGACCAACCTCAACTAAATTACCAAAAGTGAGCCCAGCTACTCCCTTGGATTGGCTATTAGTAGGTTTGCTCCCACCACCACTGCTATTACTAGGGGCACTAGGTGTAGCAGTAGGGATTGTGGTAGTGGGAGGCTTTGTGCTTTTCTTTGGACAACTGGCATCAGTTGTCCAATGGCCTTTTACTTTACATAAATAGCACCATGGTTTCTTTACTTGATTAGAAGAGGATTTGGACCCACCACCCCCACCAGAGTGTTTTTGTGGGCCGGATGAAGACTCATTTTTTAGATTTGTCCCCACCCTTGTCTTAAGACTTACCATCCTTCTTCTTGCCATCCTTGTCACCCCCTGTATGAACTTTTCTGTTCACTCTTGTTCTGACCCATTTGTCTGCCTTCTTTCCCAATTCTTGGGGAGAGGTCAGATCTGAGTCCACTAGATATTGGTGTAACAAATCTGTAGGAAAGTACCATCTTGCCTGGCATGTTACCCCCATTTTTCACTGTATATATGTTGTTTTAGTTGTATGTGTCACTGGGACCCTGGCATCCAGGGCCCCAGTGCTCATAAGTGTGCCTGAATGTGTTACCTGTGTAGTGACTAACTGTCTCACTGAGGCTCTGCTAACCAGAACCTCAGTGGTTATGCTCTCTCATTTCTTTCCAAATTGTCACTAACAGGCTAGTGACCAATTTTACCAATTTACATTGGCTTACTGGAACACCCTTATAATTCCCTAGTATATGGTACTGAGGTACCCAGGGTATTGGGGTTCCAGAAGATCCCTATGGGCTGCAGCATTTCTTTTGCCACCCATAGGGAGCTCTGACAATTCTTACACAGGCCTGCCACTGCAGCCTGAGTGAAATAACGTCCACGTTATTTCACAGCCATTTTACACTGCACTTAAGTAACTTATAAGTCACCTATATGTCTAACCTTTACCTGGTAAAGCTTAGGTGCTAAGTTACTTAGTGTGAGGGCACCCTGGCACTAGCCAAGGTGCCCCACATTGTTCAGGGCCAATTCCCTGGACTTTGTGAGTGCGGGGACACCATTACACGCGTGCACTACATATAGGTCACTACCTATATGTAGCTTCACAATGGTAACTCCGAATATGGCCATGTAACATGTCTATGATCATGGAATTGCCCCCTCTATGCCATCCTGGCATAGTTGGCACAATCCCATGATCCCAGTGGTCTGTAGCACAGACCCTGGTACTGCCAAACTGCCTTTCCTGGGGTTTCACTGCAGCTGCTGCTGCTGCCAACCCCTCAGACAGGCTTCTGCCCTCCTGGGGTCAAGCCAGGCTTGTCCCAGGATGGCAGAACAAAGGACTTCCTCTGAGAGAGGGTGTTACACCCTCTCCCTTTGGAAAATGGTGTGAAGGCAGGGGAGGAGTAGCCTCCACCAGCCTCTGGAAATGCTTTCTTGGGCACAGATGTGCCCAATTCTGCATAAGCCAGTCTACACCGGTTCAGGGGACCCCTTAGCCCTGCTCTGGCGCGAAACTGGACAAAGGAAAGGGGAGTGACCACTCCCCTGACCTGCACCTCCCCTGGGAGGTGTCCAGAGCTCCTCCAGTGTGCTCCAGACCTCTGCCATCTTGGAAACAGAGGTGCTGCTGGCACACTGGACTGCTCTGAGTGGCCAGTGCCACCAGGTGACGTCAGAGACTCCTTCTGATAGGCTCCTTCAGGTGTTGCTAGCCTATCCTCTCTCCTAGGTAGCCAAACCCTCTTTTCTGGCTATTTAGGGTCTCTGTCTCTGGGGAAACTTTAGATAACGAATGCAAGAGCTCATCCGAGTTCGTCTGCATCTCTCTCTTCACCTTCTGCCAAGGAATCGACTGCTGACCGCGCTGGAAGCCTGCAAAACTGCAACATAGTAGCAAAGACGACTACTGCAACTCTGTAACGCTGATCCTGCCGCCTTCTCGACTGTTTTCCTGGTGGTGCATGCTGTGGGGGTAGTCTGCCTCCTCTCTGCACTAGAAGCTCCGAAGAAATCTCCCGTGGGTCGACGGAATCTTCCCCCTGCAACCGCAGGCACCAAAAAGCTGCATTACCGGTCCCTTGGGTCTCCTCTCAGCACGACGAGCGAGGTCCCTCGAATCCAGCATCTCTGTCCAAGTGACTCCCACAGTCCAGTGACTCTTCAGTTTAAGTTTGGTGGAGGTAAGTCCTTGCCTCCCCACGCCAGACTGCATTGCTGGGAACTGCGACTTTTGCAGCTACTCCGGCCTCCATGCACTTCCGGTGGAAATCCTTTGTGCACAGTCCAGCCTGGGTCCTAGGCACTCTAACCTGCATTGCACGACCTCCTAAGTTGTTCTCCGGCGACGTGGGACTTCTTTGTGCGACTTCGGGTGAGCACCGTTTCACGCATCCTCGTAGTGCCTGTTTCTGGTACTTCTCCAGGTGCTACCTGCTGCTAAGAGGGCTCCTTGTCTTGCTCGACGTCCCCTCTCTCTCCTGACGTAATTTGCGACATCCTGGTCCTTCCTGGGCCACAGCAGTATCCAAAAACGCTTACCGCACGATTTGCAGCTAGCAAGGCTTGTTGGCGGTCTTTTGGCGGGAAAACACTTCTGCACGACTCTCCACGGCGAGAGGGATCCGTCCACCAAAGGGGAAGTCTTTAGCCCTTTTCGTTTCTGCAGAAACCCCAGCTTCTTCTGTCCAGTAGAAGCTTCTTTGCACCCACAGCTGGCATTTCCTGGGCATCTGCCCATCTCCGACTTGCTTGTGACTTTTGGACTTGGTCCCCTTGTTCAACAGGTACCCCAGATTGGAAATCAATTGTTGTTGCATTGTTGGTTTGTGTCTTTCCTGCATTATTCCCCTATCACGACTTCTTTGTCCTTGGGGGAACTTCAGTGCACTTTGCACTCACTTTTCAGGGTCTTGGGGTGGGCTATTTTTCTAACCCTCACTATTTTCTAATAGTCCCAGCGACCCTCTACAAGGTCACATAGGTTTGGGGTCCATTCGTGGTTCGCATTCCACTTTTGGAGTATATGGTTTGTGTTGCCCCTATCCCTATGTGGCCCCATTGGATCCTATTGGAACTATACATTGTTTGCACTGTTTTCTAAGACTATACTGCATATTTTTGCTATTGTGTATATATATCTTGTGCATATTTCCTATCCTCTCACTGAGGGTACACTCTGAGATACTTTGGCATATTGTCATAAAAATAAAGTACCTTTATTTTTAGTATAACTGTGTATTGTGTTTTCTTATGATATTGTGCATATGACACTAAGTGGTACTGTAGGAGCTTCACTCGTCTCCTAGTTCAGCCTAAGCTGCTCTGCTAAGCTACCATTATCTATCAGCCTATGCTGCTAGACACCCTATACACTAATAAGGGATAACTGGGCCTGGTGCAAGGTGCAAGTACCCCTAGGTACTCACTACAAGCCAGTCCAGCCTCCTACAAAATCATACACACAGTTATTCAGAATATGCTCTATCAAGATTAGATTGTACAGGCTTTCATAGTCAGAAACTTTACTGCCATGTAACCACCTCTCCAATGCCTTCACTGAATAGTCAACAAAGTCTACCCAGTCTTGTAAGGACTCTTTTCTGGTTTCTCTGAACGTAATCCTGTATTGTTCAGTGGTTGAGCCAAATCCATCCAAGAATGCATTCTTCAAAACTGTAAAATTATTGGCATTACTTCCCTTCACAGTAAGGAGCCTATCCCTACCCTTTCCACTGAAAGATAGCCATAGGATAGCAGCCCACTGCCTTTGAGGGACCCCCTGTACAACACAGGCCCTCTCAAGTGCAGCAAACCACTTGTTAGTGTCATCCCCCTCCTTGTAAGGGGGAACTATCTTATGCAGATTCCTAGAATCATGCTCTTTCACAGGATTACTATCTGGAATACTGCTGCTGCCACCATGGGGTCCAAACCCCAACCTCTGTCTTTCGTTTTCTAAGTCTAAAGATTCCCTGTCTAGAGCCAGCTGTTACTGTATGAGCTTCAGCCTGGTCTCTTCCACTCTCAATCTATTGAGTTCCCTTTCTAACAATCTGTCATCATGGTGGGTGGGTTGGGCATGCTTTGACACAGAAGAATGATGTGAATGAACAGAGGGAGACCTGTCCCTAACAGTTGGCACCTTAACAACTTGGCCTGCAGGAATAACATCCCTACTGTGATGAGAGCTGACATTAGTACCAGCTATGCTAGGTGGTCTGCTAAGGGGCAGGTTGGGAAGATCACCTTCTAACATTCTTACTAGGGGAGCCCCTGAGTCAGAGTGTGAACCATCTCCTAACTTCTCAATGGATGTGCCAGCTAAGGCCTTATCATTCTCAATAAGCATGTTAGATAACAATTCTCTAGAGGGATTCTTCCCTACCCGTAAACCTGTATCAATGCAGAGACTCCTCAAACCTTTCCAGTTAAGGTGGCCATAAGCTGAGCTGACCAGATCAAGAGAAGGACCTACATCAGACATGATAGAAAAAGGTTTAGGGACAGATATAAGAAAGAAAAGGTTTCAGGACTTTTTAAGGAAACAGAAAAAAAACTTTTTCAACTTTTTAGAAACTTTTTGAAAGTTTAGAGGTACTTTTCAGCACTTAGCAAATAGTGTAAGAGAAGAAAAGCAAAACTTTTTGGTTAGGTGTACATACACTGAACTTGTTTTGTATATTATTCTCTTATGAAAAGTACAAAATGACAAAGTGGTAAGTAGTTGCAAGTACTTATCCCACCGCTACACAACCAATGTAGGAGACTGGCCTGGCTTGCATTGGGTACCAAGGGGTACTTACACCGTACCAGGTCCAGTTATCCCTTATTAGTGTAGAAGAGGGGTTTCTAGCAGCTTAGGCTGATAGAAGATAGCTATAGCAGAGCAGCTTAGGCTTTACTAGGAGACATGCAAAGCTCCTACTATACCACTGGTGTCATATGCACAATATCATAAGAAAACACAATACACAGATATATTAAAAATAAAGGTACTTTATTTTTATGACAATATGCCAAAAGTATCTCAGTGAGTACCCTCAGTATGAGGATGCCAAATATACACAAGATATATGTACACAATACCAAAAATATGCAGTAATAGCAAAAGGAAGTAATGCAAGCAATGTAAAGTTACAGTAGATTGCAATAGGAGCACATAGGTATAGGGGCAACACAAACCATATACTCCAAAAGTGGAATGCGAACCACGAATGGACCCCAAACCTATGTGAGCTTGTAGAGGGTCGCTGGGGCTGTAAGAAAACAGTGAGGGTTAGAAAAATAGCCCACCCCAAGACCCTGAAAAGTAGGTGTAAAGGGCACCTATATTCCCCAGAGGGCACAGAAGTCGTGATAGGGGAATTCTGCAAGGAAGACCAACACCAGCAATGCAACCAAAGTGGATTTCCGGACGAGAGTACCTGTGGAACAAGGGGACCAAGTCCAAGAGTCGCGACAAAGTCGAGATTGGGCAGATGCCCAGGAAATGCCAGCTGAGGGTGCAAAGAAGCTGCCACCGGATGGTAGAAGCTGTGGATTCTGCAAGAATGAAATGGGCTAGAAACTTCCCATTTGGAGGATGGATGTCGCAGGTCGTGTAAAAGCTTGCAGAGGTGTTCCCACGCAGGAAGACCACAAAAAAGCCTTGCTAGCTGCAAGGGTCGCGGTTAGGGTTTTTGGATGCTGCTGTGGCCCAGGAGGGACCAGGATGTCGCCACTTGGATGAGGAGACAGAGCGGCCACCCAGCAAGTCAGGGAGCCCTCACAGAAGCAGACAGCACCCGCAGAAGTGCCGGAACAGGCACTACAAAGAGGAGTGAACCTGAGCTCACCCGAAGACACAAAAGGGAGTCCTACGACGCCGGAGGATCAGCAATACAGATTGCAGTAATCGTCTTTGCTACTTTGTTGCAGTTTTGAAGGCATCCTGAGCAGTCAGCGGTCGATCCTTTGGCAGAAGGTGAAGAGAGAGATGCAGAGGAACTCTGATGAGCACTTGCATTCGTTGTCTAAGGAATTCCCCAAAGCAGAGACCCTAAATAGCCAGAAAAGGAGGTTTGGCTACCTAGGAAGGAGGATAGGCTAGCAACACAGGTAAGAGCCTATCAGGAGGAGTCTCTGACGTCACCTGCTGGCACTGGCCACTCAGAGCAGTCCAGTGTGCCAGCAGCACCTCTGTTTCCAAGATGGCAGAGGTCTGGAGCACACTGGAGGAGCTCTGGGCACCTCCCCTGGGAGGTGCAGGTCAGGGGAGTGGTCACTCCCCTTTCCTTTGTCCAGTTTCACGCCAGAGCAGGGCTGGGGGATCCCTGAACCGGTGTAGACTGGCTTATGCAGAGATGGGCACCATCTGTGCCCATCAAAGCATTTCCAGAGGCTGGGGGAGGGTACTCCTCCCCAGCCCTGACACCTTTTTCCAAAGGGAGAGGGTGTAACACCCTCTCTCTGAGGAAGTCCTTTGTTCTGCCTTCCTGGGCCAATCCTGGCTGGATCCCAGGAGGGCAGAAACCTGTCTGAGGGGTTGGCAGCAGCAGCAGTTGCAGTGAAACCCCGGGAAAGGTAGTTTGGCAGTACCCAGGTCTGTGCTAGAGACTCAGGGGTTCATGGAATTGTCTCCCCAATGCCAGGATGGCATTGGGGTGACAGTTCCATGATCTTAGACATGTTACATGGCCATGTTCGGAGTTACCATTGTGACGCTGTACATAGGTAGTGACCTATGTCCAGTGCACACGTGTAATCGTGTCCCCGCACTCACAAAGTCCGGGGAATTTGCCCTGAACGATGTGGGGGCACCTTGGCTAGTGCCAGGGTGCCCACACACTAAGTAACTTAGCACCCAACCTTTACCAGGTAAAGGTTAGACATATAGGTGACTTATAAGTTACTTAAGTGCAGTGGTAAATGGCTGTGAAATAACGTGGACGTTATTTCACTCAGGCTGCAGTGGCAGGCCTGTGTAAGAATTGTCAGAGCTCCCTATGGGTGGCAAAAGAAATGCTGCAGCCCATAGGGATCTCCTGGAACCCCAATACCCTGGGTACCTCAGTACCATATACTAGGGAATTATAAGGGTGTTCCTGTATGCCAATGTGAATTGGTAAAATTGGTCACTTTCCTGTTAGTGACAATTTGGAAAGCAGAGAGAGCATAACCACTGAGGTTCTGGTTAGCAGAGCCTCAGTGAGACAGTTTGTCATCATACAGGGAACACATACAGAGCACACTTATGAGCACTGGGGCCCTGGCTGGCAGGGTCCCAGTGACACATACACTAAAACAACACATATACAGTGAAATATGAGGGTAACATGCCAGGCAAGATGGTACTTTCCTACAAAAACTTTTACCAATTTCAATTGGCATACTGGAACACCCTTATAATTCCCTAGTATATGGTGCCTAGGTACCCCGGGTATTGGGGTTCCAGGAGATTCCTATGGGCTGCAGCATTTCTTTTGCCACCCATAGGGCACTCAGACAAACCTTTACACTGGACTGCCATTGCAGGTTGAGTGAAATAACGCACACGTTATTTCACATCCATTTTCACTGCACTTAAGTAACTTATAAGTCACCTATATGTCTAACCTTCACTTGCTGAAGATTAGGTGCAAAGTTACTAAGTGTGAGGGCACCCTTGCACTAGCAAAGGTGCCCCCACATAGTTCAGGGCCATTTCCCCGGACTTTGTGAGTGCGGGGACACCATTACACATGTGCACTACATATAGGTCAATACCTATATGTAGCGTCACAATGGTAACTCCGAAGTTGGCCATGTAACATGTCTAAGATCATGGAATTGTACCCCCATTCCAAATCTGGTATTGGGGTGACAATTCCATGCATCCTGGGGGCTCCACTATGGACCCCGGGTACTGCCAAACAAGCTCTCTGGGGTTTTCTCTGCAGCTGCTGCCAACCCTCAGACAGGTTTCTGCCCTCCTGGGTTCTGGGCAGCCCAGTCCCAGGAAGGCAGAACAAAGAATTTCCTCTGAGAGAGGGTGTTACACCCACTCCCTTTGGAAATAGGTGTGAAGGGCTGGGGAGGAGTAGCCTCCCCCAGCCTCTGGAAATGCTTTGAAGGGCACAGATGGTGCCCATCTCTGCATAAGCCAGTCTACACCGGTTCAGGGATCCCCCAGCCCCTGCTCTGGCACAAAACTGGACAAATGAAAGGGGATTGACCACTACCCTGTCCATCACCACCCCAGGGGAGGTGCCCAGAGCTCCTCCAGTGTGTCTGAGACCTCTGTCATATTGCTTTCAGAGGTGTGGGGGCACTCTGGAGGCCTCTGAGTGGCCAGTGCCCGCAGGTGACGTCAGAGACCCCTGCTGATAGGTGCTTACCTGCCTAGGTGGCCAATCCTCCTCTGAGGGCTGTTTAGGGTCTCTCCAGTGCTTTTCCTCAGATAACGACTTGCAAGAAATCATCAGAGTTCCTCTGCACCTCTCTCTTCGACCTCTGCCAAGGATCGACCGCTGACTGCTCCAGGATGCCTGCAAAACTGCAACAAAGTGGCAAGAAGACTACCAGTGACATTATAGCGCCTAATCCTGCCGGCTTTCTCGACTGTTTCCTGGTTGTGCATGCTCTGGGGGCTACCTACCTTCACCATGCACTGGAAGCCATGAAGAAATCTCCTGTGGGTCGACGGAATCTTCCCCCTGCTTCAGCAGGCACCAAACTTCAGCTCCACCGGTACTCTAGGACCCCTCTCATCCTGACGAGCGTGGCCCCTGGAACACAGGTGGTGGACCCAAGTGACCCAGACTGTCCAGTGGTCCAACTGTCTAAATTTGGAGGAGGTAAGTCCTTGCCTCCCCTCTCCAGACAGTAATTCTGTGCACCGCATGTTCTGCAGATACAAGGGCTTCTGTGCACATTTCCAAGAAATCCGGCATGCACAGCTGATCCTAGGTCCCTAGCACTCGGTCCTGCGATGCTCAGCTCCCTGAGTTCATCTCCGGTGTCGGGGACCTCCGTTTGCAGTGTTGAGACGACCGCCGTGTTCAGACTTCTTGAACCTATGTTCAAGTACTGCTGCGGGTGCTATCTTCTTGTGCATGGGCTCTCCACGTTGCTGAGGGCCCCCTCTGTCTCCTCTCCCAAGTGGCAACATCCTGGTCCTTCCTGGGCCAGGGCAGCACCCTTTTTCTCCAACTGCGACTGTTGCAGCTAGCAAGGCTCGTTTGTGGTATTTTGCCAAGGAAACAACTCTGCATCCTCTAGCACGCAGTGGGATATCTTCTGCATGAAGAAGAACTTCCTACCTCCTTTCGTTGTTGCAAAACCTGCAGCTTCTTCCAACCGGAGGCAGTCATTTTGCACCTTCATCTGGGGCTTAGTGGCCTCTTGCATCCCCCCGGACACTTTAGCGACTCTTGGACTTGGTCCCCTTTGTTTGCAGGTCTTCAGGTCCAAGAATCCATCTTCAGTGCTTGGCAGTCTGTTGTGGTCCTTGCAAAGTCCTTTATCACGACTTTAGTGTGTTTCTGGGGAAATAGCAGTACTTTACTCCTACTTTCCAGGGTCTTGGGGTGGGGTATCTTTTACACCCTTAGGGGGTCATTCCGACCCTGGCGGTCATGGACCGCCAGGGCCGGGGTTGGAGGAAGCACCGCCAACAGGCTGGCGGTGCTTCCGTGGGCATTCTGACCGCGGTGGTACAGCCGCGGTCAGAAACGGGAAACCGCCGGTGTCCCGCCGGTTTCCCGCTGCCCCAGGAAATCCTCCATGGCGGCGCTGCTTGCAGCGCCGCCATGGGGATTCCGACCCCCTTACCGCCATCCTGTTCCTGGCGGTTTTCACCGCCAGGAACAGGATGGTGGTAACGGGCGTCGTGGGGCCCCTGGGGGCCCCTGCAGTGCCCATGCCACTGGCATGGGCACTGCAGGGGCCCCCTAACAGGGCCACACATTGATTTTCAGTGTCTGCTTGGCAGACACTGAAAATCGCGACGGGTGCAACTGCACCCGTCGCACCCCTTCCACTCCGCCGGCTCCATTCGGAGCTGGCATCCGCGTGGAAGGGGGTTTCCCGCTGGGTGGGCTGGCGGCCTTCTGGCGGTCGCCCGCCAGCCCAGTGGGAAACTCAGAATGACCGTCTTCTGGCGGTTCCTGCTTGGCGGGCGGCGACCGCCGCCCGCCAATCTCGGAATCAGGCCCTTAGTGTTTTCTTACACTCTAAGCGCCCCTCTACACACTACACTAGCCTAGGGGTCCATTCGTGGTTCTCATTCCACTTTCTTAGTATATGGTTTGTGTTGCCCCTAGGCCTATTGCATCCTAATGTATTCTGCAATGTTTGCAGCACTTTCTGACTGTTTTACTTACCGGATTTGGTTAGTTGTGTATATTTTGTGTATGATACTTACCTCCTAAGGGAGTATATCCTCTGAGATATTTTTGGCACATTGTCACTAAAATAAAGTACCTTTATTTTTAGTAACTCTGAGTATTGTGTTTCTTATGATATAGTACCTATGTGATATAAGTGGTATTGCATGAACTTTGCATGTCTCCTAGTTCAGCCTTGGTTGCTCTTCTATAGCTACCTCTATCAGCCTAAGCTGCTAGAACACTACTACACTCTACTAATAAGGGATAACTGGACCTGGCATAAGGTGTAAGCACCATTGTTACCCACTACAAGCCAGGCCAGCCTCCTACAGTTGGACATTAGTGACTGAAATATCAGAGGGGGTCAGGGACATCACCCACCTGGACTAACCAGTTAGATGCTCACCGGGGGCCTCTGTAGGAAAGTACCATCTTGCCTGGCATGTTACCCCCATTTTTCACTGTATATATGTTGTTTTAGTTGTATGTGTCACTGGGACCCTGGTAACCCAGGGCCCCAGTGCTCATAAGTGTGCCTGAATGTGTTACCTGTGTAGTGACTAACTGTCTCACTGAGGCTCTGCTAATCAGAACCTCAGTGGTTATGCTCTCTCATTTCTTTCCAAATTGTCACTAACAGGCTAGTGACCATTTTTACCAATTTACATTGGCTTACTGGAACACCCTTATAATTCCCTAGTATATGGTACTGAGGTACCCAGGGTATTGGGGTTCCAGGAGATCCCTATGGGCTGCAGCATTTCTTTTGCCACCCATAGGGAGCTCTGACAATTCTTACACAGGCCTGCCACTGCAGCCTGAGTGAAATAACGTCCACGTTATTTCACAGCCATTTTACACTGCACTTAAGTAACTTATAAGTCACCTATATGTCTAACCTTTACCTGGTAAAGGTTAGGTGCAAAGTTACTTAGTGTGAGGGCACCCTGGCACTAGCCAAGGTGCCCCCACATTGTTCAGAGCCAATTCCCTGAACTTTGTGAGTGCGGGACACCATTACACGCGTGCACTACATATAGGTCACTACCTATATGTAGCTTCACAATGGTAACTCCGAATATGGACATGTAACATGTCTATGATCATGGAATTGCCCCCTCTATGCCATCCTGGCATAGTTGGCACAATCCCATGATCCCAGTGGTCTGTAGCACAGACCCTGGTACTGCCAAACTGCTCTTCCTGGGGTTTCACTGCAGCTGCTGATGCTGCCAACCCCTCAGACAGGCATCTGCCCTCCTGGGGTCCAGCCAGGCCTGGCCCAGGATGGCAGAACAAAGAACTTCCTCTGAGAGAGGGTGTGACACCCTCTCCCTTTGGAAAATGGTGTGAAGGCAGGGGAGGAGTAGCCTCCCCCAGCCTCTGGAAATGCTTTGTTGGGCACAGATGTGCCCAATTCTGCATAAGCCAGTCTACACCGGTTCAGGGGACCCCTTAGCCCTGCTCTGGCGCGAAACTGGACAAAGGAAAGGGGAGTGACCACTCCCCTGACCTGCACCTTCCCTGGGAGGTGTCCAGAGCTCCTCCAGTGTGCTCCAGACCTCTGCCATCTTGGAAACAGAGGTGCTGCTGGCACACTGGACTGCTCTGAGTGGCCAGTGCCACCAGGTGACGTCAGAGACTCCTTCTGATAGGCTCCTTCAGGTGTTAGTAGCCTATCCTCTCTCCTAAGTAGCCAAACCCTCTTTTCTGGCTATTTAGGGTCTCTGTCTCTGGGGAAACTTTAGATAACGAATGCAAGAGCTCATCCGAGTTCCTCTGCATCTCTCTCTTCACATTCTGCCAAGGAATCGACTGCTGACCGCGCTGGAAGCCTGCAAACCTGCAACATAGTAGCAAAGACGACTACTGCAACTCTGTAACGCTGATCCTGCCGCCTTCTCGACTGTTTTCCTGCTTGTGCATGCTGTGGGGGTAGTCTGCCTCCTCTCTGCACCAGAAGCTCCGAAGAAATCTCCCGTGGGTCGACGGAATCTTCCCCCTGCAACCGCAGGCACCAAAAAGCTGCATTACCGGTCCCTTGGGTCTCCTCTCAGCACGACGAGCGAGGGCCCTCGAATCCAGCGACTCTGTCCAAGTGACCCCCACAGTCCAGTGACTCTTCAGTCCAAGTTTGGTGGAGGTAAGTCCTTGCCTCACCTCGCTGGGCTGCATTGCTGGGAACCGCGAGTTTTGCAGCTACTCCGGCCCCTGCGCACTTCCGGCAGAAATCCTTTGTGCACAGCCAAGCCTGGGTCCACGGCACTCTAACCTGCATTGCACGACTTTCTAAGTTGGTCTCCGGCGACGTGGGATTCCTTTGTGCGACTTCGGGTGAGCACCGTTTCACGCATCCTTGTAGTGCCTGTTTCTGGCACTTCTACGGGTGCTACCTGCTGCTGAGAGGGCTCCTTGTCTTGCTCTACGTCCCCTCTCTCTTCCGGTCCAATTTGCGACCTCCTGGTCCCTCCAGGGCCACAGCAGCGTCCAAAAACGCTAACCGCACGATTTGCAGCTAGCAAGGCTTGTTGGCTTTCTTTTGGCGGGAAAATACTTCTGCACGACTCTCCACGGCGAGAGGGATCCGTCCACCAAAGGGGAAGTCTCTAGCCCTTTTCGTTCCTGCAGAAACCTCAGCTTCTTCTGTCCAGTAGAAGCTTCTTTGCACCCGCAGCTGGCATTTCCTGGGCATTTGCCCATCTCCGACTTGCTTGTGACTTTTGTACTTGGTCCCCTTGTTCCACAGGTACCCTAGATTGGAAATCCACAGTTGTTGCATTGTTGGTTTGTGTCTTTCCTGCATTATTCCTCTAACACGACTTCTTTGTCCTTAGGGGAACTTTAGTGCACTTTGCACTCACTTTTCAGGGTCTTGGGGAGGGTTATTTTTCTAACTCTCACTATTTTCTAATAGTCCCAGCGACCCTCTACAAGGTCACATAGGTTTGGGGTCCATTCGTGGTTCGCATTCCACTTTTGGAGTATATGGTTTGTGTTGCCCCTATCCCTATGTTTCCCCATTGCATCCTATTGTAACTATACATTGTTTGCACTGTTTTCTAAGACTATACTGCATATTTTTGCTATTGTGTATATATATCTTGTGTATATTTCCTATCCTCTCACTGAGGGTACACTCTAAGATACTTTGGCATATTGTCATAAAAATAAAGTACCTTTATTTTTAGTATAACTGTGTATTGTGTTTTCTTATGATATTGTGCATATGACACTAAGTGGTACTGTGGTAGCTTCACACGTCTCCTAGTTCAGCCTAAGCTGCTCTGCTAAGCTACCATTATCTATCAGCCTAAGCTGCTAGACACCCTATACACTAATAAGGGATAACTGGGCCTGGTGCAAGGTGCAAGTACCCCTTGGTACTCACTACAAGCCAGTCCAGCCTCCTACAGCCTCTGCACATCTTGTTTCCAAGATGGCAGAATCAAGTGGCCACCTTGCATAGCTCTGTGCACCTCCCTATGGGAGGAGCTGGACAGGGGGGTGGTCACTCCCAAGTCTTTTCTGTGTTTTCATGCCAGATCGGGAATCAGGGGTTCCTGTACTGATGCAAACCGGTTTATGCAGGGAGGGCACCAAATGCGCCCTTCAAAGCAGTCTGGTGGCGCTGAGAGGCCACCCCTCCCCAGCCCAGAGACACCCATTTCAAAAGGGAGAGGTGGTCACACCTCTACCCTACAGGAAATCATTTGTTCTGCCTTCCCCTGCTCGAGTTAGGCTCATCAGCAAGAGGGCAGAACAGTGTTGATGGTCGGCAACAGCACAGGCTGGCATGCAGACCCCGCAAGGCTGTACAGGCAGACCTGGGGGGTCCTCTAAGGAACCCCCAGAGTACATAGTATCATACAACTAACACTGACATCGGTGTAGTTGCATGATTCCAACATGTTTGATACCAAACATGCCTAGGTTCGAAGAAGCCATTATGTACTTAGACTACTGGTGTCCACTACATACCTTACATGGCTTCCCCGCACTTACAAAACCCTGGGAATGAAGTCTGGGGTTTGTAGCGGCACCTTTGCTCATGCAGGGATGCCCACACACTCAGGACCATGCACCCTGCCCTTGCACTCAAGGGCCTACCATAGGGGTGACATATAGGGGGTCATTCTGACCCTGGCGGTCCAACAGGCTGGCGGTGCTTCATAGCCCATTACAGCCGCGGTCGGAAAACCGGGTCCGGCGGTTTCCCACCTGATTTCCCCCCGGCTGTGCGAATCCTCCATGGTGGCGCTGCAAGCAGCGCCGCCATGGGGATTCTGACCTCCTTCCCGCCAGCCTGTTTCTGGCGGTTTTTTCCACCAGGAACAGGCTGGTGGGAACGGGTGTCCTGGGGCCCCTGGGGGCCCCTGAACTGCCCATGCCACTGGCATGGGCAGTGCAGGGGCCCACTAACAGGGCCCCAGTATGCTTTTCACTGTCTTCCTAGCAGACAGTGAAAAGCGTGACAGGTGCAACTGCACCCGTCGCACACCTGCAACACCGCCGGCTCCATTCGGAGCCGGCTTCAGTGTTGCAGGCCGCTTTCCCCGCTGGGCCGGCGGGCGCTATATTGGCTAGCACCCGCCGGTCCAGCGGGAAAGTCAGAATGGCCCCAGCGGCGCCTGGGTCAGAATGACCCCCATAGTGTCCAAGTGTTATGCCCACAATGTAAGGTAAGCCTTATATCTAAAGTGATAGGTGCATGCACCATTTCACTCAGGCTGCAATGGCAGGCTTGCAGACACAGTTTGCATGGGCTCCCATGGGTGGCACAATACATGGTGCAGCCCATGGGAGACCACTGGTGCACAAATGCCCTGGGTACCCGAGTACCATATACTAGGGACTTGAATGGGAGCACCAGGATGCCAATTGTGGGGTCTAAAAGTTACCATTTAGAGGTGAGAGCACTGACACTAGGGTCCTGGTTAGCAGGATCCCAGTGTACTACAGTCTAAACACACTGACACCAGGAAAAAAGTGGGGACAACTATGCTAGAAAGATGCTATTTTCCTACACCGAGGACAGAAGGTGATGCAACAGTGCTCGCCGCTCACGAGCCAAAGGACACTGCTGAACACCGCAGGACAGCAGGAAACATGACAGTGCTCACAGCTCACAACCCCAAGGACACCACTGTACCCCTGGGACAGCAGGACATGTGACAGTGCTCACCACTCAGTACCCCAAGGGTACGACTGAACAACCCTCTACCCTTCATCTGCCATGAGGTCACTTCTCCAGAACTTAAGGACACAGCACTTCTGGACAATCCTTCAAGCAATGTTTGTCCTAAAACCTCACAGACCAAGAAGTGTATCACTGAACTCCTAAGTATCTGACTCTTGGGGGGTAGCGAGACCTAGCAGTCAAGGTATATTATTAAAGAGTGACACAAACAGCACACAGTCTTAGAAAGTCCATGGGGGGGCGTAATTACAGTAGCTGTCTGGAGGCTTCAAGCCCCTGTCCTGGACACAGGGAGATATTGTAGGAGGCTGGACTGGCTTGTAGTGAGTACCAAGGGGTACTTGCACCTTGCACCAGGCCCAGTTATCCCTTATTAGTGTATAGGGTGTCTAGCAGCTTAGGCTGATAGATAATGGTAGCTTAGCAGAGCAGCTTAGGCTGAACTAGGAGACGTGTGAAGCTACTACAGTACCACAAGTGTCACTTGCACAATATCATAAGAAAACACAATACACAGTTATACTAAAAATAAAGGTACTTTATTTTTATGACAATATGCCAAAGTATCTTAGAGTGTACCCTCAGTGAGAGGATAGGAAATATACACAAGATATATATACACAATAGCAAAAATATGCAGTATAGTCTTAGAAAACAGTGCAAACAATGTATAGTTACAATAGGATGCAATGGGGAAACATAGGGATAGGGGCAACACAAACCATATACTCCAAAAGTGGAATGCGAACCACGAATGGACCCCAAACCTATGTGACCTTGTAGAGGGTCGCTGGGACTATTAGAAAATAGTGAGAGTTAGAAAAATAACCCTCCCCAAAACCCTGAAAAGTAAGTGCAAAGTGCACTAAAGTTCCCCTAAGGATAAAGAAGTCGTGTTAGAGGAATAATGCAGGAAAGACACAAACCAACAATGCAACAACGATGGATTTCCAATCTAGGGTACCCGTGGAACAAGGGGATCAAGTCCAAAAGTCACAAGCAAGTCGGAGATGGGCATATGCCCAGGAAATGCCAGCTGTGGATGCAAAGAAGCTTCTACTGGACAAAAGAAGCTGAGGTTTCTGCAGGAACGAAAAGGGCTAGAGACTTCCCCTTTGGTGGACGGATCCCTCTCACCGTGGAGAGTCGTGCAGAAGTGTTTTCCCGCTGAAAGAACGCCAACAAGCCTTGCTAGCTGCAAATCGTGCAGTTGGCGTTTTTGGATGCTGCTGTGGCCCAGGAGGGACCAGGAGGTCGCAAATTGGACCAGGAGGTAAAGGAGACGTCGAGCAAGACAAGGAGCCCTCTTAGCAGCAGGTAGCACCCGGAGAAGTGCCAGAAACAGGCACTACGAGGATGCGTGAAACGGTGCTCACCCGAAGTTACACAAAGGAGTCCCACGTCGCCGGAGATCAACTTAGAAAGTCGTGCAATGCAGGTTAGAGTGCCGTGGACCCAGGCTGGACTGTGCACAAAGGATTTCCGCCGGAAGTGCACGGAGGCCGGAGTAGCTGCAAAAGTCGCGGTTCCCAGCAATGCAGTCTAGCGAGGTGAGGCAAGGACTTACCTCCACCAAACTTGGACTGAAGAGTCACTGGACTGTGGGGCCACTTGGACAGAGTTGCTGGATTCGAGGGACCTCGCTCGTCGTGCTGAGAGGAGACCCAAGGGACCGGTAATGCAGCTTTTTGGTGCCTGCGGTTGCAGGGGGAAGATTCCGTCGACCCACAGGAGATTTCTTCGGAGCTTCTAGTGCAGAGAGGAGGCAGACTACCCCCACAGCATGCACCACCAGGAAAACAGTCGAGAAGGCGGCAGGATCAGCGTTACAGAGTTGCAGTAGTCGTCTTTGCTACTATGTTGCAGTTTTGAGGGCTTCCAGCGCGGTCAGCAGTCGATTCCTTGGCAGAAGGTGAAGAGAGAGATGCAGAGGAACTCGGATGAGCTCTTGCATTCGTTATCTAAAGTTTCCCCAGAGACAGAGACCCTAAATAGCCAGAAAAGAGGGTTTGGCTACCTAGGAGAGAGGATAGGCTAGCAACACCTGAAGGAGCCTATCACAAGGAGTCTCTGACGTCACCTGGTGGCACTGGCCACTCAGAGCAGTCCAGTGTGCCAGCAGCACCTCTGTTTCCAAGATGGCAGAGGTCTGGAGCACACTGGAGGAGCTCTGGACACCTCCCAGGGGAGGTGCAGGTCAGGGGAGTGGTCACTCCCCTTTCCTTTGTCCAGTTTCGCGCCAGAGCAGGGCTAAGGGGTCCCCTGAACCGGTGTAGACTGGCTTATGCAGAATTGGGCACATCTGTGCCCAACAAAGCATTTCCAGAGGCTGGGGGAGGCTACTCCTCCCCTGCCTTCACACCATTTTCCAAAGGGAGAGGGTGTAACACCCTCTCTCAGAGGAAGTCCTTTGTTCTGCCATCCTGGGCCAGGCCTGGCTGGACCCCAGGAGGGCAGATGCCTGTCTGAGGGGTTGGCAGCAGCAGCAGCTGCAGTGAAACCCCAGGAAAGGCAGTTTGGCAGTACCAGGGTCTGTGCTACAGACCACTGGGATCATGGGATTGTGCCAACTATGCCAGGATGGTATAGAGGGGGCAATTCCATGATCATAGACATGTTACATGGCCATATTCGGAGTTACCATTGTGAAGCTACATATAGGTAGTGACCTATATGTAGTGCACGCGTGTAATGGTGTCCCCGGACTTTGGCCCTGAACAATGTGGGGGCACCTTGGCTAGTGCCAGGGTGCCCTCACACTAAGTAACTTTGCACCTAACCTTTACCAGGTAAAGGTTAGACATATAGGTGACTTATAAGTTACTTAAGTGCAGTGTAAAATGGCTGTGAAATAACGTGGACGTTATTTCACTCAGGCTGCAGTGGCAGGCCTGTGTAAGAATTGTCAGAGCTCCCTATGGGTGGCAAAAGAAATGCTGCAGCCCATAGGGATCTCCTGGAACCCCAATACCCTGGGTACCTCAGTACCATATACTAGGGAATTATAAGGGTGTAAGCCAATGTAAATTGGTAAAATTGGTCACTAGCCTGTTAGTGACAATTTGGAAAGAAATGAGAGAGCATAACCACTGAGGTTCTGATTAGCAGAGCCTCAGTGAGACAGTTAGTCACTACACAGGTAACACATTCAGGCACACTTATGAGCACTGGGGCCCTGGCTGGCAGGGTCCCAGTGACACATACAACTAAAACAACATATATACAGTGAAAAATGGGGGTAACATGCCAGGCAAGATGGTACTTTCCTACAGATATGAAGAAGGGTTCCAACCAAAGAGACAATTACTTCCGGAAGGGCCTTTAATATATTTCTTGGGCAGCAACCCAATGAGCAAAGGAGCCAGGCTTCGTATGCAGTACGGAAATAGAGGAGCATTTTTATGGAAATTTGGCATAGGGCAGTGCACAATTTGCTGCCTAGCACCACCATAGGCATGTTTGCACCATGGTGCAGGGTGCCTGCACTGCATGCAGGATTGTTTTTGTGCAGGAAGGGACACCTACCGGCACAAACACAATCCCAAGAGATGTTTTCCTCTTTCTATGGGTGCTGCGCAATGCAGCACACATTGAAAGAGAAAAAAAAACCAAAGAGAAATAATATTTCTCCTCGTTATGTCTCACCTTGGGAGGTGTAAGGTGTTGGCGCTTGCCCAGGTTTATGTGATTTTGTAAATCTTGGACAGCATCAAAATCCATGTGTGTTGTGTGGGAACAGTGTGCTCCCATTCAAGTCCCTAGTATATGGTACTCGGGTACCCAGGGCATTTGTGCACCAGTGGTCTCCCATGGGCTGCACCATGTATTGTGCCACCCATGGGAGCCCATGCAAACTGTGTCTGCAAGCCTGCCATTGCAGCCTGAGTGAAATGGTGCATGCACCTATCACTTTAGATATAAGGCTTACCTTACATTGTGGGCATAACACTTGGACACTATGGGGGTCATTCTGACCCAGGCGCCGCTGGGGCCATTCTGACTTTCCCGCTGGACCGGCGGGTGCTAGCCAATATAGCGCCCGCCGGCCCAGCGGGAAAGCGGCCTGCAACACTGAAGCCGGCTCCGAATGGAGCCGGCGGTGTTGCAGGTGTGCGACGGGTGCAGTTGCACCCGTCACGCTTTTCACTGTCTGCTAGGAAGACAGTGAAAAGCATACTGGGGCCCTGTTAGTGGGCCCCTGCACTGCCCATGCCAGTGGCATGGGCAGTGCAGGGGCCCCCAGGGGCCCCAGGACACCCGTTCCCACCAGCCTGTTCCTGGCGGTAAAAACCGCCAGAAACAGGCTGGCGGGAAGGAGGTCAGAATCCCCATGGCGGCGCTGCTTGCAGCGCCACCATGGAGGATTCGCACAGCCGGGGGAAATCAGGTGGGAAACCGCCGGACCCGGTTTTCCGACCGCGGCTGTAATGGGCTATGAAGCACCGCCAGCCTGTTGGACCGCCAGGGTCAGAATGACCCCCTATATGTCACCCCTATGGTAGGCCCTTGAGTGCAAGGGCAGGGTGCATGGTCCTGAGTGTGTGGGCATCCCTGCATGAGCAAAGGTGCCGCTACAAACCCCAGACTTCATTCCCAGGGTTTTGTAAGTGCGGGGAAGCCATGTAAGGTATGTAGTGGACACCAGTAGTCTAAGTACATAATGGCTTCTTCGAACCTAGGCATGTTTGGTATCAAACATGTTGGAATCATGCAACTACACCGATGTCAGTGTTAGTTGTATGATACTATGTACTCTGGGGGTTCCTTAGAGGACCCCCCAGGTCTGCCTGTACAGCCTTGCGGGGTCTGCATGCCAGCCTGTGCTGTTGCCGACCATCAACACTGTTCTGCCCTCTTGCTGATGAGCCTAACTCGAGCAGGGGAAGGCAGAACAAATGATTTCCTGTAGGGTAGAGGTGTGACCACCTCTCCCTTTTGAAATGGGTGTCTCTGGGCTGGGGAGGGGTGGCCTCTCAGCGCCACCAGACTGCTTTGAAGGGCGCATTTGGTGCCCTCCCTTCATAAACCGGTTTGCATCAGTACAGGAACCCCTGATTCCCGATCTGGCATGAAAACACAGAAAAGACTTGGGAGTGACCACCCCCCTGTCCAGCTCCTCCCATAGGGAGGTGCACAGAGCTATGCAAGGTGGCCACTTGATTCTGCCATCTTGGAAACAAGATGTGCAGAGGCTGTAGGAGGCTGGACTGGCTTGTAGTGAGTACCAAGGGGTACTTGCACCTTGCACCAGGCCCAGTTATCCCTTATTAGTGTATAGGGTGTCTAGCAGCTTAGGCTGATAGATAATGGTAGCTTAGCAGAGCAGCTTAGGCTGAACTAGGAGACGTGTGAAGCTACTACAGTACCACAAGTGTCACTTGCACAATATCATAAGAAAACACAATACACAGTTATACTAAAAATAAAGGTACTTTATTTTTATGACAATATGCCAAAGTATCTTAGAGTGTACCCTCAGTGAGAGGATAGGAAATATACACAAGATATATATACACAATAGCAAAAATATGCAGTATAGTCTTAGAAAACAGTGCAAACAATGTATAGTTACAATAGGATGCAATGGGGACACATAGGGATAGGGGCAACACAAACCATATACTCCAAAAGTGGAATGCGAACCACGAATGGACCCCAAACCTATGTGACCTTGTAGAGGGTCGCTGGGACTATTAGAAAATAGTGAGAGTTAGAAAAATAACCCTCCCCAAAACCCTGAAAAGTAAGTGCAAAGTGCACTAAAGTTCCCCTAAGGATAAAGAAGTCGTGTTAGAGGAATAATGCAGGAAAGACACAAACCAACAATGCAACAACGATGGATTTCCAATCTAGGGTACCCGTGGAACAAGGGGATCAAGTCCAAAAGTCACAAGCAAGTCGGAGATGGGCATATGCCCAGGAAATGCCAGCTGTGGATGCAAAGAAGCTTCTACTGGACAAAAGAAGCTGAGGTTTCTGCAGGAACGAAAAGGGCTAGAGACTTCCCCTTTGGTGGACGGATCCCTCTCACCGTGGAGAGTCGTGCAGAAGTGTTTTCCCGCTGAAAGAACGCCAACAAGCCTTGCTAGCTGCAAATCGTGCAGTTCGCGTTTTTGGATGCTGCTGTGGCCCAGGAGGGACCAGGAGGTCGCAAATTGGACCAGGAGGTAAAGGAGACGTCGAGCAAGACAAGGAGCCCTCTTAGCAGCAGGTAGCACCCGGAGAAGTGCCAGAAACAGGCACTACGAGGATGCGTGAAACAGTGCTCACCCGAAGTTACACAAAGGAGTCCCACGTCGCCGGAGATCAACTTAGAAAGTCGTGCAATGCAGGTTAGAGTGCCGTGGACCCAGGCTGGACTGTGCACAAAGGATTTCCGCCGGAAGTGCACGGAGGCCGGAGTAGCTGCAAAAGTCGCGGTTCCCAGCAATGCAGTCTAGCGAGGTGAGGCAAGGACTTACCTCCACCAAACTTGGACTGAAGAGTCACTGGACTGTGGGGGCCACTTGGACAGAGTTGCTGGATTCGAGGGACCTCGCTCGTCGTGCTGAGAGGAGACCCAAGGGACCGGTAATGCAGCTTTTTGGTGCCTGCGGTTGCAGGGGGAAGATTCCGTCGACCCACAGGAGATTTCTTCGGAGCTTCTAGTGCAGAGAGGAGGCAGACTACCCCCACAGCATGCACCACCAGGAAAACAGTCGAGAAGGCGGCAGGATCAGCGTTACAGAGTTGCAGTAGTCGTCTTTGCTACTATGTTGCAGTTTTGAGGGCTTCCAGCGCGGTCAGCAGTCGATTCCTTGGCAGAAGGTGAAGAGAGAGATGCAGAGGAACTGAGGAACTCGGATGAGCTCTTGCATTCGTTATCTAAAGTTTCCCCAGAGACAGAGACCCTAAATAGCCAGAAAAGAGGGTTTGGCTACCTAGGAGAGAGGATAGGCTGGCAACACCTGAAGGAGCCTATCACAAGGAGTCTCTGACGTCACCTGGTGGCACTGGCCACTCAGAGCAGTCCAGTGTGCCAGCAGCACCTCTGTTTCCAAGATGGCAGAGGTCTGGAGCACACTGGAGGAGCTCTGGACACCTCCCAGGGGAGGTGCAGGTCAGGGGAGTGGTCACTCCCCTTTCCTTTGTCCAGTTTCGCGCCAGAGCAGGGCTAAGGGGTCCCCTGAACCGGTGTAGACTGGCTTATGCAGAATTGGGCACATCTGTGCCCAACAAAGCATTTCCAGAGGCTGGGGAGGCTACTCCTCCCCTGCCTTCACACCATTTTCCAAAGGGAGAGGGTGTAACACCCTCTCTCAGAGGAAGTCCTTTGTTCTGCCATCCTGGGCCAGGCCTGGCTGGACCCCAGGAGGGCAGATGCCTGTCTGAGTGGTTGGCAGCAGCAGCAGCTGCAGTGAAACCCCAGGAAAGGCAGTTTGGCAGTACCAGGGTCTGTGCTACAGACCACTGGGATCATGGGATTGTGCCAACTATGCCAGGATGGTATAGAGGGGGCAATTCCATGATCATAGACATGTTACATGGCCATATTCGGAGTTACCATTGTGAAGCTACATATAGGTAGTGACCTATATGTAGTGCACGCGTGTAATGGTGTCCCCGGACTTTGGCCCTGAACAATGTGGGGGCACCTTGGCTAGTGCCAGGGTGCCCTCACACTAAGTAACTTTGCACCTAACCTTTACCAGGTAAAGGTTAGACATATAGGTGACTTATAAGTTACTTAAGTGCAGTGTAAAATGGCTGTGAAATAACGTGGACGTTATTTCACTCAGGCTGCAGTGGCAGGCCTGTGTAAGAATTGTCAGAGCTCCCTATGGGTGGCAAAAGAAATGCTGCAGCCCATAGGGATCTCCTGGAACCCCAATACCCTGGGTACCTCAGTACCATATACTAGGGAATTATAAGGGTGTAAGCCAATGTAAATTGGTAAAATTGGTCACTAGCCTGTTAGTGACAATTTGGAAAGAAATGAGAGAGCATAACCACTGAGGTTCTGATTAGCAGAGCCTCAGTGAGACAGTTAGTCACTACACAGGTAACACATTCAGGCACACTTATGAGCACTGGGGCCCTGGCTGGCAGGGTCCCAGTGACACATACAACTAAAACAACATATATACAGTGAAAAATGGGGGTAACATGCCAGGCAAGATGGTACTTTCCTACAGATATGAAGAAGGGTTCCAACCAAAGAGACAATTACTTCCGGAAGGGCCTTTAATATATTTCTTGGGCAGCAACCCAATGAGCAAAGGAGCCAGGCTTCGTATGCAGTACGGAAATAGAGGAGCATTTTTATGGAAATTTGGCATAGGGCAGTGCACAATTTGCTGCCTAGCACCACCATAGGCATGTTTGCACCATGGTGCAGGGTGCCTGCACTGCATGCAGGATTGTTTTTGTGCAGGAAGGGACACCTACCGGCACAAACACAATCCCAAGAGATGTTTTCCTCTTTCTATGGGTGCTGCGCAATGCAGCACACATTGAAAGAGAAAAAAAACCAAAGAGAAATAATATTTCTCCTCGTTATGTCTCACCTTGGGAGGTGTAAGGTGTTGGCGCTTGCCCAGGTTTATGTGATTTTGTAAATCTTGGACAGCATCAAAATCCATGTGTGTTGTGTGGGAACACCCAGGGCAAGGCTCTTGGGACGCCTCTTTGGCGCAGTGTAAGGCAATGCAGTGATCTGCACGCCCTTGCCTCACTCCAGATTTACAAGGCCAGGAAAAGCCACGCAAAGTGGCATTGCGCGGCGTCATAGATATGTTTTTTTGAATCTGTGCCACTAATGCGTCACATAAAGTGACGCGCCGGTGTTGCAAGGGGATTATAAATATGCCAGAATATCCAGAGGAACGAAGGACTCGAAGATCAGAGCATTAACCTCAAAGAATGTACTCAAGCCCTTCAGCTCCTGAGAACCTGCAGCGATGGGAGAAGAGCTGGTTAACATGGATAAGAATCCTTAGCAAGAATTGGACACAGAGCTGACACACAAGGACAAAGCTATTTAGGATGATTAGAACACAACCAAAATTAACCATTATTTTTATTTTGAGCGTTGCCTTGTTTAGCTGTATTTACCACTTCCGGGGGAGTGTTGTTGGAGGTAAACAAGTCATAGGCAGTTGTGTGCACACTGTTGCCAGGATGCCCCAGGAAGTCGGCTGAGAAGCAGCTCTCCTCAGTTGGAGGAGTACAGACTGAATGTGTGAAGTGAAGGGGATGTGACAGCAGCTGGTCCTGGAGAGCTGCTCATGAGGGGAGAGGGTGTGGGGAGAGAGCCAGGATGGCGTGGATGGGAGGGCTGGGCAGGCAGATCACAGTGAGAGGCCGAGGGGGAAGGATGGGAAAGTTGAGGTTGGGCCGTCAGACGTGGAACTGTGCATGGAGTCGGGTGGCATAACCCTGTGTGTGGCCACATCTTCAGGCTGTTGAGGATCTCTCACTTGAATGACACTCAGAGGAGGGATTGTATTGTAGCATTTGTGTAGCGCTTACTACCACTATGTGGGGCCCCGAAGCGCTAGTCTTTACCAAGTTAGTACAAGTTTGGCCTTAATACTCAACCAAGTTAGTACAAGTTTGGGCTTCATACTAAACCAGATTAGAACATATTTGGCCTTAGTGCTCAACCAAGTCCAAGTTCAAGGTCAAGCTGCTGGTCTGTCACCCACTGAAAGATTACGGAGGCAGCATTTCTGGTTTTTGGTGTCCTGCTCTGGATGTCCAATCGCACCCGTGGGCAGGGTCTTTGGCGCAGGGGACACAGTGTTGAACATGCAAGTTCCACCAATTATTCCAAATGAGTAGCCATGTCGCGCTTGGCTCAAAGGTTATAACATTGCGGTCCCTTTCGGCCACTTGTCAGAGACATAAATGCATGCTCTTATGGCATCCGAGGATTTTCAAGGGCTCATACCTTTCTTTGTCATTGTCTGCGCATCTGTTTACTGAACCCGTGAGACACTCAGTTTAAAGGACAGGTGGAATACTGTATGGGTACAGGGTGAAACACTGCACCACTTGTCTCACTCACAATTTAAAGGAGAGATGGTGGCGTTGGTCGACTCTGTGTTCATTGTTGGCTTTGTGGTCATTGGATTTGACGCTGTCGGTCTTATATAGGCACGGCCTGGTGCGCTGACGTCAGCTCCTTTCACGACTTTTCACACCAGAAGCACAGAGCCAGGAAGGACACTAACACTGGTGCGCCAGAATTAGGGCCATAAAAAGGGAAGTCCCTGTCCATGGAAATCAGTTCATAGAGCAGGAAGGATGATTGGGTTAGTAAGGAATCTGCAACTAGAATATGTCTCTACCAGATAATTACCACATAGTTACAGAAGGGAAGTAACTTGTTCATCTGGTAGAGACTTCTGGTTGCAGATTACATACCTTAGAATAGATATCCAAGCAATACAAACCCCCAAGGTGGGTCTGCGAACCACAATCACACTAGGAAGTCCTGCAGGACCGAACAGGCAAGGTACTGGTCACTGCAGACCTGACTGTCGTGGAAGTATTTTGGTGAAAATGTGAAGGACGCCCAAGTTGCTGCCTAACCGATGTCTAGGACTGGAACTCTGTTTGCTAACTCAATGGTTGCAGCTGTCGTTGTGGTAGAATAAGCATGCAGGCCATCAGGAGGTTGCTTTTTAGCCAGTTGTAGGAGGCTGGACTGGCTTGTAGTGAGTACCAAGGGGTACTTGCACCTTGCACCAGGCCCAGTTATCCCTTATTAGTGTATAGGGTGTCTAGCAGCTTAGGCTGATAGATAATGGTAGCTTAGCAAAGCAGCTCAGGCTGAACTAGGAGACGTGTGAAGCTACTACAGTACCACTTAGTGTCATATGCACAATATCATAAGAAAACACAATACACAGTTATACTAAAAATAAAGGTACTTTATTTTTATGACAATATGCCAAAGTATCTTAGAGTGTACCCTCAGTGAGAGGATAGGAAATATACACAAGATATATATACACAATAGCAAAAATATGCAGTATAGTCTTAGAAAACAGTGCAAACAATGTATAGTTACAATAGGATGCAATGGGGAAACATAGGGATAGGGGCAACACAAACCATATACTCCAGAAGTGGAATGCGAACCACGAATGGACCCCAAACCTATGTGACCTTGTAGAGGGTCGCTGGGACTATTAGAAAATAGTGAGAGTTAGAAAAATAACCCTCCCCAAGACCCTGAAAAGTGAGTGCAAAGTGCACTAAAGTTCCCCTAAGGACAAAATAGTCGTGTTAGAGGGAAAATGCAAGGAAAACACAAATCAGCAATGCAACAACGATGGATTCCTGACTGAGGGTACCTGTGGAACAAGGGGACCAAGTCCAAAAGTCACAAGCAACTCGGAGATGGGCAGATGCCCAAGAAATGCCAGCGGTTGGTGCAAAGAAGCTCTTTCTAGGCTGAAGAACTGTGAATACTGCCGGAACGACAAGGGCTAGAGACTTCCCCTTTGGAGGATGGATCCCCCACGCCTTGGAGAGTCGTGCAGAAGTGTTTTCCCGCCGGATGGACGCCAACAAGCCTTGCTACACGCAAATCGTGCGTTTGGCGTTTTTGGACGCTGCTGGGGCCCAGGAGGGACCAGAAGGTCGCAAATTGGACCTGCAGAGAGAGGAGACGTCGAGCAAGACAAAGAGCCCTCACTGAAGCAGGTAGCACCCGGAGAAGTGCCAGAAACAGGCACTACGAGGATGCGTGAAACGGTGCTCGCCGAAGTTGCACAAAGGAGTCCCACGTCGCCGGAGACCAACTTAGAAAGTCGTGCAATGCAGGTTAGAGTGCCGTGGACCCAGGCTTGGCTGTGCACGAAGGATTTCCTCCGGAAGTGCACAGGGGCCGGAGTAGCTTGCAAAGTCGCGGTTCCCAGCAATGCAGCCCAGCGAGGTGAGGCAAGGACTTACCTCCACCAAACTTGGGCTGAAGAGTCACTGGACTGTGGGGGTCACTTGGACGGTGTCGCTGGATTCGAGGGACCTCGCTCGTCGTGCTGAGAGGAGACCCAAGGGACCGGTAATGCAGCTTTTTGGTGCCTGCGGTTGCAGGGGGAAGATTCCGTCGACCCACGGGAGATTTCTTCGGAGCTTCTGGTGCAGAGAGGAGGCAGACTACCCCCACAGCATGCACAAGCAGGAAAACAGTCGAGAAGGCGGCAGGATCAGCGTTACAGAGTTGCAGTAGTCGTCTTTGCTACTATGTTGCAGGTTTGCAGGCTTCCAGCGCGGTCAGCGGTCGATTCCTTATCAGAAGGTGAAGAGGGAGATGCAGAGGAACTCGGCTGAGCTCATGCATTCGTTATCTGAAGTTTCCCCAGAGACAGAGACCCTAAATAGCCAGAAAAGAGGGTTTGGCTACCTAGGAGAGAGGAAAGGCTACTAACACCTGAGGGAGCCTATCAGCAGGAGTCTCTGACGTCACCTGGTGGCACTGGCCACTCAGAGCAGTCCAGTGTGCCAGCAGCACCTCTGTTTCCAAGATGGCAGAGGTCTGGAGTACACTGGAGGAGCTCTGGACACCTCCCAGGGGAGGTGCAGGTCAGGGGAGTGGTCACTCCCCTTTCCTTTGTCCAGTTTCGCGCCAGAGCAGGGGCTAAGGGGTCCCTGAACCGGTGTAGACTGGCTTATGCAGAATTGGGCACATCTGTGCCCAACAAAGCATTTCCAGAGGCTGGGGGAGGCTACTCCTCCCCTGCCTTCACACCATTTTCCAAAGGGAGAGGGTGTCACACCCTCTCTCAGAGGAAGTTCTTTGTTCTGCCATCCTGGGCCAGGCCTGGCTGGACCCCAGGAGGGCAGCTGCCTGTCTGAGGGGTTGGCAGCAGCAGCAGCTGCAGTGAAACCCCAGGAAGGGCAGTCTGGCAGTACCAGGGTCTGTGCTACAGACCACTGGGATCATGGAATTGTACCAACAATGCCAGGATGGCATAGAGGGGGCAATTCCATGATCATAGACATGTTACATGGCCATATTCGGAGTTACCATGGTGAAGCTACATATAGGTGGTGACCTATATGTAGTGCACGCGTGTAATGGTGTCCCCGCACTCACAAAGTTCAGGGAATTGGCTCTGAACAATGTGGGGGCACCTTGGCTAGTGCCAGGGTGCCCTCACACTAAGTAACTTTGCACCTAACCTTTACCAGGTAAAGGTTAGACATATAGGTGACTTATAAGTTACTTAAGTGCAGTGTAAAATGGCTGTGAAATAATGTGGACGTTATTTCACTCAGGCTGCAGTGGCAGGCCTGTGTAAGAATTGTCAGAGCTCCCTATGGGTGGCAAAAGAAATGCTGCAGCCCATAGGGATCTCCTGGAACCCCAATACCCTGGGTACCTCAGTACCATATACTAGGGAATTATAAGGGTGTTCCAGTAAGCCAATGTAAATTGGTAAAAATGGTCACTAGCCTGTTAGTGACAATTTGAAAGTAATGAGAGAGCATAACCACTGAGGTTCTGGTTAGCAGAGCCTCAGTGAGACAGTTAGGCACCACACAGGGAACATATACATGCACACCTATGAGCACTGGGGCCCTGTGTGACAGGGTCCCAGTGACACATACATATAGGCCACAAACCTATGAGCACTGGGGTCCTGCCAAGCAGGATCCCAGTGACACATAACAAACATACTGAAAACATAGTGTTTTCACTATGAGCACTGAGGCCTGGCTATCAGGATCCCAGTGAGACAGTGAAAACAGTGACAAACACCCTGACATACACTCACAAACAGGCCAAAAGTGGGGGTAACAAGGCTAGAAAGAGGCTACCTTCTCACACAACCCCCCCCCAAACGAAGGACAATAAGGCTAACCTTGGCCAGTTGAGACTTTATTGTCTAAGTGGTGATAAGTAGAGAGTAGCTCTGCAATAGACTGGTTACTCCCTTTATCATCCACTATATGGTTACTTCCCTGTGGGGATGTAAACCACCCTGTTTGAAGTTTTTTAGCTAACCAACAATGTGAAGATGTATTTTCAGAGTTTCTATCAGTAAGTTTTAGTTTAGAGCAGTGGGAATTATCCACTGAACCTATTTGTAATGATGGAAATGCCAGACAGGGATGCTGTCTCAGTAAAGCCATAGCTGGGCAAAAACTTTGTCCATTTGGCTGGAAGAGAGAACAGGGATGCTGTTTCTCTTGAGTTGGAGCAGGGCAGGGATGCTGTCCTATGAGCTCCACACTAGGGCAGGGATGCTGTCCTAAGTGTTGTGAGGTAGTGCAGGGTTTCTGCACTAAAGTTTCTCTGGGAGGGTTGGAGGGATGCTCCATGTTAACTAAAATGGTGCTCTTTTTGTCACCAATGTTAGTTATCCCACAGAGAGGTACTTCCACCTCAGGGAGTCCAGCTTTGCCAGCTGATGATTCCCTTGGAACAGGTGCCACCCCAGGAGAGGTTTCTCCCACCACAGGAATGGTATCCTGAATGGTAGGGTGGTTAGGGGATACTGTGATACCCTTTTTACCTGTTGATGGAGAGGGATCCTGAGTTTTCAGGCCTTCTCTCCTTTGCTTTTTCATTTCACTTGAAATGAGAGGGAACAATTCCTCAGGGATGCCCAGCATGGCTGCATGGGCATAAAACTCTACATCAGCCCAACCTGAGGTCTCTAGGTCATTACCTAAGAGACAGTCTACAGGTAAGCTAGGTGATACCACCACCTGCTTAGGGCCAGTAACTCCACCCCAACTAAACTGAATTATAGCTAAGGGAAGAAACTTAGTGGAGTTATGGACATCAATAATCTTATACTGTTGTCCAATGATGTGTTGTTCAGGAGGCACTAGGTTTTCAGTCACCAAAGTGAAACTGGCACCTGTGTCCCTGTAGGCCAAGGCCTCAACACCATTTATTGAAACTGTCTGCCTGTACTTATCCATTGTAAGGGGACAAGCAGCCAGTGTGGCAAGGCCAATGCCACTAGGTGTGACAGAAACTGTCTTGGGACTGATTACATCAGTTTCCACTATGGACCCATAAGTGAACCCAACTACACCCTTTGCTTGACTGTTGCCAGCAGTCCCACCACTAGTACCACTACTGCTAGGGGCACTAGAGCTTGATGTATTAGTGGTGGTAGGCTCAGGGGGTTTACCTGGACAGGACTTATCCCCTGGCCTATGGCCTCTGTTTTTACACACAAAGCACCAAGGCTTTTTAATGTGTGCAGGTTGAGAAGAAGAGGAAGAATTAGTTTTATTCCCACCCTCTGAAGAGTGTTTAAGATTTGAAGTGGGATCTTTGGTTTTACCCTTATCCCCATGCTTATCTTGAGATTTTTCACCATCTTTCTTCTTATTGCCATCTTTGTCACCCCCTGTATGAACTTTTCTGTTCACCCTTGTTCTGACCCATTGTCTGCCTTCTTTCCCAATTCTTGGGGAGAGGTCAGATCAGAGTCTACCAGGTACTGGTGCAACAAATCAGACACACAATTATTAAGTATATGCTCTCTCAGGATTGTGTTATACAGGCTTTCATAATCAGTAACTTTACTGCCATGTAACCACCCCTCCAAGGCCTTCACTGAATGGTCAATGAAATCAACCCAGTCTTGTGAAGACTCCTTTTTGGTCTCTCTGAACTTTATCCTGTACTGTTCAGTGGTTAAGCCATAACCATCCAGGAGTGCATTCTTAAGAACTGTAAAATTATTGGCATCATTTTCTTTCACAGTAAGGAGCCTATCCCTACCTTTTCCACTAAATGATAGCCATAGGATAGCAGCCCACTGCCTTTGAGGGACATCTTGTACAACACAGGCCCTCTCAAGTGCAGCAAACCACTTGTTAATGTCATCCCCCTCCTTGTAAGGGGGAACTATCTTGTGCAGATTCCTGGAATCATGCTCTTTTGCAGGATGACTATGGGGAATACTGCTGCTGCCACCATGGGTTTCTAAACCCAACTTCTGTCTTTCCTTCTCTAATTCTAAAGACTGTCTATCCAAATCCAGCTGTTGCTTCTTGAGCTTCAGTCTGGTTTGTTCCACTCTCAATCTATTGAGCTCCCTTTCTAACAATCTGTCATCAGGGTGGGTGGGAGGGACATTTCTAGATACAGAGGTATGATGGGAATGAACAGAAGGAGACCTGTCTCTTACAGAGGGCACCCTAACAGCTTGGCTAACAGTATAATGTGAGAGCACACCATCAGTATGGTGTGATTCAACCTCTGTACCAACTATGCTAGACTGTCTGGTAATGGGCAGGCTGAGAAGTTTCTTTCCTGAACCTTTTCCTGGGGGAGTCCCTGGATCAGATTGAGAACCATTAGCTACTTTTTCAACAGATTGGGCACTTATGGCCTTATCCTGTACTCTAAGCATGTTAATTAACAGTTCTAAGGAAGGATTCTTCCCTACACTCAAACCTCTCTCTATGCAGAGACTCCTTGCTCCTTTCCAGCTAAGGTGATCATATGCAAGTTTGGACAGTTCAACATTTTTTCCTGTGCCGGACATTTTTTAGAGAGAGTTAAAGTGATATAAAAAGAGAAAAAAGTTTTCAGAACTTTTTGGAAAGACAGAAAAAAACTTTTTAAACTTTTAAGAACTTTTTGAAAGTTTAGAAGTACTTTTCAGCACTTAGAAAAGAGTGAAAAGAGGAAATGCAAAACTTTTTGGCTATGTGTATATACACTGACCTTGTTTTGTATATTTTTCTCTTATGAAAAGTACAATGACAAGAGTGGTAAGTAGTCTCAAGCACTTATCCCACCACTGCACAACCAATGTAGGAGGCTGGACTGGCTTGTAGTGAGTACCAAGGGGTACTTGCACCTTGCACCAGGCCCAGTTATCCCTTATTAGTGTATAGGGTGTCTAGCAGCTTAGGCTGATAGATAATGGTAGCTTAGCAAAGCAGCTCAGGCTGAACTAGGAGACGTGTGAAGCTACTACAGTACCACTTAGTGTCATATGCACAATATCATAAGAAAACACAATACACAGTTATACAAAAAATAAAGGTACTTTATTTTTATGACAATATGCCAAAGTATCTTAGAGTGTACCCTCAGTGAGAGGATAGGAAATATACACAAGATATATATACACAATAGCAAAAATATGCAGTATAGTCTTAGAAAACAGTGCAAACAATGTATAGTTACAATAGGATGCAATGGGGAAACATAGGGATAGGGGCAACACAAACCATATACTCCAGAAGTGGAATGCGAACCACGAATGGACCCCAAACCTATGTGACCTTGTAGACGGTCGCTGGGACTATTAGAAAATAGTGAGAGTTAGAAAAATAACCCTCCCCAAGACCCTGAAAAGTGAGTGCAAAGTGCACTAAAGTTCCCCTAAGGACAAAATAGTCGTGTTAGAGGGAAAATGCAAGGAAAACACAAATCAGCAATGCAACAACGATGGATTCCTGACTGAGGGTACCTGTGGAACAAGGGGACCAAGTCCAAAAGTCACAAGCAACTCGGAGATGGGCAGATGCCCAAGAAATGCCAGCGGTTGGTGCAAAGAAGCTCTTTCTAGGCTGAAGAACTGTGAATACTGCCGGAACGACAAGGGCTAGAGACTTCCCCTTTGGAGGATGGATCCCCCACGCCTTGGAGAGTCGTGCAGAAGTGTTTTCCCGCCGGATGGACGCCAACAAGCCTTGCTACACGCAAATCGTGCGTTTGGCGTTTTTGGACGCTGCTGGGGCCCAGGAGGGACCAGAAGGTCGCAAATTGGACCTGCAGAGAGAGGAGACGTCAAGCAAGACAAAGAGCCCTCACTGAAGCAGGTAGCACCCGGAGAAGTGCCAGAAACAGGCACTACGAGGATGCGTGAAACGGTGCTCGCCGAAGTTGCACAAAGGAGTCCCACGTCGCCGGAGACCAACTTAGAAAGTCGTGCAATGCAGGTTAGAGTGCCGTGGACCCAGGCTTGGCTGTGCACGAAGGATTTCCGCCGGAAGTGCACAGGGGCCGGAGTAGCTTGCAAAGTCGCGGTTCCCAGCAATGCAGCCCAGCGAGGTGAGGCAAGGACTTACCTCCACCAAACTTGGGCTGAAGAGTCACTGGACTGTGGGGGTCACTTGGACGGTGTCGCTGGATTCGGGGGACCTCGCTCGTCGTGCTGAGAGGAGACCCAAGGGACCGGTAATGCAGCTTTTTGGTGCCTGCGGTTGCAGGGGGAAGATTCCGTCGACCCACGGGAGATTTCTTCGGAGCTTCTGGTGCAGAGAGGAGGCAGACTACCCCCACAGCATGCACAAGCAGGAAAACAGTAGAGAAGGCGGCAGGATCAGCGTTACAGAGTTGCAGTAGTCGTCTTTGCTACTATGTTGCAGGTTTGCAGGCTTCCAGCACGGTCAGCGGTCGATTCCTTATCAGAAGGTGAAGAGGGAGATGCAGAGGAACTCGGCTGAGCTCATGCATTCGTTATCTGAAGTTTCCCCAGAGACAGAGACCCTAAATAGCCAGAAAAGAGGGTTTGGCTACCTAGGAGAGAGGAAAGGCTACTAACACCTGAGGGAGCCTATCAGCAGGAGTCTCTGACGTCACCTGGTGGCACTGGCCACTCAGAGCAGTCCAGTGTGCCAGCAGCACCTCTGTTTCCAAGATGGCAGAGGTCTGGAGCACACTGGAGGAGCTCTGGACACCTCCCAGGGGAGGTGCAGGTCAGGGGAGTGGTCACTCCCCTTTCCTTTGTCCAGTTTCGCGCCAGAGCAGGGGCTAAGGGGTCCCTGAACCGGTGTAGACTGGCTTATGCAGAATTGGGCACATCTGTGCCCAACAAAGCATTTCCAGAGGCTGGGGGAGGCTACTCCTCCCCTGCCTTCACACCATTTTCCAAAGGGAGAGGGTGTCACACCCTCTCTCAGAGGAAGTTCTTTGTTCTGCCATCCTGGGCCAGGCCTGGCTGGACCCCAGGAGGGCAGCTGCCTGTCTGAGGGGTTGGCAGCAGCAGCAGCTGCAGTGAAACCCCAGGAAGGGCAGTCTGGCAGTACCAGGGTCTGTGCTACAGACCACTGGGATCATGGAATTGTACCAACAATGCCAGGATGGCATAGAGGGGGCAATTCCATGATCATAGACATGTTACATGGCCATATTCGGAGTTACCATGGTGAAGCTACATATAGGTAGTGACCTATATGTAGTGCACGCGTGTAATGGTGTCCCCGCACTCACAAAGTTCAGTGAATTGGCTCTGAACAATGTGGGGGCACCTTGGCTAGTGCCAGGGTGCCCTCACACTAAGTAACTTTGCACCTAACCTTTACCAGGTAAAGGTTAGACATATAGGTGACTTATAAGTTACTTAAGTGCAGTGTAAAATGGCTGTGAAATAACGTGGACGTTATTTCACTCAGGCTGCAGTGGCAGGCCTGTGTAAGAATTGTCAGAGCTCCCTATGGGTGGCAAAAGAAATGCTGCAGCCCATAGGGATCTCCTGGAACCCCAATACCCTGGGTACCTCAGTACCATATACTAGGGAATTATAAGGGTGTTCCAGTAAGCCAATGTAAATTGGTAAAAATGGTCACTAGCCTGTTAGTGACAATTTGAAAGTAATGAGAGAGCATAACCACTGAGGTTCTGGTTAGCAGAGCCTCAGTGAGACAGTTAGGCACCACACAGGGAACATATACATGCACACCTATGAGCACTGGGGCCCTGTGTGACAGGGTCCCAGTGACACATACATATAGGCCACAAACCTATGAGCACTGGGGTCCTGCCAAGCAGGATCCCAGTGACACATAACAAACATACTGAAAACATAGTGTTTTCACTATGAGCACTGAGGCCTGGCTATCAGGATCCCAGTGAGACAGTGAAAACAGTGACAAACACCCTGACATACACTCACAAACAGGCCAAAAGTGGGGGTAACAAGGCTAGAAAGAGGCTACCTTCTCACACCAGTGCATAGCACTTTTTGATGCAGAGAACAACCCACCTAGAGATTGTTCTCTTCTGCACTGCCCAACCTTTCTTTGCACCCATGTACCCAACAAAGATTTGATCATCCACTAGGAACTCTTTGGTACGATCAAAATCGAATGCCAACCCTCATTTTGTGTCAAGGCGGTCGCGTCTCTCCTCTTCCTTCGAAGGATGCAGGGGTGCATAAAAAGTAGGCAAGGTGATGGATTGACCTACATGGAAGGGCGTAACCACTTACGGAAGAAATGAGGCACGTGTGCAAAGCACCACTTTGTCAGGATCGATGGTACGATAGGGTAGCTCAGATAACAAAGCCTCTAGCTGGCTCACTCTATGGGCAAAGGTAAAGGACACAAGGAAGGCTGTCTTGAGTGTCAGAAGCCTGACCGGAAGTCAGGCTCAGAAGGAACACACATAAGGAAAGTGAGGACCAAATTCAAGTCCAATTGGGGCATGATAAAAGGTGAAGGAGAAAACATGTGAGTAAGACCTTTAAGAAGCCTACTGACAATGGGAGACTTAAATAAAGAGGGTTGAGCAGGTGATCCCAGAAAGGCTGAGATGGCAGGTAAGTAACCCTTAAGGGTGTCCAGAGCAGAGCCCTGCAGGCCCAAAGAAAGTATAAACAAAAGGACCTCTGAAAGAGCGGCAGAGAGGGAGTCAACAGATTTATCTGTACAACATGCCACAAATTTGCTCCATCGACAGGCATATAGGGGGTCATTCTGAGTCTGGCGGGTGGCGGAGGCCGCCCGCCAGACTTCCCCCCTCCAAAATACCGCTCCGCGGTCGAAAGACCACTGAGGGTATTTTGGCTTTTGCACTGGGCTGGCGGGCGACCGCCAAAAGGCCGCCCGCCAGCCCAGTGCAGTGGGAAGGTGCGACGGGTGCAGTTGCACCCGTCGCGAATTTCACTGTCTGCAATGCAGACAGTGAAATTCTTTGTGGGGCCCTCTTACGGGGGCCCCTGCAGTGCCCATGCCCAGGGGCCCCACGACAACCCATACCGCCATCCTGTTCCTGGCGGGAGAACCGCCAGGAACAGGATGGCGGCATGGGTTGTCAGAATCCCCATGGCGGCGCAGCTCGCTGCGCCGCCATGGAGGATTCTAATGGGCAGTGGAAAACCGGCAAGAGACCGCCGGTTTTCCACTTCTGACCGCGGCAAAACTGCCGCGGTCAGAATGCCCTGCGGGGCACCGCCAGCCTGTTGGCGGTGCTCCCGCCGACCCTGGCCCCGGTGGTAAGGAACCGCCGGGGTCAGTATCAGGCCCATAATGTTTTGGTAGAGGGACGTCTGGCTGCCAAGGTAACATCACAGACTTTGGGCGGAATGTCGAAAGCTGTCAACTGCTGCCACTCAATCTCCACATAAGAAGGTGGAGATTGGACAGGTTTGGGTGGAGGACCCTCCCCTGCTGCTACGACAGAAGAACCTGCTGAAGGGGCAGTCTGATCGGAGAATCAATGGCTATGCTCAAAGAGTCAGGATACCTGAATCTTTGTGCCCAGTCCAGAGCCACAGGATTACTAGGGCCCTGTCGTTCCCGATCCTCTTGAGAACTCTGGGCAGAAGTGGTATGGGTGGAAAGGCATACAGGAGGCCTGAGCTCCATTCGAGACAAAAAGCGTCACCGAGTGAGTGCCGTCCTGGAAACTCCAAAGTGCAAAACTGCTGATATTACGCGTTCTCTACAGACTAACCAATGCTTTCCTCACTGCTGAAAGAGACTTTGCGCCACCTCCAGACGGAAATGTGATCAAGCAGGCACTGTTGGCTGAGTTTGTTGGCTCTGGCGTTCAGAGAGCCCACCATATGTTGAACCACCAGGGATATGTCCTGCTGCTCCAGCCATGTCCAGAAGCGCACAGCCTCATGACAGAGGGTCCACGACCCCACCCTGCTTGTTGCAGTACCACAAGGTGGTGGCATTGTTCATGAACACCTGCACCATTTTCTCTTTGAGAGAGGGAAGGATTGCTTTGAGTGCCAGTCTGAAGGACCATAGATCCAAAAGACTGTCGTGGGGCCCGGACTCCACCGGAGACCCGACACCTCTGATCTTCGCCTCTCCCATGCGCCCCCCCCTTCCCCATTCACTACTATCAGATCAGGTTGGGGAAGGGAGAAGTGTAGGAAGCTGGTCTGGTGTGTGGTGTGCACTTAGGGTGTTATAGCAGGCCCAGGTATCCCCTGTTAGTGAGGTGTAGCCAGTGTCTAGGAAGCCAGGCTTTCTAGAGGTAGCTGTGGATGAGCATCCAAGGCTTATCTAAGAGGCATGCAAAGCTTATGCAATTCCACTGTAGTCACACAGCACTTTCGCACATGAAAGAACCACACAGTGTTACAAAAATAAAGATATTTTATTATGGTAACACAATTACCAAAATACTATATAGGCAATACTCCAACTGGAGGTAAGTAAACACACTCTTATATATGGATTAGGATTTGGAATTAGCATAAAAGGCTATAGAAAACAGTGGAAACAATATTTAGTGCTGAAGGCCCTGGCCCTGGGGGGGGGGGGGGACCAAACCATATACTAAGAAAGTGGAATGCGAAAGTCTGGCCCACACCCAAGGAAATGGAATCGGTAGAGAGGAGCTGAAGGAACTAGGAACCCCAAAATGTAGGTACCACAGTGCCCCCCAGTGACCAGGAGAAGAGAGGTAAGTACCTGATTCTCCGCAAACCTACTAAAAAGACTTCAGAAGAGGATTTTGCAAGACCTAGACATGACTGCAAGAAACCAAAGGTGGATCCTGGCAGAGGAAGACCTGTAAAGGAAGGGGACCAAGTCCAGTTCACGTTGAAGTGTCCGGTGGTGGCAGGAGGCATTACCTACCCATCTGTGGTTGCCGAACCAGGTCGATGGTGGGCGAAGACAGTCAGCAATGCAGCCCTGGAACAGTTGAAAAGTTCCTGGAGTGATGCAGTTGTCGTCCCACACCAGAAGAAGGACTGCAGTCGGTCAGTTGTGTGAAAAAACCACCAACAAGCCTTTGCAAAGGCAAATGTCATTGGAGAAGAAATGCAGAGCTGCCAGGGACCAGCAAAGTCCAGGGGGACTCAACCCACAAAGGGGAGTCCCGGGTGACCATCAGCAGTGAGGACAGACACAGGAACGAGAAGGCTGCCCCAACAGGCAGCAAGCACAGGAGTCGAGGTGAGGCCCACGCAGCACACCTAGAAAGGAGTCCCATGTCGCTGGAGAACCATGCAGAGGGGTGTGCATCACAGGGAAGAGTGCCGGGGGGCTGGGGTTACAGAGAGCCTGAAGATCCTTTGGAGGAGATGCCAACAAGCCTTGGTAGCTACAAGAGCTGCAGTACATGGGGAGACTGTCCTGCGTGGACAGGCAAGGGCTTACGGTCTCCCAAGTTGGACAGCTAGTAGAGAGTTCCTCTAGGGTCCAGTTGCTGTTCCAGTGGCCAGAAGGTGAAGTAAACATTGAAGAGGAATCCTGCTGGAATCTTGCATGTCAAGCCTGAGGAATTACCCAAGAGGGAGATCCTAAATAGCCCAGGAAGGGGGACTGGTCACCCAGCAGGGTGACCACGTATCAGGAGGGGGCCATGACGTCACCTGCATGACCTGGCCACTCAGATGCTCCCAGAGGCCTCTGCCCGCCTTCAATTCAAGATGGCAGAATTAAGTGGCCACCTGGAGGAGCTCCGGGTACCACCCCTGGGGTGGTGATGGGCAGGGGAGTGGTTACTCCTCTTTCCATTGTCCACTTTCATGCCAGAGCAGGAGACCGGGGGTCTCTGGACTGGTGCAAACCGGTTTATGCAAGGAGGACACCAAATGTGCCCTTCAAAGCATACCACTGGCTTGAGGAGTCTACCCCTCCCAAGACATGTAACACCTATTTCCAAAAGGAGGGGATCTTGCCTCCCTATTCCAAAGGAAATCCTTTGGTCTGCCTTCCTGAGCTTGAGCTGGTCCAGCAGCAGGAGGGCAGAAACCTGTCTGTAGGATTACAGTAGCACGGTCTGCCTCAGAAAACCCTGCAAACTGGTAGGAGCAAAGCTGGGAGTCCTCTAAGGAGCCCCCAGAGTGCATAGAATCATACAACCAATACTGGCAACAGTATTGTGGTGTGGTCCTCACATATTTGACACCAAACATGCCCGGGTTCGGAGTTACCATTATGTAGCTGGACCAGGTCACTGTAACTCACCCCTATGGTAGGCCCTCTCAGCCCAGAGGGCAGGGTGCAGGTACCTGTGTGTGAGAGCACCCCTGCACTAGCAGAGGTGCCCCCACAAACTCCAGTTCCATTTTCCTGGACTTCATGAGTGCGGGAACGCCATTTTACGTGTGTACTGGACATAGGTCACTACCAATGTCCAGCTACATAATAGTAACTCCAAACCTGTCCATGTTTGGTACCAAACATGTCTGAATCATACCCCAATACTGTTGCAAGTATTGGAAGCATGATTCCATGCACTATGGGGGCTCCTTAGAGGACCTCCAGCATTGCTACCACCAACCTAACAGGGTTTTCCAGGCTGCCCAAGCTGCTGCCACCCCTCAGACAGGTTTCTGCCCTCCTGCTGCTTGATCTGATCAAGCTCAGGAAGGCAGAACAAAGGATTTTCTTTGGGAGAGGGAGTAACACCCTCTCCTTTTGGAAATAGGTGTGACTGGCTTAGGAGGGGTAGCCTCCCCCAAGCCACTGGTGTGCTTTGAATGTCACATTTGGTGCCCTCCATGCATAAACCAGTCCACACCAGTTCAGGGACTCCCAGTCCCTGCTCTGGTGCGAAACTGGACAATGGAAAGGGGAGTGACCATTCACCTGTACATCACCGCCCCAGGGGTGGTGCTCAGAGCTCCTCCAGAGGGTCCCTCGGTTCTGCCATCTTGTTTGCAAAGTTGGCAGGGAACTCTAGGAGCATCTGAGTGTCCAGGGCAGGCAGTTAACGTCGGAGCCCCTCTCCTGATAGATGCTTACCTAGCTAGGTGACCAGTCTCCCTTTCAGAGCTATTAAGGGTCTCTCTCTTGGGTGGGTCCTCAGATTCGGCTTGCAAGATTCCAGCAGGATTCCTCTGTAACCTTCGCTTCTACTTCTGGCCTACGGAACTGCGACTGAACCCTCCAGGACCGGATCAATCTGCCTCCAGGAAGAGGAACTCTTCTGCAACATTGTTTTCAGGGCTCTTGCCTGCAACTGCAACATTTCCACTGGCTGTGCATCCACTGAGGATGGAGTGTCTTCAGCCTGCACTAGAAGGAATCTCCCTTGGAGCGAAGGAGTCACTCCCCTGCATCCGCAGGCGCCTGCAGCAACAACAACCGGCTTCGTGGATCTCCCCTTATCTTGAGCTGTGTGCATCCTGCACCACGAGTAGTGGTCGGGAGTAGTCCTCTTGGTCCTCTCTGCCAGCTGTCCAACTTTGGACAGTACTACGTGCACCATGTCTCTTGCAGCTGTCAAAACTTGTTTGCATCTCCTCCAAGGGATCTTCAGGCGACATGTAGCTCCAGTCCCCAGCACTCCTTCCTGCAACACACAAACCTCTGCGTGATTCTTCTGCGGCGTGGGATCCCATTCTGTAGTGCTGCATGGGCTCCTTGTGCAACTTCTGTGTCCCCCGTCCTGTGGGACTCCTGTGGATGCGTTCTCTGCACCTGTGGACCCTTTGTGTCGCTGAGGGTTCCCTGTGACTTCCTCTGCTGGGTTGTGTCCTCCTGAGCCTTGCTGGTCCCCGGCAGCACAATTTTTCCACTAACCGGAAGTTTGCCTTTGCCAAGGCTTGGTGGTTGAATTCTTGCACCAACACCTAACTGCAATCTTCAATCAAGCGTGGGACATCTTCTGCATCCAACAGGAACTCTTCTCCGGCTCCAGGGCTGCAGTGCTCACCTGTTCTTCCTTACCGTCGACCAACTCCAAAAAGTAAAGTTGGGTGGGTAGTAGCTCCTACTCCTTCTGGACTCCACTGTGACTTTTGGACTTGGTCCCATCTCCACAGGTCTTCCTCCCCAGGAATTCACCACTGGTTTCTTGCAGTCTTGTCTGGGTGTCGTCTTTTCTACATGTTTGTCCTTTTGGGTGGTTTGGGGAAAATCCAGTGTTTAACTCCGGCTTTCCTGGTCACTAGGGGGTGTTGTGGTACTTAGCTCTGTGGTTTCCTAGTACTCCCAGCTCTCCTCTACACATTCCACTTACCTAGGTTGAAGTCCTGTGTTTGCATTCGATTTTTTTAGTATATGGTTTTGGCTCTCCCTAGGGTCACCATTGCTTATTTATATTTGCATGGTTATCTAACCTTTTCTATGCCTATTACTGTTTACTAGTGTATATATTTAGTGTATTACTTACCTCCTCTTGGAGGGTTACCTCTCTAGTACTTTGTGGTATTGTGTTCCCAAAATAAAGTACGTTTATTTTTGTGTGTAAGTGCTGTGTGACTACAGTGGTTTTGCACGAGCTTTGCATGTCTCCTAGCCTTGGCTGCTCAACCACAGCTACCTCTAGAGAGCCTGTCTTCTAGACACTGCCTACATTTCACTAATAGGGTATACCTGGAACTGGTATAAGGTGTAAGCACCTTAGGTACCCACCACACACCAGGCCAGCTTCCTACAAGTCAGGTGTGACTTCGGAACGTTTATAGTGAACTCCAGCAAATGCGGGAGGTCCACCGTAGTCTGAAGGTGAGAGACGACAGTCTGGGGTGAGCCCGCCTTCAACAGCCAGTCGTGGAGGTAGAGGGAGATTGAAATCCCGGACCTGCGCAGATGAGCTGCGACCACCGCCATCACCTTGGTGAACACCCGAGATGCACTGGTGAGGCCAAAGGGGAGCACGGTAAACTGTAAGTGCTAGAAGACCACCATGAACTGCAAGTAGCACCTGTGAGCAGGCAGGACGGGGCTGTGGAAATAAGCACTCTGCAAGTCCAATGCTACCATCCACTCTCCTGGGTCCAAGGCAGGTAACACCTGAGCCAGGGTGATCATCTTGAACGTCTCCTTCCTTAGGAAGAGATTGAGAGACCGGAGCTCTAGGATACGGCGGAGGCCCTTGTCCTTTTTGAGTACCAGAAAGCAGTGGGAATCGCAACCATGACCTACTTCTGGCAAAGGGACCCTTTCTATGGCTCCCTTGGCCAGAGAGCTGAAACCTCCTGGCGGAGAAGTGCCAGGTGATCTCTTTCATGTGATCGTAGGATGGTGGCGTGGACAGACGGGTAATTTCGAAAGGGGGGTGGGGGGAATTAGCCTCTTCTGACGATTTGCCAAACCCACCTCTCTGACGTGATGATCTGCCAGCGGGGCAGGTGATGGTGAATCTGATGGGATGGCGTCAGACTAGGAAGGTTTGGAGGCTGCAGCGGAGGGGGGCCAGTGGGTTAACTAGACCACTGGCTCCCTGGTCCACACGGATGCTGCACTCCGCATCATCGGCCAGGCAGACATTGTGTAGCATGCGCTTCATGATAGATGGGTGGGAATGGACATGGTTGGGCGCCCCATCCATAGCCACGAAAGAGGCGAAAAGCAGAATGAGGTGGACGAGGGGCAGCTGCGAGGCCTAGGGACCAGGCCGTAGCCCAAAACTCCTTAAAACGCTTAAGCACAGAGTCTGCTTTGTCTCCGATGGGTACCATCAAAAGACATGTCCATAAGAGTGGATCGGACGTTCCCTGAAAAGCCAGATGTCCTCATTGAAACATGGCACCTTAAGGCCATCGTCAAAGCAATCGATCTAACCAGTGAGTCGGTCGTACCCAGCCCACAACATATTGTGAGCTTAGCTACATCTCTCCCATCTGCAACAGTTTGGATGAGAATGGCCTGGGCCTCCTCCGGGACTTGTGGCAGCACTTGCGCAACCACGTCCCATAAAGAATGGGTAAAATGGCCCAAAAGGCACGCAGTGTTTACAGACCGCAATACCTGGCTGGAGGAAGAAAACATTTTTCCCAAGATGATCCAGCCTCTTTGATCCCCTATCCGGGGGAGTGTAATGGAACGGGTCATGTGACACGAAGGCTTGGCTAACCCAGCTCTCAGGGGTAGGGTGTTGGGTCATGAAAGCTGGGTCATTAGGCGCAGGCCTATGGCGGTGGGCAATCGTCCCATTCACAGGAGCCCCTGTGCTGGGTTTGGACCAGGTCCCCAGCAGGACATCAGTGAGGGCTTCAGTGAATTGCAAAAGGGGTTCCGAACTGAAGCCCCATGATGAAGTACCTCAGTCAGGAGGATGGTCCTGACAGCCACTCACAGTAGCTCGAGGCCCAAGACCTCAGCCACTCTCCGCACCACCACTGAATATGGAGCTCCCTCCACCATAGCCACAGTAGGGGGAGAAAGCATGCCAGCGTCAGGAGAGGTGTCAAGACCACTGGCTTCACCTAGTTCCTGAGCCTAGTCCATGGGCTCATCAAGCTGGTATTCTAGTAGTCCGGCGACCCCTCCATACTCTCACTGTATCCATACCCATAAGAATAAGGGTCAGGATTCTCCCTAGAGAGCAAAGTCAAAGTTGAATTGGTATCAGGTGACGCAGGTATGGCTCCATTGTCGACAATGAGAATGGAGTCGACGCCAACCCAGGGCCTGGTCGGCATTGAGCGTCGACATCAGAACCATTTCTGGGCAAACTCTCAGTGGCATAAAAAATTCCAGTTTGGATCTGTAAGCGGATCCCAGGGTGCCCTCCAGAGCCCGGGCTGAAGTCACCAGAGAGGAACCTGAGGGGGGCCCTGCCAACCCTAAAGGGCTCAAAGGTGCTCCAGCAGGGTCAGACTGCCCAAATATGAGGCACATGGCCTAGTAAAATTCTTTCAATTGGGCAGAGGTGGCCCTAGCTCCTGGAAACTTGGGAGGGAGGAGCCAACCCAAAAGCAGGCTCAGAGGACGGAGGCCTAGACCGTCAACACTCCTTGACCTGTGTCACGGCATCCGACCGGGTAGCGTAGGCATGTTTGGTATGGTTGTAATGGTGGTAAGAAAGGCTGCTTACTAGTGTAGGTGTATTTTGTATTACTATTACAGAAATGCCACTTCTAGAAAGTGAGTGTTAATCTGTGCTTATGACTCTGGTGTTTTTGCAGCTTGACTCCAATCCACGTCTGAGCAGACTGACAGTTGGGCTTTGTGCCTACTTTTCAGACAGCCTGTACACAGGGAGGGTGGAGGTGTCACAGAGGTGCATCTGCATACTGAATAGTCTTCATGGGCTGAGAGAAGTGGGGGGCGGGGCACACATGCATCTGTAAAGGCTGTGACCTGGCCTCACACAATAGGGTTATTTACCCCCAACTGATGCTTGGAGCCTGTGCTGTAGGAGAGAGGGGGCACTCCCAGAACCAGTTGTAACTGGTTGGAACCTCCTCTCCCCTTCCATTGTAACACACTGTAAAAACTGAGTATAAGTACAGGGGAGTTTTCCCCACAATGGGGAGACATTTTGGGAACTTACCTGGAATTGGACACAGACTGCTGGAAGGACTCCCCAGGAACCGCTATGGATTGCTGCTGCTGTGCTGACCTGTGATCTGTGATCTGCTTGGTTATATGGAGGAACTGCCAACTGCCTGCATCTCCCCTGTGCTGGCCTGCTGCTGGGCTCTGCCGCACTGTGCTCCTTTGACTTTGTCCACCTAAAGCACGAGGAGTGCCTCATTTCGCACCAACGCTTTGGAAAGCACTTTATGTTGATTGCCCTAGTGCTTGATAGCGCTTGCCAACTAGGCTGTATAGCGCATGGGGCGCGCTGTTTCCATAAATCATTGGCGCTTTGGAAAGCGCATTCTTGTGCCAACGGACTTCACCGCCGCGACCCGGGCTGTTTTTGAGGAGCGCGACTGACGCGCTGTGCCGGGGACCCCTGGGGCACCATTGAGTAAGAAAAAGGAGCAAGCGCGCTCCTACCGTGCCCCCAGGGCAAAGCGCGCTTTGAGGAGCGCCCCCAGGGCACAAGCAAGCATCCACTCTGGTGCCTGCTGCTCGTTACGGCCCGGGCGGGCCACAACTTTCATCCTGAGCCGGGCGGGGAAGGAAGCCTCATCGGAGGCTCCCCCGCCCCACCCGGCCCCTTTGTTTCGTGTCGGACGGCAGGGGGAAGGAAGCCTCATCGGAGGCTCCCCAGCCCCACTGGGCCCCTTTGTTTTGTGTTGGACGGGTGGGGGGACGGAAGCCTCATCGGAGGCTCCTGCTGGCCCCAGCGGAGCCCAACCTTACCCTTTACAGGACGTGGGCGGGGTGGAAGCCTCGCCGGAGGCTCCCCACACCCCAAGGTCCTGCATCAGCTGTTTGAACCCTGCCAGAGCCGGGTAGGGGCCCCTATTGTTTGGCCCTGATTGTTTTGGGGGTGCTTTGCTCCCCCCCCCTTTTGGAGGGCCTGTGGAGGCGGGGGGCACCAGGAGGGGCCCTTTATTAAAGCGGAGGGAGTGCATGGCGCCCCCCTCTTTCCTAAATTGTTTGGCTGACTTTCCCCTCCCTCGTGAGGGCCAGTTGAGGCCCGGGGGCTCCGCCAGCGATTGCGGGTCAGAGGAAGGGCCAGTTATTAATCCAGAGGGGGTGTGCGTCACTCCCTTTTCCCCCCCAAATCACTGGAGGGCCCCCATTTTGCGCAGAGGAAAACCGGGTTCCACTTTTGATCTTCCCTGGCACTGGAGGTGCCCTCATCAGAAAAGCAGATACTTAAAGGACAATATATAGGTCATAAGTTCTTTTTAGAGACCTTATTGGTTTATATTTTGCCTACGTATCTTTGATGTATTACATATACAGTATGTATGCTAATGTTCCTTTTATGGGCATGACCTGCTATTAGGTTTTCCTGACTTGCCATAAGTTTTATAATGTTCCTAATATGGGTGTTTATGATATTTCTATGACAAGTGCTTTGGTGTAGTAACATGTTTTCTGACTGCTGCTTATGTTACAGAATACTAAGTAACCTGTGTGTTATATGTGACTACTGCTAGTTTTACAGAGTAACAAATGTGTAGAGTTCTGGCAACTGCTAAGGTAGCAGGATATTACTTACATGTTGTGTTTGGTCCAATAAATACAGTATATTTTCATATAACTTGATGTTGTGTTTCCTTTGTGGTGGGGATAGTGCGTCACATGTGTTGTGTGTGTTGTGCAAACGCTTTACACATTGCCTCTGGGATAGGCCTGTCTGCTCGTGCCAAGCTACCAAGGGGGTGAGCAGGGGTTATGTTGGACATAAAACTCCCTTGCCCTGACTAGAGTGGGTGGGTTCTGCCGGTCTTAGGTACATACCATAGCCAATTAGAAACCCAATTTCTAACTCCCCAGGTAATCCCTAATCAGCCCATAGGGCAGGGTACACTGTGTTTAAAAAGTTGGACACGTACTTTTATGTCCTGGTAGTGAAAACTCCAAAATGTCTTTTCACTGCTGTGAAGCCGACTTCTCCTATAGGATAACATTGGGTCACCCTATTTCATTTAATAAATTATATTGTTTGTGTGGGAGCAGGCAGAAATACCATGTTTAGTGTCTGAGGAATTTTAATTTAAAACCTTCTTTAACTGTAAATTTGGATTTTAAACCAAAATTCTGAAAATGCCACTTTTGGAAAATTGGTATTTTCTTAACCTAACCATTTGGTGCCCACAGACTGTATTCTGCGTCAAACAACTAGGTGCAGTTGGCCTTTGTGCATTCTTCCCTTCTCAGACTGTATCACAATAGAGGGTCTGGGTGTTGGCAGGATGGGCCATCATGACTTAATGGGGGGGGGGGGTGGAGGTGTCACCTACCACACTTAGACCTCAAAAGCACTGGTCCAGCACAATCACAAATGACTTCATGTTAGCCCATTGTGTGACAGACTAAGACAGGGGTAGGAAATTCCAGACACCTCAGTACGAGGAAACTCCAGAAGCTTCTCACATTTTGAATGGGGCACCAGGTATAAAAAAGGACCCTCAGACCCAGTCTTCAGTACGCTCCTGGACCTGTGGATACTACAAAGAAGGACGCCCTATTGCTTGAGGCCTGCCCTGCTTGCTGAAAAGGAAGACTGGACCTGCACCCTTCACTCAAGGGTCAGTTTAATGAACTCCTTTTCTAAACTACTGGGACATAACAAGCTCCAGAGGCCTCTCTGCAACTGCCCAGCTGACCTGCTGCAACTGGACCTGCCTGATCCTTGCTGGCCTCTGCTGCAGTGAATTCCAGATCTTCAAGAGGTGTCTCACAGGTCCTGGGCCTTTGGTGTGGATCTTGCTGTCCGAGCAAACCATAAATACGAGGCGCAGGTGGACCAGACTCTTTGTGGTACAGCAACTGCCTGGGACGACCGGCAATGCGAAATCTGCGCTTCATACTAAAGCATTGACAGCCCACAGCGACCACCAAAGGAAAGCTCGAGCACTGACCGCCCATGACACCTGACAGAATCGTCATGCTACAGTGACGATCATATGTGACGTCCGGCCTGCTCTTTGCGCTACAGCGACGACAATCTGCGATGCTCCGTCTGCTCCTTGTGACCTCCTCCACAATGAATATGACTCTTCGCCCTACACTTTAGAAGGTGACTTTTTCAGCAGGACTAACCTATTCTCTGTATCCGGCCTATAATCCATCGCAGTCGGCCTGAACTTGTGACATTCACCTAGTCTTGAGCAACCAGATAGCTGCAAGTGATGCTTTGTACATTTTAGTGCTATAATTACCTTGAATATTAAAAATGTCATATCTGGTTCCACTGTTTGGAGTTTTCTCATTGTGATGTCAAATAGTTTATTACTCAGTTTTCTAAACTGACATGGGGTTTAACTTGTGTTGTGTTTTCACTTTATTACAGTTTGTGTGCAGCATGAATACTTTACACATTGCTTCTAAGTTAAGCCTGACTGCTTTGTACCAAGATACCAGAAGGTTAAGTGCAGGTTAATTTAGTGACATTTTATGGTTCACCCCGACAAGGATTGTGGTTGTTGCTTGAATTGGGTTTCACTCCCCCCCCCCCAACCCAACCAACAACCCAGTGTTTCATGGCTGTTGGTTCAAAAGATTATAAAAACAAGTGGTGCTTAAACATACAAAGGCTTGTGGTAGGTGCAGTATGCCCAGAACATGGCTTAGGGGAGACAAGAAAGTTACATGCCTTGATTAAGATTCACTTGCCAAGGCTTGTTGGAAAGCGCAGCTCTAGTGCACTCAGTGCAGCATCTGTTAAAAATAGTGATACAAGATGGCAGCTGCAGTGTGGTGTCCAGTGGAGTCCGTTACTGCTGTCGTGGATGGTGACTCTTTGGAGTGAACATTTGGCACCAGTGGGTCGAGGACATGAATGTGGTCAACAGTGTGGAAGAGTTTGGAAGGTACAACTGTGGACAAAGGGGCAATGCGCGATCTGGGTGGATACTGGTTGAAATCATACGGTGTCCAGGGTGAAGGTTTGTGATCACACCAATAAGGCTATACAGAAGGTACCTTTAGTAACTCCAGTTCTGTTGGAAAATGATTCCTTGTCCCTGAAGTACTCTGGTTTGTCTCGGAGTTGTGTGTCGCAGGTGTTGCACCAGCATCATGCAACCTAGACATACGGCATCGCCCCCCATCTGAACCCTACATAAACCTATGCTAATCCCACTGGTAGTTTGACACAAAACTAGTCAGAGACAAGTTAGAGGCAATGTGTAAGAAATGTATGCAGCACCCAAATATTAATAAAGTGAAAACAACACAATAAAGATTCCAAACCTACTTAGAAAAAAGTCTAATAGGGCCTGACTTAGAGTTTGCAGAGGAGCTCCTCCGTCACAATAGTGATGAATATCCCGTCGGCTGGAATATAAATCCCATAGGATATAAAGAGATTTATATTTTAGCGGACAGGATATCCATCACTGTTGTGACAGAGCAACCCCTCGGCCAAACTCTAAATCAGGCCCGAATAGAATGTGAAATCTTTGTCCATAACAAACCCGCTTGGTGCATCCAACCTGTGCTCCATCGCGGTTGGCCTCAAGTCACACCTAGGTCTAGTCTACTGATTCCATAGACTATCATTGCCGTTTAGCATTTTTTTGTGTGCTTTTCAATTAAATCTTTGAAAATTGATATCTCTCTCTAAGCCTTGTTACCATGGTGTGAAACCTTAGTAAGGCTTCTCAGTACAAAACTGAGGGATGAAAATACTTGTATCAATGAACCACCGATACTTTCACTGAGCTGCATTCTATTCTACAGCTTTTAGCTCAGCTGTGGAATTCAGATGGGGCCAACCGTGAGCCAATCTTGGTCCTGAACCAGAGTAACTGCCTATGGATGAGTTTATTTCAGCCGTACGTCATCAGGGTGTAGTTTTCTCAGATGTCCCAAGTGGGGAGGGGATGCACAGACATGGTACAGGATCCCACAGGGCGAGAGGGACAAACGCTCGCCTCAGAGGAGATCGGAACCCGCTGCTGTGTGAACTAGACCTTTAGGACAGGGCCCAGACTGGTCTGTGTAAGAGCACACTGAGCACAAAAATGAAGGAATACCGGACAGCCCACATAATTACTAAATAAATGTAAACAGTTCGAATGAAAACAACGACTTCCTTGGAACTCCGGTCCACCAGCATTGGTATCTCTCATAGATTCTTGCTTGAATTACCCTCCAAAGCCAAGCTGGAAACAATCTAACATTGCTAACAGAGCAGCGCAGGCCCCACACTCAATACCACTGACTTGTAAGAGAGTGTTTAGTAACCCAGTCACATCATTCTGCATGATCCAAACTACAGCCAGTCTGAGGCCAGTGCCCTCGGGTGCTCCCCGGCCACAGGCCTCCCATTGTCAGATTCTTCAAGCTTGTAAGGTGTACTCCGAAAGATTGCAAACGAAGCCTTGTGCCAAGGGCAGGAGAGAGGGTCTCATGTGACTCCATGAACGAGCACTGGATTTACAGGTAAGTAGCTTTTTCCTTCTCCAGCACTGAATATCTCATACAGTCACATGTTTGAATCCAGGTTATCATAGCAGTATACAATAACAAGGGGATGGTGGGCACGAGAAGAGGCTCTGGAGCACAGCCGTGCTGACCCCGGAACCCTTGTTAACACCAATGTCAGTAATGTAAAGCCATATGGCAGGCTTACAGATCTCCTCGAGTGCTGCAGAAAGGGTGATATGACTGCCACTGCTCCAGTAGAATGAGCTCTCGGAGCTCGTTAAAGCCTCATTCATGAGTTCATAAGATGTTGTAATGCAAGAAACTATTCACCTCGCTAAAGTTTGTTTCGTAAACGGACTTTCTTTATCAATTGCACCAAAAGCGGGATCGCTCGAATGTGTTGGGGTCGTTATGTATGGGGCAAATCTTGCACCCCCAGTATCCCCAGTACTCCCCTTTGATCCCCATAACTCAGATGGCTGGGAGACTAGCTTAACCACAAGTCACGACTGAGCCCCTTGGACTGAGGCGGGGGTTACGACAGGGGGGCCTCTTTGATAACAGAACCCTTATGTCCTACGCAGACATCATGGAACGTGCCTACTTGGCCCGGGTCATTTCCTGACTCGTCACGCTATTCCCGGGCTACTGCGGGATAACTGGGGCACCAGTGACGCCGAACCACCGCAGTCACTCGTCATTCACCCGTCATTCACCCGTCAGTCACCCACTCTTATCGGCCAGAAAAGGGCCACATCATTACCTTATGCAGCCTTGACCACGAGCACCAATATGACTATGGAGGTGCCCTCACAAGGTAGATCTCTGCTCTTCCGCAACCACAAACTAAAGACATGGGCAGCAGCTCTCCAACAAGTGAAGAAGGTTTGCAGCAATCCCAGATTTAGTTTTTCCCAATTTAACTGCGCACACCAGGCATATTCATCCCCACAGCGCATGTTCCTACTTCTGGCCCTAGATGCCCGAGATGCGGATTAGATAAAACAGGGTTTTACCACATGGTGTGGGAATGCCCCCACTGCTGAATGCGTGGCAGACTATTACTGCTCAAATTGCTAAAATAAGGGCATTTATTGACCCCACCCCTGAATCATGCCTCCTGAGAGCTCGCCCGAGAGCCAAAGGGTGCAAATATCTCCATAGATTTGTTGATGTGGCATTTATTTTGTTTACACGACAAACAGCCATGCAAGGGAAAGCGCCCCTCCCACTAGAAACCACCAAATGGCTTTGAACAGTACCACAGTGGGCGAGAGAGGAGGCGCGCTGTTGCGCTCCCTGCGTGACAAGGGTCAGCTGCGCGCAGGGAGTGAAAGTTCGGATATCTTTGTGGTCAAATTAGAGGTAAAATGACACTCGCCCACAACGAAGAAGTCCCTAACAACAGAGACCCTACTCCACAACCACACACCAGACACAACCACTTAGTCTAAGTTGTAGACTATACCGGGGAACGCCACATGGGGGCCCCTTCCGGTTTCTTTTCTCCCATGCTCAGATTCAACTCAAACAAACAGTACTTAAACCAGGACCCCTCAATTGACTCATTTGTACCCTCATGCTGACACATGTTGCGACCAGGTGTACTACGCCCCCACAAGCCACAGACACCCACAGAAGTAGCAATATTAGCTGGTGACTGTGCTTATGTGATCGTAATATGACTTGCAGTATAATTGTGTAAACCACTGTAGATTAAGGGATCTCGCCGTGGGTGTGCTCCCGTACCCCCTCCATGGCTTCACCCCTGAAACTGCGATTGTTATTGTATCATAAAACAATAAAAGATTTACAAAAAATAAATTGTACCAAAAACAACAAACAGTTGACCTGACTGTGCCCTCCAAATAGAACTTAAAGCATGTATTACATCTAAAGTTCAAGGATTGTTTTGCTGCTGTCTTTGGTTCCAGGACAAATGCAGACAGTTTAATTATTTGTCTTAAATGCAATATAAAGGGCACCTTCAGGATAAACTTTGGATTGGTCTTTAAAGTTTCTTTTCTATGTACAAAATGCAGAACAGGTTCCTTGCATGAGAGTGCTGGTAGCTCACTTACTCATGTAGATGAAGAGATGGCCAGCAGGAAGGCGGGTATTCAAGACACGCTATTTGTTCTATGGACTAATGTGCAGGGTGAAGGGTGGATTTGTTCTATGGACTGATGTGGAGGGTGGATTAGTTCTTTGGACTGATCTGAAGGGTGGATTTGTTCTATGGACTGGTGTGAAGGGTGGATTCGTTCTATGGACTGGTGTGAAGGGTGGATTAGTTCTTTGGACTGATGTGGAGGGTGGATCTGTTCTATGGACTGACGTGAAGGGTGGATTTGTTCTATGGACTGACGTGAAGGGTGGATTTGTTCTATGGACTGATGTGGAGGGTGGATCAGTTCTTTGGAATGATGTGAAGGGTGGATTTGTTCTAAGGACTGATGTGAAGGGTGGATTTGTTCTATGGACTGATGTGAAGGGTGGATTTGTTCTATGGCCTGTAGTGAAGAGTGGATTTGTTCTAAAGACTGATGTGAAGGGTAGATTTGTTCTATGGACTGATGTGAAGGGTGGATTTGTTCTAAGGACTGATGTGAAGGGTGGATTTGTTCTATGGACTGATGTGAAGGGTAGATATGTTCTATGGACTGATGTGAAGGGTAGATATGTTCTATGGACTGATGTGAAGGGTGGATTTGTTCTATGGACTGATGTGAAGGGTGGATTTGTTCTATGGACTGATGTGAAGAGTGGATTTGTTCTATGGACTGATGTGAAGAGTGGATTTTTGGTATGGACGGATGTGAAGGGTGGATTTGTTCTACGGACTGATGTGAAGGGTGGATTTGTTCTAAGGACTGATGTGAAGGGTGGATTTGTTCTAAGGACTGATGTGAAGGGTGGATTTGTTCTAAGGACTGATGTGAAGGGTGGATTTGTTCTATGGACTGAAGTGAAGGGTGGATCTGTTCTATGGACTGACGTGAAGGGTGGATCTGTTCTATGGACTGACGTGAAGAGTGGATCTGTTCTATGGACTGATGTGGAGGGTGGATTTGTTCTATGGACTGATGTGAAGGGTGGATTTGTTCTAAAGACTGATGTGAAGGGTGGATTTGTTCTATGGACTGATGTGAAGGGTGGATTTGTTCTATGGCCTGTAGAGAAGAGTGGATTTGTTCTAAAGACTGATGTGAAGGGTAGATTTGTTCTATGGACTGATGTGAAGGGTGGATTTGTTCTAAGGACTGATGTGAAGGGTGGATTTGTTCTATGGACTGATGTGAAGGGTAGATATGTTCTATGGACTGATGTGAAGGGTAGATATGTTCTATGGACTGATGTGAAGGGTGGATTTGTTCTATGGACTGATGTGAAGGGTGGATTTGTTCTATGGACTGATGTGAAGAGTGGATTTGTTCTATGGACTGATGTGAAGAGTGGATTTTTGGTATGGACGGATGTGAAGGGTGGATTTGTTCTACGGACTGATGTGAAGGGTGGATTTGTTCTATGGACTGATGTGAAGGGTGGATTTGTTCTAAGGACTGATGTGAAGGGTGGATTTGTTCTAAGGACTGATGTGAAGGGTGGATTTGTTCTATGGACTGAAGTGAAGGGTGGATCTGTTCTATGGACTGACGTGAAGGGTGGATCTGTTCTATGGACTGACATGAAGAGTGGATCTGTTCTATGGACTGATGTGGAGGGTGGATTTGTTCTATGGACTGATGTGAAGGGTGGATTTGTTCTAAAGACTGATGTGAAGGGTGGATTTGTTCTATGGACTGATGTGAAGGGTGGATTTGTTCTAAGGACTGATGTGAAGGGTGGATTTGTTCTATGGACTGATGTGAAGTGTAGATATGTTCTATGGACTGATGTGAAGGGTAGATATGTTCTATGGACTGATGTGAAGGGTGGATTTGTTCTATGGACTGATGTGAAGGGTGGATTTGTTCTATGGACTGATGTGAAGGGTGGATTTGTTCTATGGACTGATGTGAAGAGTGGATTTGTTCTATGGACTGATGTGAAGAGTGGATTTTTTGTATGGACAGATGTGAAGGGTGGATTTGTTCTACGGACGGATGTGAAGGGTGGATTTGTTCTACGACGGATGTGAAGGGTGGATTTGTTCTAAGGACTGATGTGAAGGGTGGATTTGTTCTATGGACTGAAGTGAAGGGTGGATTTGTTCTATGGACTGACGTGAAGGGCGGATTTGTTCTATGGACTGACGTGAAGGGTGGATCTGTTCTATGGACTGATGTGAAGAGTGGATTTGTTCTATGGACTGATGTGAAGGGTGGATTTGTTCTATGGACTGGTGTGAAGGGTGGATTTGTTCTATGGACTGATGTGAAGGGTGGATTTGTTCTATGGCCTGTAGTGAAGAGTGGATTTGTTCTAAAGACTGATGTGAAGGGTGGATTTGTTCTATGGACTGATGTGAAGGGTGGATTTGTTCTAAGGACTGATGTGAAGGGTGGATTTGTTCTATGGACTGATGTGAAGGGTAGATATGTTCTATGGACTGATGTGAAGGGTAGATATGTTCTATGGACTGATGTGAAGGGTGGATTTCTTCTATGGACTGATGTGAAGGGTGGATTTGTTCTATGGACTGATGTGAAGAGTGGATTTGTTCTATTGACTGATGTGAAGAGTGGATTTTTGGTATGGACGGATGTGAAGGGTGGATTTGTTCTACGGACGGATGTGAAGGGTGGATTTGTTCTATGGACTGAAGTGAAGGGTGGATTTATTCTATGGACTGACGTGAAGGGTGGATTTGTTCTATCGACTGACGTGAAGGGTGGATCTGTTCTATGGACTGATGTGAAGAGTGGTTTTGTTCTATGGAATGATGTGAAGGGTGGATTTGTTCTATGGACTGGTGTGAAGGGTGGATTTGTTCTATGGACTGATGTGAAGGGTGGATTTGTTCTATGGCCTGTAGTGAAGAGTGGATTTGTTCTAAAGACTGATGTGAAGGGTGGATTTGTTCTATGGACTGATGTGAAGGGTGGATTTGTTCTAAGGACTGATGTGAAGGGTGGATTTGTTCTATGGACTGATGTGAAGGGTAGATATGTTCTATGGACTGATGTGAAGGGTAGATATGTTCTATGGACTGATGTGAAGGGTGGATTTGTTCTATGGACTGATGTGAAGGGTGGATTTGTTCTATGGACTGATGTGAAGAGTGGATTTGTTCTATGGACTGATGTGAAGAGTGGATTTTTGGTATGGACGGTTGTGAAGGGTGGATTTGTTCTACGGACGGATGTGAAGGGTGGATTTGTTCTATGGACTGACGTGAAGGGTGGTTTTGTTCTATAGACTGGTGTGAAGGGTGGATTTGTTCTATGGACTGGTGTGAAGGGAGGATTCGTTCTATGGACTGGTGTGAAGGGTGGATTTGTTCTATGGACTGATGTGAAGGGTGGATTTGTTCTATGGACTGACGCGAAGGGTGGATTTGTTCTATGGACTGATGTGAAGGGTGGATTTGTTCTATGGACTGATGTGAAGGGTGGATTTGTTCTATGGACTGATGTGAAGAGTGGATTTTTTGTATGGACGGATGTGAAGGGTGGATTTGTTCTACGGACGGATGTGAAGGGTGGATTTGTTCTACGGACGGATGTGAAGGGTGGATTTGTTCTAAGGACTGATGTGAAGGGTGGATTTGTTCTATGGACTGAAGTGAAGGGTGGATTTATTCTATGGACTGACGTGAAGGGTGGATTTGTTCTATGGACTGACGTGAAGGGTGGATCTGTTCTATGGACTGATGTGAAGAGTGGATTTGTTCTATGGACTGATGTGAAGGGTGGATTTGTTCTATGGACTGGTGTGAAGGGTGGATTTGTTCTATGGACTGATGTGAAGGGTGGATTTGTTCTATGGCCTGTAGTGAAGAGTGGATTTGTTCTAAAGACTGATGTGAAGGGTGGATTTGTTCTATGGACTGATGTGAAGGGTGGATTTGTTCTAAGGACTGATGTGAAGGGTAGATTTGTTCTATGGACTGATGTGAAGAGTGGATTTGTTCTATGGACTGATGTGAAGAGTGGATTTTTGGTATGGACGGATGTGAAGGGTGGATTTGTTCTACGGACGGATGTGAAGGGTGGATTTGTTCTAAGGACTGATGTGAAGGGTGGATTTGTTCTAAGGACTGATGTGAAGGGTGGATTTGTTCTAAGGACTGATGTGAAGGGTGGATTTGTTCTATGGACTGAAGTGAAGGGTGGATCTGTTCTATGGACTGACGTGAAGGGTGGATCTGTTCTATGGACTGACGTGAAGAGTGGATCTGTTCTATGGACTGATGTGGAGGGTGGATTTGTTCTATGGACTGATGTGCAGGGTGGATTTGTTCTAAAGACTGATGTGAAGGGTGGATTTGTTCTATGGACTGATGTGAAGGGTGGATTTGTTCTAAGGACTGATGTGAAGGGTGGATTTGTTCTATGGACTGATGTGAAGGGTAGATATGTTCTATGGACTGATGTGAAGGGTAGATATGTTCTATGGACTGATGTGAAGGGTGGATTTGTTCTATGGACTGATGTGAAGGGTGGATTTGTTCTATGGACTGATGTGAAGAGTGGATTTGTTCTATGGACTGATGTGAAGAGTGGATTTTTTGTATGGACAGATGTGAAGGGTGGATTTGTTCTACGGACGGATGTGAAGGGTGGATTTGTTCTACGGACGGATGTGAAGGGTGGATTTGTTCTAAGGACTGATGTGAAGGGTGGATTTGTTCTATGGACTGAAGTGAAGGGTGGATTTATTCTATGGACTGACGTGAAGGGCGGATTTGTTCTATGGACTGACGTGAAGGGTGGATCTGTTCTATGGACTGATGTGAAGAGTGGATTTGTTCTATGGACTGATGTGAAGGGTGGATTTGTTCTATGGACTGGTGTGAAGGGTGGATTTGTTCTATGGACTGATGTGAAGGGTGGATTTGTTCTATGGCCTGTAGTGAAGAGTGGATTTGTTCTAAAGACTGATGTGAAGGGTGGATTTGTTCTATGGACTGATGTGAAGGGTGGATTTGTTCTAAGGACTGATGTGAAGGGTGGATTTGTTCTATGGACTGATGTGAAGGGTAGATATGTTCTATTGACTGATGTGAAGGGTAGATATGTTCTATGGACTGATGTGAAGGGTGGATTTGTTCTATGGACTGATGTGAAGGGTGGATTTGTTCTATGGACTGATGTGAAGTGTGGATTTGTTCTATGGACTGATGTGAAGAGTGGATTTTTGGTATGGACGGATGTGAAGGGTGGATTTGTTCTACGGACGGATGTGAAGGGTGGATTTGTTCTATGGACTGAAGTGAAGGGTGGATTTATTCTATGGACTGACGTGAAGGGTGGATTTGTTCTATGGACTGACGTGAAGGGTGGATCTGTTCTATGGACTGATGTGAAGAGTGGATTTGTTCTATGGACTGATGTGAAGGGTGGATTTGTTCTATGGACTGGTGTGAAGGGTGGATTTGTTCTATGGACTGATGTGAAGGGTGGATTTGTTCTATGGCCTGTAGTGAAGAGTGGATTTGTTCTAAAGACTGATGTGAAGGGTGGATTTGTTCTATGGACTGATGTGAAGGGTGGATTTGTTCTAAGGACTGATGTGAAGGGTGGATTTGTTCTATGGACTGATGTGAAGGGTAGATATGTTCTATGGACTGATGTGAAGGGTAGATATGTTCTATGGACTGATGTGAAGGGTGGATTTGTTCTATGGACTGATGTGAAGGGTGGATTTGTTCTATGGACTGATGTGAAGAGTGGATTTGTTCTATGGACTGATGTGAAGAGTGGATTTTTGGTATGGACGGATGTGAAGGGTGGATTTGTTCTACGGACGGATGTGAAGGGTGGATTTGTTCTAAGGACTGATGTGAAGGGTGGATTTGTTCTAAGGACTGATGTGAAGGGTGGATTTGTTCTAAGGACTGATGTGAAGGGTGGATTTGTTCTATGGACTGAAGTGAAGGGTGGATCTGTTCTATGGACTGACATGAAGGGTGGATCTGTTCTATGGACTGACGTGAAGAGTGGATCTGTTCTATGGACTGATGTGGAGGGTGGATTTGTTCTATGGACTGATGTGAAGGGTGGATTTGTTCTTTGGACTGATGTGAAGGGTGGATTTGTTCTACGGACTGATGTGAAGGGTGGATTTGTTCTATGGACTGATGTGAAGAGTGGATTCATTCTATGGACTGATGTGAAGGGTGGATTCGTTCTATGGACTGACGTGAAGGGTGGATTCGTTCTACGGACGGATGTGAAGGGTGGATTTGTTCTAAGGACTGATGTGAAGGGTGGATTTGTTCTATGGACTGAAGTGAAGGGTGGATCTGTTCTATGGACTGACGTGCAGGGTGGATCTGTCCTGTGGACTGACGTGCAGGGTGGATTTGTTCTATAGACTGGTGTGACGGTTGGATTTGTTCTATGGACTGATGTGAAAGGTGGATTTGTTCTATGGACTGATGAGAAGGGTGGATTTGTTCTATGGACTGACGTGAAGGGTGGATTTGTTCTATAGACTGGTGTGACGGTTGGATTTCTTCTATGGACTGATGTGAACGGTGGATTTGTTCTATGGACTGACGAGAAGGGTGGATTTGTTCTATGGACTGACGTGAAGGGTGGATTTGTTCTATGGACTGACGTGAAGGGTGGATTTCTTCTATTGACTGGTGTGAAGGTTGGATTTGTTCTGTGGACTGACGTGAAGGGTGGATTTGTTCTATGGACAGGTGTGAAGGTTGGGTTTGTTCTATGGACTGATGTGAAGGGTGGATTTGTTCGACGGCCTGTAGTGAAGAGTGGATTTGTTCTAAGGACTGATGTGAAGGGGGGATTTGTTCTATGGACTGATGTGAAGGGTGGATTTGTTCTAAGGACTGATGTGAAGGGTGGATTTGTTCTATGGACTGATGTGAAGGGTAGATATGTTCTATGGACTGATGTGAAGGGAAGATATGTTCTATGGACTGATGTGAAGGGTGGATTTGTTCTATGGACTGATGTGAAGGGTGAAGGGTGGATTTGTTCTATGGACTGATGTGAAGAGTGGATATGTTCTATGGACTGATGTGAAGAGTGGATTTGTTCTATGGACTGATGTGAAGAGTGGATTTGTTGTATGGACGGATGTGAAGGGTGGATTTGTTCTATGGACTGATGTGAAGGGTGGATTTGTTCTATGGACTGATGTGAAGGGTGGATTTGTTCGATGGCCTGTAGTGAAGAGTGGATTTGTTCTAAGGATTGATGTGAAGGGTGGATTTGTTCTATGGACTGAAGTGAAGGGTGGATCTGTTCTATGGACTGATGTGAAGAGTGGATTTGTTCTATGGACTGATGTGAAGGGTGGATTTGTTCTATGGACTGGTGTGAAGGGTGGATTTGTTCTATGGACTGATGTGAAGGGTGGATTTGTTCTATGGCCTGTAGTGAAGAGTGGATTTGTTCTAAAGACTGATGTGAAGGGTGGATTTGTTCTATGGACTGATGTGAAGGGTGGATTTGTTCTATAGACTGGTGTGAAGGTTGGATTTGTTCTATGGACTGATGTGAAAGGTGGATTTGTTCTATGGACTGATGAGAAGTGTGGATTTGTTCTATGGACTGACGTGAAGGGTGGATCTGTTCTATGGACTAATGTGAAGAGTGGATTTGTTCTATGGACTGATGTGAAGGGTGGATTTGTTCTATGGACTGGTGTGAAGGGTGGATTTGTTCTATGGACTGATGTGAAGGGTGGATTTGTTCTATGGCCTGTAGTGAAGAGTGGATTTGTTCTAAAGACTGATGTGAAGGGTGGATTTGTTCTATGGACTGATGTGAAGGGTGGATTTGTTCTATAGACTGGTGTGACGGTTGGATTTGTTCTATGGACTGACGTGAACGGTGGATTTATTCTATGGACTGACGTGAAGGGTGGATTTGTTCTATGGACTGACGTGAAGGGTGGATCTGTTCTATGGACTGATGTGAAGAGTGGATTTGTTCTATGGACTGATGTGAAGGGTGGATTTGTTCTATGGACTGATGAGAAGGGTGGATTTGTTCTATGGACTGACGTGAAGGGTGGATTTGTTCTATAGACTGGTGTGACGGTTGGATTTCTTCTATGGACTGATGTGAACGGTGGATTTATTCTATGGACTGACGTGAAGGGTGGATTTGTTCTATGGACTGACGTGAAGGGTGGATCTGTTCTATGGACTGATGTGAAGAGTGGATTTGTTCTATGGACTGATGTGAAGGGTGGATTTGTTCTATGGACTGGTGTGAAGGGTGGATTTGTTCTATGGACTGATGTGAAGGGTGGATTTGTTCTATGGCCTATAGTGAAGAGTGGATTTGTTCTAAAGACTGATGTGAAGGGTGGATTTGTTCTATGGACTGATGTGAAGGGTAGATTTGTTCTAAGGACTGATGTGAAGGGTGGATTTGTTCTATGGACTGATGTGAAGGGTAGATATGTTCTATGGACTGATGTGAAGGGTAGATATGTTCTATGGACTGATGTGAAGGGTGGATTTGTTCTATGGACTGATGTGAAGGGTGGATTTGTTCTATGGACTGATGTGAAGAGTGGATTTGTTCTATGGACTGATGTGAAGAGTGGATTTTTGGTATGGACGGATGTGAAGGGTGGATTTGTTCTACGGACGGATGTGAAGGGTGGATTTGTTCTAAGGACTGATGTGAATGGTGGATTTGTTCTAAGGACTGATGTGAAGGGTGGATTTGTTCTAAGGACTGATGTGAAGGGTGGATTTGTTCTATGGACTGAAGTGAAGGGTGGATCTGTTCTATGGACTGACGTGAAGGGTGGATCTGTTCTATGGACTGACGTGAAGAGTGGATCTGTTCTATGGACTGATGTGGAGGGTGGATTTGTTCTATGGACTGATGTTAAGGGTGGATTTGTTCTTTGGACTGATGTGAAGGGTGGATTTGTTCTACGGACTGATGTGAAGGGTGGATTTGTTCTATGGACTGATGTGAAGAGTGGATTCGTTCTATGGACTGATGTGAAGGGTGGATTCGTTCTATGGACTGGTGTGAAGGGTGGATTTGTTCTATGGACTGGTGTGAAGGGTGGATTCGTTCTATGGACTGACGTGAAGGGTGGATTTGTTCTACGGACGGATGTGAAGGGTGGATTTGTTCTAAGGACTGATGTGAAGGGTGGATTTGTTCTATGGACTGAAGTGAAGGGTGGATCTGTTCTATGGACTGACGTGCAGGGTGGATCTGTCCTGTGGACTGACGTGCAGGGTGGATTTGTTCTATAGACTGTTTTGACGGTTGGATTTGTTCTATGGACTGATGTGAAAGGTGGATTTGTTCTATGGACTGATGAGAAGGGTGGATTTGTTCTATGGACTGACGTGAAGGGTGGATTTGTTCTATAGACTGGTGTGACAGTTGGATTTCTTCTATGGACTGATGTGAACGGTGGATTTGTTCTATGGACTGACGAGAAGGGTGGATTTGTTCTATGGACTGACGTGAAGGGTGGATTTGTTCTATGGACTGACGTGAAGGGTGGATTTGTTCTATTGACTGGTGTGAAGGTTGGATTTGTTCTGTGGACTGACGTGAAGGGTGGATTTGTTCTATGGACAGGTGTGAAGGTTGGGTTTGTTCTATGGACTGATGTGAAGGGTGGATTTGTTCGACGGCCTGTAGTGAAGAGTGGATTTGTTCTAAGGACTGATGTGAAGGGTGGATTTGTTCTATGGACTGATGTGAAGGGTGGATTTGTTCTAAGGACTGATGTGAAGGGTGGATTTGTTCTAAGGACTGATGTGAAGGGTGGATTTGTTCTATGGACTGATGTGAAGGGTAGATATGTTCTATGGACTGATGTGAAGGGAAGATATGTTCTATGGACTGATGTGAAGGGTGGATTTGTTCTATGAACTGATGTGAAGGGTGAAGGGTGGATTTGTTCTATGGACTGATGTGAAGAGTGGATATGTTCTATGGACTGATGTGAAGAGTGGATTTGTTCTATGGACTGATGTGAAGAGTGGATTTGTTGTATGGACGGATGTGAAGGGTGGATTTGTTCTATGGACGGATGTGAAGGGTGGATTTGTTCGATGGCCTGTAGTGAAGAGTGGATTTGTTCTAAGGATTGATGTGAAGGGTGGATTTGTTCTATGGACTGAAGTGAAGGGTGGATCTGTTCTATGGACTGATGTGAAGGTTGGATCTGTTCTATGGACTGATGTGAAGGGTGGATCTGTTCTATGGACTGATGTGAAGGGTGGATTTGTTCTATGGACTGATGTGAAGGGTGGATTTGTTCTATGGACTGGTGTGAAGGGTGGATTTGTTCTATGGACTGGTGTGAAGGGTGGATTTGTTCTATGGCCTGTAGTGAAGAGTGGATTTGTTCTAAGGACTGATGTGAAGGGTGGATTTGTTCGACGGCCTGTACTGAACAGTGGATTTGTTCTAAGGACTGATGTGAAGGGTGGATTTGTTCTATGGACTGATGTGAAGGGTGGATTTGTTCTAAGGACTGATGTGAAGGGTGGATTTGTTCTATGGACTGATGTGAAGGGTAGATATGTTCTATGGACTGATGGGAAGGGTAGATATGTTCTATGGACTGATGTGAAGGGTGGATTTGTTCTATGGACTGATGTGAAGGGTGAAGGGTGGATTTGTTCTATGGACTGATGTGAAGAGTGGATTTGTTCTATGGACTGATGTGAAGAGTGGATTTGTTCTATGGACTGATGTGAAGAGTGGATTTGTTGTATGGACGGATGTGAAGGGTGGATTTGTTCTATGGACGGATGTGAAGGGTGGATTTGTTCGATGGCCTGTAGTGAAGAGTGGATTTGTTCTAAGGATTGATGTGAAGGGTGGATCTGTTCTATGGACTGAAGTGAAGGGTGGATCTGTTCTATGGACTGATGTGAAGAGTGGATTTGTTCTATGGACTGATGTGAAGGGTGGATCTGTTCTATGGACTGATGTGAAGGGTGGATCTGTTCTATGGACTGATGTGAAGGGTGGATTTGTTCTATGGACTGATGTGAAGGGTGGATATGTTCTACGGACTGATGTGAAGGGTGGATTTGTTCTACGGACGGATGTGAAGGGTGGATTTGTTCTACGAACGGATGTGAAGGGTGGATTTGTTCTAAGGACTGATGTGAAGGGTGGATTTGTTCTATGGACTGTAGTGAAGGGTGGATCTGTTCTATGGACTGACGTGAAGGGTGGATCTGTTCTATGGACTGACGTGAAGGGTGGATTTGTTCTATGGACTGATGTGAAGAGTGGATTTGTTGTATGGACTGATGTGAAGGGTGGATTTGTTCTATGGACTGATGTGGAGGGTGGATTAGTTCTTTGGACTGATGTGAAAGGTGTATTTGTTCTAAGGACTGATGTGAAGGGTGGATTTGTTCTACGGACTGATGTGAAGGGTGGATTTGTTCTATGGACTGACGTGAAGGGTGGATTTGTTCTATGGACTGATGTGAAGAGTGGATTTGTTCTATGGACGGATGTGAAGGGTGGATTCCTTCTATGGACTGATGAGAAGGGTGGATTTGTTCTATGGACTGACGTGAAGGGTGGATTTGTTCTATAGACTGGTGTGACGGTTGGATTTGTTCTATGGACTGATGTGAACGGTGGATTTCTTCTCTGGACTGATGAGAAGGGTGGATTTCTTCTCTGGACTGATGAGAAGGGTGGATTTGTTCTATGGACTGACGTGAAGAGTGGATTTGCTCTATGGACTGATGTGAAGGGTGGATTTGTTCTATGGACTGATGTGAAGGGTGGATTTGTTTGACGGCCTGTAGTGAAGAGTGGATTTGTTCTAAGGACTGATGTGAAGGGTGGATTTGTTCTATGGATAGATGTGAAGGGTGGATTTGTTCTAAGGACTGATGTGAAGAGTGGATTTGTTCTATGGACTGATGTGAAGGGTAGATATGTTCTATGGACTGATGGGAAGGGTAGATATGTTCTATGGACTGATGTGAAGGGTGGATTTGTTCTATGGACTGATGTGAAGGGTGAAGGGTGGATTTGTTCTATGGACTGATGTGAAGAGTGGATTTTTTCTATTGCTGATGTGAAGAGTGGATTTGTTCTATGGACTGATGTGAAGAGTGGATTTGTTGTATGGACGGATGTGAAGGGTGGATTTGTTCTATGGACGGATGTGAAGGGTGGATTTGTTCGATGGCCTGTAGTGAAGAGTGGATTTGTTCTAAGGATTGATGTGAAGGGTGGATCTGTTCTATGGACTGAAGTGAAGGGTGGATCTGTTCTATGGACTGATGTGAAGAGTGGATTTGTTCTATGGACTGATGTGAAGGGTGGATCTGTTCTATGGACTGATGTGAAGGGTGGATCTGTTCTATGGACTGATGTGAAGGGTGGATTTGTTCTTTGGACTGATGTGAAGGGTGGATTTGTTCTATGGACTGATGTGAAGGGTGGATATGTTCTACGGACTGATGTGAAGGGTGGATTTGTTCTACGGACGGATGTGAAAGGTGGATTTGTTCTATGGACGGATGTGAAGGGTGGATTTGTTCTACGACGGATGTGAAGGGTGGATTTGTTCTAAGGACTGATGTGAAGGGTGGATTTGTTCTATGGACTGAAGTGAAGGGTGGATTTGTTCTATGGACTGACGTGAAGGGCGGATTTGTTCTATGGACTGACGTGAAGGGTGGATCTGTTCTATGGACTGATGTGAAGAGTGGATTTGTTCTATGGACTGATGTGAAGGGTGGATTTGTTCTATGGACTGGTGTGAAGGGTGGATTTGTTCTATGGACTGATGTGAAGGGTGGATTTGTTCTATGGCCTGTAGTGAAGAGTGGATTTGTTCTAAAGACTGATGTGAAGGGTGGATTTGTTCTATGGACTGATGTGAAGGGTGGATTTGTTCTAAGGACTGATGTGAAGGGTGGATTTGTTCTATGGACTGATGTGAAGGGTAGATATGTTCTATGGACTGATGTGAAGGGTAGATATGTTCTATGGACTGATGTGAAGGGTGGATTTGTTCTATGGACTGATGTGAAGGGTGGATTTGTTCTATGGACTGATGTGAAGAGTGGATTCGTTCTATTGACTGATGTGAAGAGTGGATTTTTGGTATGGACGGATGTGAAGGGTGGATTTGTTCTACGGACGGATGTGAAGGGTGGATTTGTTCTATGGACTGAAGTGAAGGGTGGATTTATTCTATGGACTGACGTGAAGGGTGGATTTGTTCTATCGACTGACGTGAAGGGTGGATCTGTTCTATGGACTGATGTGAAGAGTGGATTTGTTCTATGGACTGATGTGAAGGGTGGATTTGTTCTATGGACTGATGTGAAGGGTGGATTTGTTCTAAGGACTGATGTGAAGGGTGGATTTGTTCTATGGACTGATGTGAAGGGTAGATATGTTCTATGGACTGATGTGAAGGGTAGATATGTTCTATGGACTGATGTGAAGGGTGGATTTGTTCTATGGACTGATGTGAAGGGTGGATTTGTTCTATGGACTGATGTGAAGAGTGGATTTGTTCTATGGACTGATGTGAAGAGTGGATTTTTGGTATGGACGGTTGTGAAGGGTGGATTTGTTCTATGGACTGATGTGAAGGGTGGATTTGTTCTATGGACTGGTGTGAAGGGTGGATTTGTTCTATGGACTGATGTGAAGGGTGGATTTGTTCTATGGCCTGTAGTGAAGAGTGGATTTGTTCTAAAGACTGATGTGAAGGGTGGATTTGTTCTATGGACTGATGTGAAGGGTGGATTTGTTCTAAGGACTGATGTGAAGGGTGGATTTGTTCTATGGACTGATGTGAAGGGTAGATATGTTCTATGGACTGATGTGAAGGGTAGATATGTTCTATGGACTGATGTGAAGGGTGGATTTGTTCTATGGACTGATGTGAAGGGTGGATTTGTTCTATGCACTGATGTGAAGAGTGGATTTGTTCTATGGACTGATGTGAAGAGTGGATTTTTGGTATGGACGGATGTGAAGGGTGGATTTGTTCTACGGACGGATGTGAAGGGTGGATTTGTTCTAAGGACTGATGTGAAGGGTGGATTTGTTCTAAGGACTGATGTGAAGGGTGGATTTGTTCTAAGGACTGATGTGAAGGGTGGATTTGTTCTATGGACTGAAGTGAAGGGTGGATCTGTTCTATGGACTGACGTGAAGGGTGGATCTGTTCTATGGACTGACGTGAAGAGTGGATCTGTTCTATGGACTGATGTGGAGGGTGGATTTGTTCTATGGACTGATGTGCAGGGTGGATTTGTTCTAAAGACTGATGTGAAGGGTGGATTTGTTCTATGGACTGATGTGAAGGGTGGATTTGTTCTAAGGACTGATGTGAAGGGTGGATTTGTTCTATGGACTGATGTGAAGGGTAGATATGTTCTATGGACTGATGTGAAGGGTAGATATGTTCTATGGACTGATATGAAGGGTGGATTTGTTCTATGGACTGATGTGAAGGGTGGATTTGTTCTATGGACTGATGTGAAGACTGGATTTGTTCTATGGACTGATGTGAAGAGTGGATTTTTTGTATGGACAGATGTGAAGGGTGGATTTGTTCTACGGACGGATGTGAAGGGTGGATTTGTTCTACGGACGGATGTGAAGGGTGGATTTGTTCTAAGGACTGATGTGAAGGGTGGATTTGTTCTATGGACTGAAGTGAAGGGTGGATTTATTCTATGGACTGACGTGAAGGGCGGATTTGTTCTATGGACTGACGTGAAGGGTGGATCTGTTCTATGGACTGATGTGAAGAGTGGATTTGTTCTATGGACTGATGTGAAGGGTGGATTTGTTCTATGGACTGGTGTGAAGGGTGGATTTGTTCTATGGACTGATGTGAAGGGTGGATTTGTTCTATGGCCTGTAGTGAAGAGTGGATTTGTTCTAAAGACTGATGTGAAGGGTGGATTTGTTCTATGGACTGATGTGAAGGGTTGATTTGTTCTAAGGACTGATGTGAAGGGTGGATTTGTTCTATGGACTGATGTGAAGGGTAGATATGTTCTATTGACTGATGTGAAGGGTAGATATGTTCTATGGACTGATGTGAAGGGTGGATTTGTTCTATGGACTGATGTGAAGGGTGGATTTGTTCTATGGACTGATGTGAAGAGTGGATTTGTTCTATGGACTGATGTGAAGAGTGGATTTTTGGTATGGACGGATGTGAAGGGTGGATTTGTTCTACGGACGGATGTGAAGGGTGGATTTGTTCTATGGACTGAAGTGAAGGGTGGATTTATTCTATGGACTGACGTGAAGGGTGGATTTGTTCTATGGACTGACGTGAAGGGTGGATCTGTTCTATGGACTGATGTGAAGAGTTAATTTGTTCTATGGACTGATGTGAAGGGTGGATTTGTTCTATGGACTGGTGTGAAGGGTGGATTTGTTCTATGGACTGATGTGAAGGGTGGATTTGTTCTATGGCCTGTAGTGAAGAGTGGATTTGTTCTAAAGACTGATGTGAAGGGTGGATTTGTTCTATGGACTGATGTGAAGGGTGGATTTGTTCTAAGGACTGATGTGAAGGGTGGATTTGTTCTATGGACTGATGTGAAGGGTAGATATGTTCTATGGACTGATGTGAAGGGTAGATATGTTCTATGGACTGATGTGAAGGGTGGATTTGTTCTATGGACTGATGTGAAGGGTGGATTTGTTCTATGGACTGATGTGAAGAGTGGATTTGTTCTATGGACTGATGTGAAGAGTGGATTTTTGGTATGGACGGATGTGAAGGGTGGATTTGTTCTACGGACGGATGTGAAGGGTGGATTTGTTCTAAGGACTGATGTGAAGGGTGGATTTGTTCTAAGGACTGATGTGAAGGGTGGATTTGTTCTAAGGACTGATGTGAAGGGTGGATTTGTTCTATGGACTGAAGTGAAGGGTGGATCTGTTCTATGGACTGACGTGAAGGGTGGATCTGTTCTATGGACTGATGTGGAGGGTGGATTTGTTCTATGGACTGATGTGAAGGGTGGATTTGTTCTTTGGACTGATGTGAAGGGTGGATTTGTTCTACGGACTGATGTGAAGGGTGGATTTGTTCTATGGACTGATGTGAAGAGTGGATTCGTTCTATGGACTGATGTGAAGGGTGGATTCGTTCTATGGACTGACGTGAAGGGTGGATTCGTTCTACGGACGGATGTGAAGGGTGGATTTGTTCTAAGGACTGATGTGAAGGGTGGATTTGTTCTATGGACTGAAGTGAAGGGTGGATCTGTTCTATGGACTGACGTGCAGGGTGGATCTGTCCTGTGGACTGACGTGCAGGGTGGATTTGTTCTATAGACTGGTGTGACGGTTGGATTTGTTCTATGGACTGATGTGAAAGGTGGATTTGTTCTATGGACTGATGAGAAGGGTGGATTTGTTCTATGGACTGACGTGAAGGGTGGATTTGTTCTATAGACTGGTGTGACGGTTGGATTTCTTCTATGGACTGATGTGAACGGTGGATTTGTTCTATGGACTGACGAGAAGGGTGGATTTGTTCTATGGACTGACGTGAAGGGTGGATTTGTTCTATGGACTGACGTGAAGGGTGGATTTCTTCTATTGACTGGTGTGAAGGTTGGATTTGTTCTGTGGACTGACGTGAAGGGTGGATTTGTTCTATGGACAGGTGTGAAGGTTGGGTTTGTTCTATGGACTGATGTGAAGGGTGGATTTGTTCGACGGCCTGTAGTGAAGAGTGGATTTGTTCTAAGGACTGATGTGAAGGGTGGATTTGTTCTATGGACTGATGTGAAGGGTGGATTTGTTCTAAGGACTGATGTGAAGGGTGGATTTGTTCTATGGACTGATGTGAAGGGTAGATATGTTCTATGGACTGATGTGAAGGGAAGATATGTTCTATGGACTGATGTGAAGGGTGGATTTGTTCTATGGACTGATGTGAAGGGTGAAGGGTGGATTTGTTCTATGGACTGATGTGAAGAGTGGATATGTTCTATGGACTGATGTGAAGAGTGGATTTGTTCTATGGACTGATGTGAAGAGTGGATTTGTTGTATGGACGGATGTGAAGGGTGGATTTGTTCTATGGACTGATGTGAAGGGTGGATTTGTTCTATGGACTGATGTGAAGGGTGGATTTGTTCGATGGCCTGTAGTGAAGAGTGGATTTGTTCTAAGGATTGATGTGAAGGGTGGATTTGTTCTATGGACTGAAGTGAAGGGTGGATCTGTTCTATGGACTGATGTGAAGAGTGGATTTGTTCTATGGACTGATGTGAAGGGTGGATTTGTTCTATGGACTGGTGTGAAGGGTGGATTTGTTCTATGGACTGATGTGAAGGGTGGATTTGTTCTATGGCCTGTAGTGAAGAGTGGATTTGTTCTAAAGACTGATGTGAAGGGTGGATTTGTTCTATGGACTGATGTGAAGGGTGGATTTGTTCTATAGACTGGTGTGAAGGTTGGATTTGTTCTATGGACTGATGTGAAAGGTGGATTTGTTCTATGGACTGATGAGAAGGGTGGATTTGTTCTATGGACTGACGTGAAGGGTGGATTTGTTCTATGGACTGATGTGAAGAGTGGATTTGTTCTATGGACTGATGTGAAGGGTGGATTTGTTCTATGGACTGGTGTGAAGGGTGGATTTGTTCTATGGACTGATGTGAAGGGTGGATTTGTTCTATGGCCTGTAGTGAAGAGTGGATTTGTTCTAAAGACTGATGTGAAGGGTGGATTTGTTCTATGGACTGATGTGAAGGGTGGATTTGTTCTATAGACTGGTGTGACGGTTGGATTTCTTCTATGGACTGACGTGAACAGTGGATTTATTCTATGGACTGACGTGAAGGGTGGATTTGTTCTATGGACTGACGTGAAGGGTGGATCTGTTCTATGGACTGATGTGAAGAGTGGATTTGTTCTATGGACTGATGTGAAGGGTGGATTTGTTCTATGGACTGATGAGAAGGGTGGATTTGTTCTATGGACTGACGTGAAGGGTGGATTTGTTCTATAGACTGGTGTGACGGTTGGATTTCTTCTATGGACTGACGTGAACGGTGGATTTATTCTATGGACTGACGTGAAGGGTGGATTTGTTCTATGGACTGACGTGAAGGGTGGATCTGTTCTATGGACTGATGTGAAGAGTGGATTTGTTCTATGGACTGATGTGAAGGGTGGATTTGTTCTATGGACTGGTGTGAAGGGTGGATTTGTTCTATGGACTGATGTTAAGGGTGGATTTGTTCTATGGCCTGTAGTGAAGAGTAGATTTGTTCTAAAGACTGATGTGAAGGGTGGATTTGTTCTATGGACTGATGTGAAGGGTGGATTTGTTCTAAGGACTGATGTGAAGGGTGGATTTGTTCTATGGACTGATGTGAAGGGTAGATATGTTCTATGGACTGATGTGAAGGGTAGATATGTTCTATGGACTGATGTGAAGGGTGGATTTGTTCTATGGACTGATGTGAAGGGTGGATTTGTTCTATGGACTGATGTGAAGAGTGGATTTGTTCTATGGACTGATGTGAAGAGTGGATTTTTGGTATGGACGGATGTGAAGGGTGGATTTGTTCTAAGGACTGATGTGAAGGGTGGATTTGTTCTAAGGACTGATGTGAAGGGTGGATTTGTTCTAAGGACTGATGTGAAGGGTGGATTTGTTCTATGGACTGAAGTGAAGGGTGGATCTGTTCTATGGACTGACGTGAAGGGTGGATCTGTTCTATGGACTGACGTGAAGAGTGGATCTGTTCTATGGACTGATGTGGAGGGTGGATTTGTTCTATGGACTGATGTTAAGAGTGGATTTGTTCTTTGGACTGATGTGAAGGGTGGATTTGTTCTACGGACTGATGTGAAGGGTGGATTTGTTCTATGGACTGATGTGAAGAGTGGATTCGTTCTATGGACTGATGTGAAGGGTGGATTCGTTCTATGGACTGGTGTGAAGGGTGGATTTGTTCTATGGACTGGTGTGAAGGGTGGATTCGTTCTATGGACTGACGTGAAGGGTGGATTTGTTCTACGGACGGATGTGAAGGGTGGATTTGTTCTAAGGACTGATGTGAAGGGTGGATTTGTTCTATGGACTGAAGTGAAGGGTGGATCTGTTCTATGGACTGACGTGCAGGGTGGATCTGTCCTGTGGACTGACGTGCAGGGTGGATTTGTTCTATAGACTGTTTTGACGGTTGGATTTGTTCTATGGACTGATGTGAAAGGTGGATTTGTTCTATGGACTGATGAGAAGGGTGGATTTGTTCTATGGACTGACGTGAAGGGTGGATTTGTTCTATAGACTGGTGTGACAGTTGGATTTCTTCTATGGACTGATGTGAACGGTGGATTTGTTCTATGGACTGACGAGAAGGGTGGATTTGTTCTATGGACTGACGTGAAGGGTGGATTTGTTCTATGGACTGACGTGAAGGGTGGATTTGTTCTATTGACTGGTGTGAAGGTTGGATTTGTTCTGTGGACTGACGTGAAGGGTGGATTTGTTCTATGGACAGGTGTGAAGGTTGGGTTTGTTCTATGGACTGATGTGAAGGGTGGATTTGTTCGACGGCCTGTAGTGAAGAGTGGATTTGTTCTAAGGACTGATGTGAAGGGTGGATTTGTTCTATGGACTGATGTGAAGGGTGGATTTGTCCTAAGGACTGATGTGAAGGGTGGATTTGTTCTATGGACTGATGTGAAGGGTAGATATGTTCTATGGACTGATGTGAAGGGAAGATATGTTCTATGGACTGATGTGAAGGGTGGATTTGTCCTATGAACTGATGTGAAGGGTGAAGGGTGGATTTGTTCTATGGACTGATGTGAAGAGTGGATATGTTCTATGGACTGATGTGAAGAGTGGATTTGTTCTATGGACTGATGTGAAGAGTGGATTTGTTGTATGGACGGATGTGAAGGGTGGATTTGTTCTATGGACGGATGTGAAGGGTGGATTTGTTCGATGGCCTGTAGTGAAGAGTGGATTTGTTCTAAGGATTGATGTGAAGGGTGGATTTGTTCTATGGACTGAAGTGAAGGGTGGATCTGTTCTATGGACTGATGTGAAGGTTGGATCTGTTCTATGGACTGATGTGAAGGGTGGATCTGTTCTATGGACTGATGTGAAGGGTGGATTTGTTCTATGGACTGATGTGAAGGGTGGATTTGTTCTATGGACTGGTGTGAAGGGTGGATTTGTTCTATGGACTGGTGTGAAGGGTGGATTTGTTCTATGGCCTGTAGTGAAGAGTGGATTTGTTCTAAGGACTGATGTGAAGGGTGGATTTGTTCGACGGCCTGTACTGAACAGTGGATTTGTTCTAAGGACTGATGTGAAGGGTGGATTTGTTCTATGGACTGATGTGAAGGGTGGATTTGTTCTAAGGACTGATGTGAAGGGTGGATTTGTTCTATGGACTGATGTGAAGGGTAGATATGTTCTATGGACTGATGGGAAGGGTAGATATGTTCTATGGACTGATGTGAAGGGTGGATTTGTTCTATGGACTGATGTGAAGGGTGAAGGGTGGATTTGTTCTATGGACTGATGTGAAGAGTGGATTTGTTCTATGGACTGATGTGAAGAGTGGATTTGTTCTATGGACTGATGTGAAGAGTGGATTTGTTGTATGGACGGATGTGAAGGGTGGATTTGTTCTATGGACGGATGTGAAGGGTGGATTTGTTCGATGGCCTGTAGTGAAGAGTGGATTTGTTCTAAGGATTGATGTGAAGGGTGGATCTGTTCTATGGACTGAAGTGAAGGGTGGATCTGTTCTATGGACTGATGTGAAGAGTGGATTTGTTCTATGGACTGATGTGAAGGGTGGATCTGTTCTATGGACTGATGTGAAGGGTGGATCTGTTCTATGGACTGATGTGAAGGGTGGATCTGTTCTATGGACTGATGTGAAGGGTGGATTTGTTCTATGGACTGATGTGAAGGGTGGATTTGTTCTATGGACTGATGTGAAGGGTGGATATGTTCAAAGGACTGATGTGAAGGGTGGATTTGTTCTACGGACGGATGTGAAGGGTGGATTTGTTCTACGAACGGATGTGAAGGGTGGATTTGTTCTAAGGACTGATGTGAAGGGTGGATTTGTTCTAAGGACTGATGTGAAGGGTGGATTTGTTCTATGGACTGTAGTGAAGGGTGGATCTGTTCTATGGACTGACGTGAAGGGTGGATCTGTTCTATGGACTGACGTGAAGGGTGGATTTGTTCTATGGACTGATGTGAAGAGTGGATTTGTTGTATGGACTGATGTGAAGGGTGGATTTGTTCTATGGACTGATGTGGAGGGTGGATTAGTTCTTTGGACTGATGTGAAAGGTGGATTTGTTCTAAGGACTGATGTGAAGGGTGGATTTGTTCTACGGACTGATGTGAAGGGTGGATTTGTTCTATGGACTGACGTGAAGGGTGGATTTGTTCTATGGACTGATGTGAAGAGTGGATTTGTTCTATGGACGGATGTGAAGGGTGGATTTCTTCTATGGACTGATGAGAAGGGTGGATTTGTTCTATGGACTGACGTGAAGGGTGGATTTGTTCTATAGACTGGTGTGACGGTTGGATTTGTTCTATGGACTGATGTGAACGGTGGATTTCTTCTCTGGACTGATGAGAAGGGTGGATTTCTTCTCTGGACTGATGAGAAGGGTGGATTTGTTCTATGGACTGACGTGAAGAGTGGATTTGTTCTATGGACTGATGTGAAGGGTGGATTTGTTCTATGGACTGATGTGAAGGGTGGATTTGTTTGACGGCCTGTAGTGAAGAGTGGATTTGTTCTAAGGACTGATGTGAAGGGTGGATTTGTTCTATGGATAGATGTGAAGGGTGGATTTGTTCTAAGGACTGATGTGAAGAGTGGATTTGTTCTATGGACTGATGTGAAGGGTAGATATGTTCTATGGACTGATGGGAAGGGTAGATATGTTCTATGGACTGATGTGAAGGGTGGATTTGTTCTATGGACTGATTTGAAGGGTGAAGGGTGGATTTGTTCTATGGACTGATGTGAAGAGTGGATTTGTTCTATTGCTGATGTGAAGAGTGGATTTGTTCTATGGACTGATGTGAAGAGTGGATTTGTTGTATGGACGGATGTGAAGGGTGGATTTGTTCTATGGACGGATGTGAAGGGTGGATTTGTTCGATGGCCTGTAGTGAAGAGTGGATTTGTTCTAAGGATTGATGTGAAGGGTGGATCTGTTCTATGGACTGAAGTGAAGGGTGGATCTGTTCTATGGACTGATGTGAAGAGTGGATTTGTTCTATGGACTGATGTGAAGGGTGGATCTGTTCTATGGACTGATGTGAAGGGTGGATCTGTTCTATGGACTGATGTGAAGGGTGGATTTGTTCTTTGGACTGATGTGAAGGGTGGATTTGTTCTATGGACTGATGTGAAGGGTGGATATGTTCTACGGACTGATGTGAAGGGTGGATTTGTTCTACGGACGGATGTGAAGGGTGGATTTGTTCTATGGACGGATGTGAAGGGTGGATTTGTTCTAAAGACTGATGTGAAGGGTGGATTTGTTCTAAGGACTGATGTGAAGGGTGGATTTGTTCTATGGACTGTAGTGAAGGGTGGATTTGTTCTATGGACTGACGTGAAGGGGGGATCTGTTCTATGGACTGACGTGAAGGGTGGATTTGTTCTACGGACTGATGTGAAGGGTGGATTTGTTCTATGGACTGACGTGAAGGGTGGATTTGTTCTATGGACTGATGTGAAGAGTGGATTTGTTCTATGGACGGATGTGAAGGGTGGATTTCTTCTATGGACTGATGAGAAGGGTGGATTTGTTCTATGGACTGACGTGAAGGGTGGATTTGTTCTATAGACTGGTGTGACGGTTGGATTTGTTCTATGGACTGATGTGAACGGTGGATTTCTTCTCTGGACTGATGAGAAGGGTGGATTTCTTCTCTGGACTGATGAGAAGGGTGGATTTGTTCTATGGACTGACGTGAAGAGTGGATTTGTTCTATGGACTGATGTGAAGGGTGGATTTGTTCTATGGACTGATGTGAAGGGTGGATTTGTTTGACGGCCTGTAGTGAAGAGTGGATTTGTTCTAAGGACTGATGTGAAGGGTGGATTTGTTCTATGGATAGATGTGAAGGGTGGATTTGTTCTAAGGACTGATGTGAAGAGTGGATTTGTTCTATGGACTGATGTGAAGGGTAGATATGTTCTATGGACTGATGGGAAGGGTAGATATGTTCTATGGACTGATGTGAAGGGTGGATTTGTTCTATGGACTGATGTGAAGGGTGAAGGGTGGATTTGTTCTATGGACTGATGTGAAGAGTGGATTTGTTCTATTGCTGATGTGAAGAGTGGATTTGTTCTATGGACTGATGTGAAGAGTGGATTTGTTGTATGGACGGATGTGAAGGGTGGATTTGTTCTATAGACGGATGTGAAGGGTGGATTTGTTCGATGGCCTGTAGTGAAGAGTGGATTTGTTCTAAGGATTGATGTGAAGGGTGGATCTGTTCTATGGACTGAAGTGAAGGGTGGATCTGTTCTATGGACTGATGTGAAGAGTGGATTTGTTCTATGGACTGATGTGAAGGGTGGATCTGTTCTATGGACTGATGTGAAGGGTGGATCTGTTCTATGGACTGATGTGAAGGGTGGATTTGTTCTTTGGACTGATGTGAAGGGTGGATTTGTTCTATGGACTGATGTGAAGGGTGGATATGTTCTACGGACTGATGTGAAGGGTGGATTTGTTCTACGGACGGATGTGAAGGGTGGATTTGTTCTATGGACGGATGTGAAGGGTGGATTTGTTCTAAAGACTGATGTGAAGGGTGGATTTGTTCTAAGGACTGATGTGAAGGGTGGATTTGTTCTATGGACTGTAGTGAAGGGTGGATTTGTTCTATGGACTGACGTGAAGGGGGGATCTGTTCTATGGACTGACGTGAAGGGTGGATTTGTTCTATGGACTGATGTGAAGAGTGGATTTGTTCTATGGACTGATGTGAAGGGTGGATTTGTTCTATGGACTGATGTGGAGGGTGGATTAGTTCTTTGGACTGATGTGAAAGGTGGATTTGTTCTAAGGACTGATGTGAAGGGTGGATTTGTTCTACGGACTGATGTGAAGGGTGGATTTGTTCTATGGACTGACGTGAAGGGTGGATTTGTTCTATGGACTGATGTGAAGGGTGGATTTGTTCTATGGACTGATGTGAAGAGTGGATTTGTTCTATGGACTGGCGGGAAGGGTGGATTTATTCTATGGACTGGTGTGAAGGGTGGATTCGTTCTATGGACTGGTGTGAAGGGTGGAATTGTTCTCTGGACTGATGTGAAGGGTGGATTTGTTCTATGGAGTGATGTGAAGGGTGAAGGGTGCATTTGTTTTATGGACTGATGTGAAGAGTGGATTTGTTCTATGGACTGGTGCGAAGGGTAGATATGTTCTATGGACTGATGTGAAGGGTAGATATGTTCTATGGACTGATGTGAAGGGTGGATTTGTTCTATGGACTGATGTGAAGGGTGAAGGGTGGATTTGTTCTATGGACTGATGTGAAGAGTGGATTTGTTCTATGGACGGATGTGAAGGGTGGATTTCTTCTATGGACTGATGAGAAGGGTGGATTTGTTCTATGGACTGACGTGAAGGGTGGATTTGTTCTATAGACTCGTGTGACGGTTGGATTTGTTCTATAGACTCGTGTGACGGTTGGATTTGTTCTATGGACTGGTGTGAAGGTTGGATTTGTTCTAGGGACTGGTGGGAAGGTTGGATTTGTCCTGTGGACTGACGTGAAGGGTGGATTTGTTCTATAGACTGGTGTGACGGTTGGATTTGTTCTATGGACTGATGTGAACGGTGGATTTCTTCTCTGGACTGATGAGAAGGGTGGATTTGTTCTATGGACTGACGTGAAGAGTGGATTTGTTCTATGGACTGATGTGAAGGGTGGATTTGTTCCATGGACTGATGTGAAGGGTGGATTTGTTCTATGGACTGATGTGAAGAGTGGATTTGTTCTATGGACTGATGTGAAGAGTGAATTTGTTGTATGGACTGCTGTGAAGGGTGGATTTGTTGTATGGACTGATGTGAAGGGTGGATTTGTTCTATGGACTGATGTGAAGGGTAGATATGGTCTATGGACTGATGTGAAGGGTAGATATGTTCTATGGACTGATGTGAAGGGTGGATTTCTTCTATGGACTGATGTGAAGGGTAGATATGTTCTATGGACTGATGTGAAGGGTGGATTTGTTCTATGGACTGATGTGAAGGGTGGATTTGTTCTATGGACTGATGTGAAGGGTGGATTTGTTCTATGGACTGGTGTGAAGGGTGGATTTGTTCTATGGACTGGTGTGAAGGGTGGATTTGTTCTATGGACTGAAGTGAAGGGTGGATTTGTTCTAAGGACTGATGTGAAGGGTGGATTTGTTCTATGGACTGATGTGAAGGGTAGATATGTTCTATGGACTGATGTGAAGGGTAGATATGTTCTATGGACTGATGTGAAGGGTGGATTTGTTCTAAGGACCGATGTGAAGGATGAAGGGTGGATTTGTTCTATGGACTGATGTGAAGAGTGGATTTGTTCTAAGGACTGATGTGAAGTGTGGATTTGTTCTATGGACTGATGTGAAGGGTGGATTTGTTCTATGGACTGATGTGAAGAGTGGATTTGTTCTGTGGACTGATGTGAAGAGTGGATTTGTTCTATGGACTGATGTGAAGAGTGGATTTGTTGTATGGACTGATGTGAAGAGTGGATTTGTTGTATGGACGGATGTGAAGGGTTGATTTGTTCTATGGACGGATGTGAAGGGTGGATTTGTTCTAAGGACTGATGAGAAGATTGGATTTGTTCTATGGACTGCTGTGAAGGATAGATATGTTCTATGGATTGATGTGAAGGGTAGATTTGTTCTAAGGACTAATGTGCAGGGTGGATTTGTTCTAAGGACTGACGTGAAGGGTGGATCTGTTCTATGGTCTGACGTGAAGGGTGGATCTGTTCTATGGACTGATGTGAAGGGTGGATCTGTTCTATGGACTGATGTGAAGGGTGGATCTGTTCTATGGACTGATGTGAAGGGTGGATTTGTTCTATGGACTGATGTGAAGGGTGGATTTGTTCTAGGGACTGATGTGAAGGGTGGATTTGTTCTATGGCCTGACGTGAAGGGTGGATCTGTTCTATGGACTGACGTGAAGGGTGGATCTGTTCTATGGACTGACGTGAAGGGTGGATCTGTTCTATGGACTGACGTGAAGGGTGGATTTGTTCTATGGACTGACGTGAAGAGTGGATTAGTTCTTTGGACTGACGTGAAGGGTGGATTTGTTCTAAGGACTGACGTGAAGGGTGGATTTGTTCTACGGACTGACGTGAAGGGTGGATTTGTTCTACGGACTGACGTGAAGGGTGGATTTGTTCTGTGGACTGATGTGAAGGGTGGATTTGTTCTATGGACTGGTGTGAAGGGTGGATTTGTTCTCTGGACTGATGTGAAGGGTGGATTTGTTCTATGGACTGATGTGAAGGGTGAAGGGTGCATTTGTTTTATGGACTGATGTGAAGAGTGGATTTGTTCTATGGACTGATGTGAAGGGTGTATTTGTTCTATAGACTGGTGTGAAGGTTGGATTTGTTCTATGGACTGGTGTGAAGGTTGGATTTGTCCTGTGGACTGATGTGAAGGGTGGATTTGTTCTATAGTCTGGTGTGACGGTTGGATTTGTTCTATGAACTGATGTGAACGGTAGATTTGTTCTATGGACTGATGAGAAGGGTGGATTTGTTCTATGGACTGACGTGACGGTTGGATTTGTTCTATGGACTGATGTGAACGGTGGATTTGTTCTATGGACTGATGTGAAGGGTAGATATGTTCTATGGACTGATGTGAGGGGTAGATATGTTCTATGGACTGATGTGAAGGGTAGATATGTTCTATGGACTGATGTGAAGGGTGGATTTGTTCTATGGACTGATGTGAAGGGTAGATATGTTCTATGGACTGATGTGAAGGGTGGATATGTTCTATGGACTGATGTGAAGGGTGGATTTGTTCTATGGACTGATGTGAAGGGTGGATTTGTTTTACGGACTGATGTGAAGGGTGGATTTGTTCTACGGACTGATGTGAAGGGTGGATTTGTTCTATGGACTGAAGTGAAGGGTGGATCTGTTCTATGGACTGAAGTGAAGGGTGGATCTGTTCTATGGACTGAAGTGAAGGGTGGATCTGTTCTATGGACTGACGTGAAGGGTGGATCTGTTCTATGGACTGACGTGGAGGGTGGATTTGTTCTATGGACTGATGTGGAGGGTGGATTTGTTCTTTGGACTGATGTGAAGGGTGGATTTGTTCTACGGACTGATGTGAAGGGTGGATTTGTTCTACGGACTGACGTGAAGGGTGGATTTGTTCTATGCACTGATGTGAAGGGTGGATTTGTTCTATGGACTGATGTGAAGAGTGGATTTGTTCTATGGACTGGTGTGAAGGGTGGATTCGTTCTATGGACTGGTGTGAAGGGTGGATTCGTTCTATGGACTGGTGTGAAGGGTGGATTCGTTCTATGGACTGACGTGAAGGGTGGATTTGTTCTACGGACGGATGTGAAGGGTGGATTTGTTCTACGGACGGATGTGAAGGGTGGATTTGTTCTACGGACTGATGTGAAGGGTGGATTTGTTCTATGGACTAATGTGAAGGGTGGATTTGTTCTATGGACTGAAGTGAAGGGTGGATCTGTTCTATGGACTGACGTGCAGGGTGGATCTGTCCTGTGGACTGATGTGAAGGGTGGATTTGTTCTATAGACTGGTGTGACGGTTGGATTTGTTCTATGGACTGATGTGAACGGTGGATTTGTTCTATGGACTGATGAGAAGGGTGGATTTGTTCTATGGACTGACGTGAAGGGTGGATTTGTTCTATAGACTGGTGTGATGGTTGGATTTCTTCTATGGACTGATGTGAACGGTGGATTTGTTCTATGGACTGACGAGAAGGGTGGATTTGTTCTATGGACTGACGTGAAGGGTGGATTTGTTCTATGGACTGACCTGAAGGGTGGATTTGTTCTATTGACTGGTGTGAAGGTTGGATTTGTTCTGTGGACTGACGTGAAGGGTGGATTTGTTCTATGGACAGGTGTGAAGGTTGGATTTGTTGGGTGGATTTGTTCTATGGACAGGTGTGAAGGTTGGATTTGTTCTGTGGACTGGTGTGAAGGGTGGATTTGTTCTATGGACTGATGTGAAGGGTGGATTTGTTCTATGGACTGATGTGAAGAGTGGATTTGTTCTATGGACTGATGTGAAGAGTGGATTTTTGGTATGGACGGATGTGAAGGGTGGATTTGTTCTACGGACGGATGTGAAGGGTGGATTTGTTCTACGGACGGATGTGAAGGGTGGATTTGTTCTACGGACGGATGTGAAGGGTGGATTTGTTCTAAGGACTGATGTGAAGGGTGGATTTGTTCTAAGGACTGATGTGAAGGGTGGATTTGTTCTAAGGACTGATGTGAAGTGTGGATTTGTTCTATGGACTGAAGTGAAGGGTGGATCTGTTCTATGGACTGAAGTGAAGAGTGGATCTGTTCTATGGACTGACGTGAAGAGTGGATCTGTTCTATGGACTGATGTGGAGGGTGGATTTGTTCTATGGACTGATGTGGAGGGTGGATTTGTTCTTTGGACTGATGTGAAGGGTGGATTTGTTCTACGGACTGACGTGAAGGGTGGATTTGTTCTATGGACTGACGTGAAGAGTGGATTCGTTCTATGCACTGATGTGAAGGGTGGATTCGTTCTATGGACTGGTGTGAAGGGTGGATTCGTTCTATGGACTGGTGTGAAGGGTGGATTCGTTCTATGGACTGGTTTGAAGCGTGGATTCGTTCTATGGACTGACGTGAAGGGTGGATTTGTTCTACGGACGCATGTGAAGGGTGGATTTGTTCTACGGACGGATGTGAAGGGTGGATTTGTTCTAAGGACTGATGTGAAGGGTGGATTTGTTCTATGGACTGAAGTGAAGGGTGGATCTGTTCTATGGACTGACGTGCAGGGTGGATCTGTCCTGTGGACTGATGTGAAGGGTGGATTTGTTCTATAGACTGGTGTGACGGTTGGATTTGTTCTATGGACTGATGTGAACGGTGGATTTGTTCTATGGACTGATGAGAAGGGTGGATTTGTTCTATGGACGGACGTGAAGGGTGGATTTGTTCTATAGACTGGTGTGACGGTTGGATTTCTTCTATGGACTGATGTGAACAGTGGATTTGTTCTATGGACTGACGGGAAGGGTGGATTTGTTCTATGGACTGACGTGAAGGGTGGATTTGTTCTATGGACTGACGTGAAGGGTGGATTTTTTCTATTGACTGGTGTGAAGGTTGGATTTGTTCTGTGGACTGACGTGAAGGGTGGATTTGTTCTATGGACAGGTGTGAAGGTTGGATTTGTTCTATGGACTGATGTGAAGGGTGGATTTGTTTGACGGCCTGTAGTGAAGAGTGGATTTGTTCTAAGGACTGATGTGAAGGGTGGATTTGTTCTATGGACTGATGTGAAGTGTGGATTTGTTCTAAGGACTGATGTGAAGGGTGGATTTGTTCTATGGACTGATGTGAAGGGTAGATATGTTCTATGGACTGATATGAAGGGTAGATATGTTCTATGGACTGATGTGAAGGGTAGATATGTTCTATGGACTGATGTGAAGGGTGGATTTGTTCTATGGACTGATGAGAAGGGTGAAGGGTGGATTTGTTCTATGGACTGATGTGAAGAGTGGATTTGTTCTATGGACTGATGTGAAGAGTGGATTTGTTCTATGGACTGATGTGAAGAGTGGATTTGTTGTATGGAAGGATGTGAAGGGTGGATTTGTTCTATGGACGGATGTGAAGGGTGGATTTGTTCTAAGGATTGATGTGAAGGGTGGATTTGTTCTATGGACTAAAGTGAAGGGTGGATCTGTTCTATGGACTGACGTGAAGGGTGGATCTGTTCTATGGACTGACGTGAAGGGTGGATCTGTTCTATGGACTGATGTGAAGGTTGGATCTGTTCTATGGACTGATGTGAAGGGTGGATTTGTTCTATGGACTGATGTGAAGGGTGGATTTGTTCTATGGACTGGTGTGAAGGGTGGATTTGTTGTATGGACTGGTGTGAAGGGTGGATTTGTTCTATGGCCTGTAGTGAAGAGTGGATTTGTTCTAAGGACTGATGTGAAGGGTGGATTTGTTCAACGGCCTGTACTGAAGAGTGGATTTGTTCTAAGGACTGATGTGAAGGGTGGATTTGTTCTAAGGACTGATGTGAAGGGTGGATTTGTTCTATGGACTGATGTGAAGGGTGGATTTGTTCTAAGGACTGATGTGAAGGGTGGATTTGTTCTATGGACTGATGTGAAGGGTGGATTTGTTCTAAGGACTGATGTGAAGGGTGGATTTGTTCTATGGACTGATGTGAAGGGTGGATTTGTTCTAAGGACTGATGTGAAGGGTGGATTTGTTCTATGGACTGATGTGAAGGGTGGATTTGCTCTAAGGACTGATGTGAAGGGTGGATTTGTTCTACGGACTGACGTGAAGGGTGGATTTGTTCTATGGACTGACGTGAAGGGTGGATTTGTTCTATGGACTGATGTGAAGGGTGGATTTGTTCTATGGACTGATGTGAAGAGTGGATTTGTTCTATGGACTGATGTGAAGGGTGGATTTGTTCTATGGACTGGCGTGAAGGGTGGATTCGTTCTATGGACTGGTGTGACGGGTGGATTCGTTCTATGGACTGGTGTGAAGGGTGGAATTGTTCTCTGGACTGATGTGAAGGGTGGAATTGTTCTCTGGACTGATGTGAAGGGTGGATTTGTTCTATGGACTGATGTGAAGGGTGAAGGGTGCATTTGTTTTATGGACTGATGTGAAGAGTGGATTTGTTCTATGGACTGATGTGAAGGGTAGATATGTTCTATGGACTGATGTGAAGGGTAGATATGTTCTATGGACTGATGTGAAGGGTGGATTTGTTCTATGGATATGTTCTATGCACTGATGTGAAGGGTAGATATGTTCTATGGACTGATGTGAAGGGTGGATTTGTTCTATGGATATGTTCTATGGACTGATGTGAAGGGTAGATATGTTCTATACACTGATGTGAAGGGTGGATTTGTTCTATGGACTGATGTGAAGAGTGGAATTGTTCTATGGACTGATGTGAAGGGTGGATTTGTTCTATGGACTGATGTGGAGGGTGGATTAGTTCTTTGGACTGATGTGAAAGGTGGATTTGTTCTAAGGACTGATGTGAAGGGTGGATTTGTTCTACGGACTGATGTGAAGGGTGGATTTGTTCTATGGACTGATGTGAAGGGTGGATTTGTTCTATGGACTGATGTGAAGAGTGGATTTGTTCTATGGACTGATGTGAAGGGTGGATTTGTTCTATGGACTGGCGTGAAGGGTGGATTCATTCTATGGACTGGTGTGAAGGGTGGAATTGTTCTCTGGACTGATGTGAAGGGTGGATTTGTTCTATGGATATGTTCTATGGACTGATGTGAAGGGTAGATATGTTCTATGGACTGATGTGAAGGGTGGATTTGTTCTATGGACTGATGTGAAGGGTGAAGGGTGGATTTGTTCCATGGACTGATGTGAAGAGTGGATTTGTTCTATGGACTGATGTGAAGGGTAGATATGTTCTATGGACTGATGTGAAGGGTAGATATGTTCTATGGACTGATGTGAAGGGTGGATTTGTTCTATGGATATGTTCTATGGGCTGATGTGAAGGGTAGATATGTTCTATGGACTGATGTGAAGGGTGGATTTGTTCTATGGACTGATGTGAAGGGTGAAGGGTGGATTTGTTCCATGGACTGATGTGAAGAGTGGATTTGTTCTATGGATGGATGTGAAGGGTGGATTTGTTCTATGGACTGATGTGAAGGGTGGATTTGTTCTATGGACTGATGTGAAGAGTGGATTTGTTCTATGGACTGATGTGAAGGGTGGATTTGTTCTATGGACTGGCGTGAAGGGTGGATTCATTCTATGGACTGGTGTGAAGGGTGGAATTGTTCTCTGGACTGATGTGAAGGGTGGATTTGTTCTATGGATATGTTCTATGGACTGATGTGAAGGGTAGATATGTTCTATGGACTGATGTGAAGGGTGGATTTGTTCTATGGACTGATGTGAAGGGTGAAGGGTGCATTTGTTTTATGGACTGATGTGAAGAGTGGATTTGTTCTATGGACTGATGTGAAGGGTAGATATGTTCTATGGACTGATGTGAAGGGTAGATATGTTCTATGGACTGATGTGAAGGGTGGATTTGTTCTATGGATATGTTCTATGGACTGATGTGAAGGGTAGATATGTTCTATGGACTGATGTGAAGGGTGGATTTGTTCTATGGACTGATGTGAAGGGTGAAGGGTGGATTTGTTCCATGGACTGATGTGAAGAGTGGATTTGTTCTATGGATGGATGTGAAGGGTGGATTTCTTCTATGGACTGATGAGAAGGGTGGATTTGTTCTATGGACTGACGTGAAGGGTGGATTTGTTCTATAGACTCGTGTGACGGTTGGATTTGTTCTATAGACTCGTGTGACGGTTGGATTTGTTCTATGGACTGGTGTGAAGGTTGGATTTGTTCTATGGACTGATGTGAACGGTGGATTTCTTCTCTGGACTGATGAGAAGGGTGGATTTGTTCTATGGACTGACGTGAAGAGTTGATTTGTTCTATGGACTGATGTGAAGTGTGGATTTGTTCTATGGACTGATGTGAAGAGTGGATTTGTTCTAAGGACTGATGTGAAGGGTGGATTTGTTCTATGGACTGATGTGAAGGGTAGATATCTTCTATGGACTGATGTGAAGGGTGGATTTGTTCTATGGACTGATGTGAAGGGTGGATTTGTTCTATGGACTGATGTGAAGAGTGGATTTGTTCTATGGACTGATGTGAAGAGTGGATTTGTTGTATGGACGGATGTGAAGGGTTGATTTGTTCTATGGACTGATGTGAAGGATGGATTTGTTCTAAGGACTGATGTTAAGGGTGGATTTGTTCTATGGACTGATGTGAAGGGTAGATATGTTCTATGGACTGATGTGAAGGGTGGATTTGTTCTATGGACTGATGTGAAGGGTAGATATGTTCTATGGACTGATGTGAAGGGTGGATTTGTTCTACGGATGATGTGAAGGGTGGATTTGTTCTATGGACTGGTGTGAAGGGTGGATTTGTTCTACGGACTGGTGTGAAGGGTGGATTTGTTCTATGGACTGATGTGAAGGGTGGATTTGTTCTATGGCCTGATGTGAAGTGTGGATTTGTTCTATGGACTGATGTGAAGGGTGGATTTGTTCTATGGACTGATGTGAAGAGTGGATTTGTTCTATGGACTGATGTGAAGAGTGGATTTGTTCTATGGACTGATGCGAAGAGTGGATTTGTTGTATGGACGGATGTGAAGGGTTGATTTGTTCTATGGACGAATGTGAAGGGTGGATTTCTTCTAAGGACTGACGTGAAGGGTGGATCTGTTCTATGGACTGACGTGGAGGGTGGATTTGTTCTATGGACTGATGTGGAGGGTGGATTTGTTCTTTGGACTGATGTGAAGGGTGGATTTGTTCTACGGACTGATGTGAAGGGTGGATTTGTTCTACGGACTGACGTGAAGAGTGGATTTGTTCTATGCACTGATGTGAAGGGTGGATTTGTTCTATGGACTGATGTGAAGAGTGGATTTGTTCTATGGACTGATGTGAAGGGTGGATTCGTTCTATGGACTGGTGTGAAGGGTGGATTCGTTCTATGGACTGGTGTGAAGGGTGGATTCGTTCTATGGACTGGTGTGAAGGGTGGATTCGTTCTATGGACTGACGTGAAGGGTGGGTTAGTTCTATGGACGGATGTGAAGGGTGGATTTGTTCTACGGACGGATGTGAAGGGTGGATTTGTTCTACGGACTGATGTGAACGGTGGATTTGTTCTATGGACTGATGTGAAGGGTGGATTTGTTCTATGGACTGAAGTGAAGGGTGGATCTGTTCTATGGACTGACGTGCAGGGTGGATCTCTCCTGTGGACTGATGTGAAGGGTGGATTTGTTCTATAGACTGGTGTGACGGTTGGATTTGTTCTATGGACTGATGTGAACGGTGGATTTGTTCTATGGACTGATGAGAAGGGTGGATTTGTTCTATGGACTGACGTGAAGGGTGGATTTGTTCTATAGACTGGTGTGACGGTTGGATTTCTTCTATGGACTGATGTGAACGGTGGATTTGTTCTATGGACTGACGAGAAGGGTGGATTTGTTCTATGGACTGACGTGAAGGGTGGATTTGTTCTATGGACTGACGTGAAGGGTGGATTTGTTCTATTGACTGGTGTGAAGGTTGGATTTGTTCTGTGGACTGACGTGAAGGGTGGATTTGTTCTATGGACAGGTGTGAAGGTTGGATTTGTTCTGTGGACTGGTGTGAAGGGTGGATTTGTTCTATGGACTGATGTGAAGGGTGGATTTGTTCTATGGACTGATGTGAAGAGTGGATTTGTTCTATGGACTGATGTGAAGAGTGGATTTGTTCTATGGACTGATGTGAAGAGTGGATTTTTGGTATGGACGGATGTGAAGGGTGGATTTGTTCTACGGACGGATGTGAAGGGTGGATTTGTTCTAAGGACTGATGTGAAGGGTGGATTTGTTCTAAGGACTGATGTGAAGGGTGGATTTGTTCTAAGGACTGATGTGAAGGGTGGATTTGTTCTATGGACTGAAGTGAAGGGTGGATCTGTTCTATGGACTGACGTGAAGAGTGGATCTGTTCTATGGACTGACGTGAAGAGTAGATCTGTTCTATGGACTGATGTGGAGGGTGGATTTGTTCTTTGGACTGATGTGAAGGGTGGATTTGTTCTACGGACTGGTGTGAAGGGTGGATTTGTTCTACGGACTGACGTGAAGAGTGGATTTGTTCTATGCACTGATGTGAAGGGTGGATTTGTTCTATGGACTGATGTGAAGAGTGGATTTGCTCTATGGACTGATGTGACGGGTGGATTCGTTCTATGGACTGGTGTGGAGGGTGGATTCGTTCTATGGACTGGTGTGAAGGGTGGATTCGTTCTATGGACTGGTGTGAAGGGTGGATTCGTTCTATGGACTGACGTGAAGGGTGGATTTGTTCTACGGACGGATGTGAAGGGTGGATTTGTTCTACGGACGGATGTGAAGGGTGGATTTGTTCTAAGGACTGATGTGAAGGGTGGATTTGTTCTATGGACTGAAGTGAAGGGTGGATCTGTTCTATGGACTGACGTGCAGGGTGGATCTGTCCTGTGGGCTGATGTGAAGGGTGGATTTGTTCTATAGACTGGTGTGACGGTTGGATTTGTTCTATGGAGTGATGTGAACGGTGGATTTGTTCTATGGACTGACGAGAAGGGTGGATTTGTTCTATGGACTGACGTGAAGGGTGGATTTGTTCTATGGACTGACGTGAAGGGTGGATTTGTTCTATTGACTGGTGTGAAGGTTGGATTTGTTCTGTGGACTGACGTGAAGGGTGGATTTGTTCTATGGACAGGTGTGAAGGTTGGATTTGTTCTATGGACTGATGTGAAGGGTGGATTTGTTCGACGGCCTGTAGTGAAGAGTGGATTTGTTCTAAGGACTGATGTGAAGGGTGGATTTGTTCTATGGACTGATGTGAAGGGTGGATTTGTTCTAAGGACTGATGTGAAGGGTGGATTTGTTCTATGGACTTATGTGAAGGGTAGATATGTTCTATGGACTGATGTGAAGGGTAGATATGTTCTATGGACTGATGTGAAGGGTGGATTTGTTCTATGGACTGATGTGAAGGGTGAAGGGTCGATTTGTTCTATGGACTGATGTGAAGATTGGATTTGTTCTATGGACTGATGTGAAGAGTGGATTTGATCTATGGACTAATGTGAAGAGTGGATTTGTTGTATGGACGGATGTGAAGGGTGGATTTGTTCTATGGACGGATGTGAAGGGTGGATTTGTTCGATGGCCTGTAGTGAAGAGTGGATTTGTTCTAAGGATTGATGTGAAGGGTGGATTTGTTCTATGGACTGAAGTGAAGGGTGGATCTGTTCTATGGACTGACGTGAAGGGTGGATCTGTTCTATGGACTGATGTGAAGGTTGGATCTGTTCTATGGACTGATGTGAAGGGTAGATCTGTTCTATGGACTGATGTGAAGGGTGGATTTGTTCTATGGACTGATGTGAAGGGTGGATTTGTTCTATGGACTGGTGTGAAGGGTGGATTTGTTCTATGGACTGGTGTGAAGGTTGGATTTGTTCTATGGCATGTAGTGAAGAGTGGATTTGTTCTAAGGACTGATGTGAAGGGTGGATTTGTTCGACGGCCTGTACTGAAGAGTGGATTTGTTCTAAGGACTGATGTGAAGGGTGGATTTGTTCTATGGACTGATGTGAAGGGTGGATTTGTTCTAAGGACTGATGTGAAGGGTGGATTTGTTCTATGGACTGATGTGAAGGGTAGATATGTTCTATGGACTGATGGGAAGGGTAGATATGTTCTATGGACAGATGTGAAGGGTGGATTTGTTCTATGGACTGATGTGAAGGGTGAAGGGTGGATTTGTTCTATGGACTGATGTGAAGAGTGGATTTGTTCTATGGACTGATGTGAAGAGTGAATTTGTTCTATGGACTGATGTGAAGAGTGGATTTGTTGTATGGACGGATGTGAAGGGTGGATTTGTCCTATGGACGGATGTGAAGGGTGGATTTGTTCGATGGCCTGTAGTGAAGAGTGGATTTGTTCTAAGGATTGATGTGAAGGGTGGATTTGTTCTATGGACATAAGTGAAAGGTGGATCTGTTCTATGGACTGATGTGAAGAGTGGATTTGTTCTATGGACTGATGTGAAGGTTGGATCTGTTCTATGGACTGATGTGAAGGGTGGATCTGTTCTATGGACTGATGTGAAGGGTGGATTTGTTCTATGGACTGATGTGAAGGGTGGATTTGTTCTATGGACTGATGTGAAGGGTGGATATGTTCTATGGACTGATGTGAAGGGTGGATTTGTTCTATAGACTGATGTGAAGGGTGGATTTGTTCTACGGACGGATGTGAAGGGTGGATTTGTTCTAAGGACTGATGTGAAGGGCGGATTTGTTCTAAGGACTGATGTGAAGGGTGGATTTGTTCTATGGACTGAAGTGAAGGGTGGATTTGTTCTATGGACTGATGTGAAAGGTGGATCTGTTCTATGGACTGACGTGAAGGGTGGATTTGTTCTATGGACTGATGTGAGGAGTGGATTTGTTCTATGGACTGATGTGAAGGGTGGATTTGTTCTATGGACTGATGTGGAGGGTGGATTAGTTCTTTGGACTGATGTGAAGGGTGGATTTGTTCTATGGACTGATGTGAAGGGTGGAATTGTTCTCTGGACTGATGTGAAGGGTGGATTTGTTCTATGGAGTGATGTGAAGGGTGAAGGGTGCATTTGTTTTGTGGACTGATGTGAAGAGTGGATTTGTTCTATGGACTGATGTGAAGGGTAGATATGTTCTATGGACTGATGTGAAGGGTAGATATGTTCTATAGACTGATGTGAAGGGTGGATTTGTTCTATGGATATGTTCTATGGACTGATGTGAAGGGTAGATATGTTCTATGGACTGATGTGAAGGGTGGATTTGTTCTATGGACTGATGTGAAGGGTGAAGGGTGGATTTGTTCTATGGACTGATGTGAAGAGTGGATTTGTTCTATGGACGGATGTGAAGGGTGAATTTCTTCTATGGACTGATGAGAAGGGTGGATTTGTTCTATGGACTGACGTGAAGGGTGGATTTGTTCTATAGACCCGTGTGACGGTTGGATTTGTTCTATAGACTCTTGTGACGGTTGGATTTGTTCTATGGACTGGTGTGAAGGTTGGATTTGTTCTATGGACTGGTGTGAAGGTTGGATTTATCCTGTGGACTGACGTGAAGGGTGGATTTGTTCTATAGACTGGTGTGACGGTTGGATTTGTTCTATGGACTGATGTGAACGGTGGATTTCTTCTCTGGACTGATGAGAAGGGTGGATTTGTTCTATGGACTGACGTGAAGAGTGGATTTGTTCTATGGACTGATGTGAAGTGTGGATTTGTTCTATGGACTGATGTGAAGGGTGGATTTGTTCTAAGGACTGATGTGAAGGGTGGATTTGTTCTATGGACTGATGTGAAGGGTAGATGTCTTGTATGGACTGATGTGAAGGGTGGATTTGTTCTATGGACTGATGTGAAGGGTGGATTTGTTCTATGGACTGATGTGAAGAGTGGATTTGTTCTATGGACTGATGTGAAGAGTGGATTTGTTGTATGGACGGATGTGAAGGGTTGATTTGTTCTATGGACGGATGTGAAGGGTTGATTTGTTCTATGGACTGATGTGAAGGGTGGATTTGTTCTAAGGACTGATGTGAAGGGTGGATTTGTTCTATGGACTGGTGTGAAGGGTAGATATGTTCTATGGACTGGTGTGAAGGGTGGATTTGTTCTATGGACTGATGTGAAGGGTGGATTTGTTCTATGGCCTGTAGTGAAGAGTGGATTTGTTCTAAGGACTGATGTGAAGTGTGGATTTGTTCTATGGACTGATGTGAAGGGTGGATTTGTTCTATGGACTGATGTGAAGAGTGGATTTGTCCTATGGACTGATGTGAAGAGTGGATTTGTTGTATGGACGGATGTGAAGGGTTGATTTGTTCTATGGACGGATGTGAAGGGTGGATTTGTTCTAAGGACTGATGTGAAGGGTGGATTTGTTCTATGGACTGATGTGAAGGGTAGATATGTTCTATGGACTGATGGGAAGGGTAGATATGTTCTATGGACAGATGTGAAGGGTGGATTTGTTCTATGGACTGATGTGAAGGGTGAAGGGTGGATTTGTTCTATGGACTGATGTGAAGAGTGGATTTGTTCTATGGACTGATGTGAAGAGTGAATTTGTTCTATGGACTGATGTGAAGAGTGGATTTGTTGTATGGACGGATGTGAAGGGTGGATTTGTCCTATGGACGGATGTGAAGGGTAGATTTGTTCGATGGCCTGTAGTGAAGAGTGGATTTGTTCTAAGGATTGATGTGAAGGGTGGATTTGTTCTATGGACATAAGTGAAAGGTGGATCTGTTCTATGGACTGATGTGAAGAGTGGATTTGTTCTATGGACTGATGTGAAGGTTGGATCTGTTCTATGGACTGATGTGAAGGGTGGATCTGTTCTATGGACTGATGTGAAGGGTGGATTTGTTCTATGGACTGATGTGAAGGGTGGATTTGTTCTATGGACTGATGTGAAGGGTGGATATGTTCTATGGACTGATGTGAAGGGTGGATTTGTTCTATAGACTGATGTGAAGGGTGGATTTGTTCTACGGACGGATGTGAAGGGTGGATTTGTTCTAAGGACTGATGTGAAGGGCGGATTTGTTCTAAGGACTGATGTGAAGGGTGGATTTGTTCTATGGACTGAAGTGAAGGGTGGATTTGTTCTATGGACTGACGTGAAATGTGGATCTGTTCTATGGACTCACGTGAAGGGTGGATTTGTTCTATGGACTGATGTGAGGAGTGGATTTGTTCTATGGACTGATGTGAAGGGTGGATTTGTTCTATGGACTGATGTGGAGGGTGGATTAGTTCTTTGGACTGATGTGAAGGGTGGATTTGTTCTATGGACTGATGTGAAGGGTGGAATTGTTCTCTGGACTGATGTGAAGGGTGGATTTGTTCTATGGAGTGATGTGAAGGGTGAAGGGTGCATTTGTTTTATGGACTGATGTGAAGAGTGGATTTGTTCTATGGACTGATGTGAAGGGTAGATATGTTCTATGGACTGATGTGAAGGGTAGATATGTTCTATAGACTGATGTGAAGGGTGGATTTGTTCTATGGATATGTTCTATGGACTGATGTGAAGGGTAGATATGTTCTATGGACTGATGTGAAGGGTGGATTTGTTCTATGGACTGATGTGAAGGGTGAAGGGTGGATTTGTTCTATGGACTGATGTGAAGAGTGGATTTGTTCTATGGACGGATGTGAAGGGTGGATTTCTTCTATGGACTGATGAGAAGGGTGGATTTGTTCTATGGACTGACGTGAAGGGTGGATTTGTTCTATAGACTCGTGTGACGGTTGGATTTGTTCTATAGACTCGTGTGACGGTTGGATTTGTTCTATGGACTGGTGTGAAGGTTGGATTTGTTCTATGGACTGGTGTGAAGGTTGGATTTATCCTGTGGACTGACGTGAAGGGTGGATTTGTTCTATAGACTGGTGTGACGGTTGGATTTGTTCTATGGACTGATGTGAACGGTGGATTTCTTCTCTGGACTGATGAGAAGGGTGGATTTGTTCTTTGGACTGACGTGAAGATTGGATTTGTTCTATGGACTGATGTGAAGTGTGGATTTGTTCTATGGACTGATGTGAAGGGTGGATTTGTTCTAAGGACTGATGTGAAGGGTGGATTTGTTCTATGGACTGATGTGAAGGGTAGATGTCTTGTATGGACTGATGTGAAGGGTGGATTTGTTCTATGGACTGATGTGAAGGGTGGATTTGTTCTATGGACTGATGTGAAGAGTGGATTTGTTCTATGGACTGATGTGAAGAGTGGATTTGTTGTATGGACGGATGTGAAGGGTTGATTTGATCTATGGACGGATGTGAAGGGTTGATTTGTTCTATGGACTGATGTGAAGGGTGGATTTGTTCTAAGGACTGATGTGAAGGGTGGATTTGTTCTATGGACTGGTGTGAAGGGTAGATATGTTCTATGGACTGGTGTGGAGGGTGGATTTGTTCTATGGACTGATGTGAAGGGTGGATTTGTTCTATGGCCTGTAGTGAAGAGTGGATTTGTTCTAAGGACTGATGTGAAGTGTGGATTTGTTCTATGGACTGATGTGAAGGGTGGATTTGTTGTATGGACGGATGTGAAGGGTTGATTTGTTCTATGGACGGATGTGAAGGGTGGATTTGTTCTAAGGACTGATGTGAAGATTGCATTTGTTCTATGGACTGCTGTGAAGGATAGATATGTTCTATGGACTGATGTGAAGGGTGGATATGTTCTAAGGACTGATATGAAGGGTGGATTTGTTCTAAGGACTGACGTGAAGGGTGGATCTGTTCTATGGTCTGACGTGAAGGGTGGATCTGTTCTATGGACTGATGTGAAGGGTGGATCTGTTCTATGGACTAATGTGAAGGGTGGATCTGTTCTATGGACTGATGTGAAGAGTGGATTTGTTCTATGGACTGATGTGAAGGGTGGATTTGTTCTAGGGACTGATGTGAAGGGTGGATTTGTTCTAGGGACTGATGTGAAGGGTGGATTTGTTCTATGGCCTGATGTGAAGGGTGGATCTGTTCTATGGACTGACGTGAAGGGTGGATCTGTTCTATGGACTGACGTGAAGGGTGGATTTGTTCTATGGACTGACGTGAAGAGTGGATTAGTTCTTTGGACTGATGTGAAGGGTGGATTTGTTCTAAGGACTGATGTGAAGGGTGGATTTGTTCTACGGACTGACGTGAAGGGTGGATTTGTTCTACGGACTGACGTGAAGGGTGGATTTGTTCTGTGGACTGATGTGAACGGTGGATTTGTTCTGTGGACTGATGTGAACGGTGGATTTGTTCTATGGACTGGTGTGAAGGGTGGATTCGTTCTATGGACTGGTGTGAAGGGTGGATTCGTTCTATGGACTGGTGTGAAGGGTGGATTTGTTCTCTGGACTGATGTGAAGGGTGGATTTGTTCTATGGACTGATGTGAAGGGTGAAGGGTGCATTTGTTTTATGGACTGATGTGAAGAGTGGATTTGTTCTATGGACTGATGTGAAGGGTGTATTTGTTCTATAGACTGGTGTGAAGGTTGGATTTGTTCTATAGACTGGTGTGAAGGTTGGATTTGTCCTGTGGACTGATGTGAAGGGTGGATTTGTTCTATAGACTGGTGTGACGGTTGGATTTGTTCTATGGACTGATGTGAACGGTGGATTTCTTCTATGGACTGATGAGAAGGGTGGATTTGTTCTATGGACTGATGTGACGGTTGGATTTGTTCTATGGACTGATGTGAACGGTGGATTTCTTCTATGGACTGATGAGAAGGGTGGATTTGTTCTATGGACTGACGTGAAGGGTGGATTTGTTCTATGGACTGACGTGAAGGGTGGATTTGTTCTATTGACTGGTGTGAAGGTTGGATTTGTTCTGTGGACTGAAGTGAAGGGTGGATTTGTTCTATGGACAGGTGTGAAGGTTGGATTTGTTCTGTGGACTGGTGTGAAGAGTGGATTTGTTCTATGGACTGATGTGAAGGGTGGATTTGTTTGACGGCCTGTAGTGAAGAGTGGATTTGTTCTAAGGACTGATGTGAAGGGTGGATTTGTTCTATGGACTGATGTGAAGGGTGGATTTGTTTTAAGGACTGATGTGAAGGGTGGATTTGTTATATGGACTGATGTGAAGGGTAGATATGTTCTATGGACTGATGTGAAGGGTAGATATGTTCTATTGACTGATGTGAAGGGTAGACATGTTCAATGGACTGATGTGAAGGGTAGATATGTTCTATTGACTGATGTGAAGGGTGGATTTGTTCTATGGACTGATGTGAAGGGTGAAGGGTGGATTTGTTCTATGGACTGATGTGAAGAGTGGATTTGTTCTATGGACTGATGTGAAGAGTGGATTTGTTCTATGGACTGATGTGAAGACTGGATTTGTTGTATGGACGGATGTGAAGGGTGGATTTGTTCTATGGACGGATGTGAAGGGTGGATTTGTTCGATGGCCTGTAGTGAAGAGTGGATTTGTTCTAAGGATTGATGTGAAGGGTGGATTTGTTCTATGGACTGAAGTGAAGGGTGGATCTGTTCTATGGACTGACATGAAGGGTGGATCTGTTCTATGGACTGATGTGAAGGGTGGATCTGTTCTATGGACAGATGTGAAGGGTGGATCTGTTCTATGGACTGATGTGAAGGGTGGATTTGTTCTATGGACTGATGTGAAGGGTGGATTTGTTCTATGGACTGATGTGAAGGGTGGATTTGTTCTATGGACTGGTGTGAAGGGTGGATTTGTTCTATGGCCTGTAGTGAAGGGTGGATTTGTTCTAAGGACTGATGTGAAGGGTGGATTTATTCTATGGACTGATGTGAAGGGTGGATTTGTTCTAAGGACTGATGTGAAGGGTGGATTTGTTCTTTGGACTGATGTGAAGGGTAGATATGTTCTATGAACTGATGTGAAGGGTAGATATGTTCTATGGACTGATGTGAAGGGTGGATTTGTTCTATGGACTGATGTGAAGGGTGGATTTGTTCTATGGACTGATGTGAACAGTGGATTTGTTCTATGGACTGACGAGAAGGGTGGATTTGATCTATGGACTGACGTGAACGGTGGATTTGTTCTATGGACTGACGTGAAGGGTGGATTTGTTCTATTGACTGGTGTGGAGGTTGGATTTGTTCTGTGGACTGACGTGAAGGGTGGATTTGTTCTATGGACAGGTGTGAAGGTTGGATTTGTTCTGTGGACTGGTGTGAAGGGTGGATTTGTTCTATCGACTGATGTGAAGGGTGGATTTGTTCGACGGCCTGTAGTGAAGAGTGGATTTGTTCTAAGGACTGATGTGAAGAGTGGATTTGTTGTACGGACTGATGTGAAGAATGGATTTGTTGTACGGACGAATGTGAAGGGTGGATTTGTTCTACGGACGGATGAGAAGGGTGGATTTGTTCTACGGACGGATGTGAGGGGTGGATTTGTTCTAAGGACTGATGTGAAGGGTGGATTTGTTCTAAGGACTGATGTGAAGGGTGGATTTGTTCTATGGACTGAAGTGAAGGGTGGATTTGTTCTATGGACTGACGTGAAGGGTGGATCTGTTCTATGGACTGACGTGAAGGGTGGACTTGTTCTATGGACTGAAGTGAAGGGTGGATCTGTTCTATGGACTGACGTGAAGGGTGGATCTGTTCTATGGACTGATGTGAAGGTTGGATCTGTTCTATGGACTGATGTGAAGGTTGGATCTGTTCTATGGACTGATGTGAAGGGTGGATTTGTTCTACGGACGGATGAGAAGGGTGGATTTGTTCTACGGACGGATGTGAAGGGTGGATTTGTTCTACGGACGGATGTGAAGGGTGGATTTGTTCTACGGACGGATGTGAAGGGTGGATTTGTTCTAAGGACTGATGTGAAGGGTGGATTTGTTCTAAGGACTGATGTGAAGGGTGGATTTGTTCTATGGACAGGTGTGAAGGTTGGATTTGTTCTGTGGACTGGTGTGAAGGGTGGATTTGTTCTATGGACGGATGTGAAGGGTGGATTGGTCCGACGGCCTGTAGTGAAGAGTGGATTTGTTCTATGGACTGATGTGAAGGGTGGATTTGTTCTATGGACTGATGTGAAGGGTGGATTTGTTCTAAGGACTGATGTGAAGGATGGATTTGTTCTATGGACTGATGTGAAGGGTAGATATGTTCTATGGACTGATGTGAAGGGTAGATATATTCTATGGACTGATGTGAACGGTGGATTTGTTCTATGGACTGATGTGAAGGGTGAAGGGTGGATTTGTTCTATGGACTGATGTGAAGAGTGGATTTGTTCTATGGACTGATGTGAAGAGTGGATTTGTTGTATGGACGGATGTGAAGGGTGGATTTGTTCTATGGACGGATGTGAAAGGTGGATTTGTTTGATGGTCTGTAGTGAAGAGTGGATTTGTTCTAAGGATTGATGTGAAGGTTGGATTTGTTCTATGGACTGAAGTGAAGGGTGAATCTGTTCTATGGACTGACGTGAAGGGTGGATCTGTTCTATGGACTGATGTGAAGGTTGGATCTGTTCTATGGACTGATGTGAAGGGTGGATCTGTTCTATGGACTGATGTGAAGGGTGGATTTGTTCTATGGACTGATGTGAAGGGTGGATTTGTTCTAGGGACTGATGTGAAGGGTGGATTTGTTCTATGGACTGATGTGAAGGGTGGATTTGTTCTATGGACTGATGTGAAGGGTAGATATGTTCTATGGACTGATGTGAAGGGTGGATTTGTTCTATGGACTGATGTGAAGAGTGGATTTGTTCTATGGACTGATGTGAAGAGTGGATTTGTTCTACGGACGGATGAGAAGGGTGGATTTGTTATACGGACGGATCTGAAGGGTGGATTTCTTCTAAGGACTGATGTGAAAGGTGGATTTGTTCTAAGGACTGATGAGAAGGGTGGATTTGTTCTATGGGCTGAAGTGAAGGGTGGATTTGTTCTATGGACTGACGTGAAGGGTGGATCTGTTCTATGGACTGACGTGAAGGGTGGATTTGTTCTATGGACTGATGTGAAGAGTGGATTTGTTCTATGGACTGATGTGAAGGGTGGATTTGTTCTATGGACTGATGTGGAGGGTGGATTAGTTCTTTGGACTGATGTGAAGGGTGGATTTGTTCTACGGACTGATGTGAAGGGTGGATTTGTTCTACGGACTGACGTGAAGGGTGGATTTGTTCTATGGACTGATGTGAAGGGTGGATTTGTTCTATGGACTGATGTGAAGGGTGGATTTGTTCTATGGACTGATGTGAAGGGTGGATTTGTTCTATGGACTGATGTGAAGGGTGGATTTGTTCTATGGACTGATGTGAAGGGTGGATTTGTTCTATGGACTGGCGTGAAGGGTGGATTCGTTCTATGGACTGGTGTGAAGGGTGGATTCGTTCTATGGACTGGTGTGAAGGGTGGATTTGTTCTCTGGACTGATGTGAAGGGTGGATTTGTTCTATGGAGTGATGTGAAGGGTGAAGGGTGCATTTGTTTTATGGACTGATGTGAAGAGTGGATTTGTTCTATGGACTGATATGAAGGGTAGATATGTTCTATGGACTGATGTGAAGGGTAGATATGTTCTATGGACTGATGTGAATGGTGGATTTGTGCTATGGACTGATGTGAAGGGTGGATTTGTTCTATGGACTGATGTGAAGAGTGGATTTGTTCTATGGACGGATGTGAAGGGTGGATTTCTTCTATGGACTGACGTGAAGAGTGGATTTGTTCTATGCACTGACGTGAAGGGTGGATTTGTTCTATGGACTGATGTGAAGAGTGGATTTGTTCTATGGACTGATGTGAAGGGTGGATTCGTTCTATGGACTGGTGTGAAGGGTGGATTCGTTCTATGGACTGGTGTGAAGGGTGGATTCGTTCTATGGACTGGTGTGAAGGGTGGATTCGTTCTATGGACTGACGTGAAGGGTGGATTTGTTCTATGGACGGATGTGAAGGGTGGATTTGTTCTACGGACGGATGTGAAGGGTGGATTTGTTCTACGGACTGATGTGAAGGGTGAATTTGTTCTATGGACTGATGTGAAGGGTGGATTTGTTCTATGGACTGAAGTGAAGGGTGGATCTGTTCTATGGACTGACGTGCAGGGTGGATCTGTCCTGTGGACTGATGTGAAGGGTGGATTTGTTCTATAGACTGGTGTGACGGTTGGATTTGTTCTATGGACTGATGTGAACGGTGGATTTGTTCTATGGACTGACGAGAAGGGTGGATTTGCTCTATGGACTGACGTGAATGGTGGATTTGTTCTATAGACTGGTGTGACGGTTGGATTTCTTCTATGGACTGATGTGAACGGTGGATTTGTTCTATGGACTGACGAGAAGGGTGGATTTGTTCTATGGACTGACGTGAAGGGTGGATTTGTTCTATGGACTGACGTGAAGGGTGGATTTGTTCTATTGACTAGTGTGAAGGTTGGATTTGTTCTGTGGACTGAAGTGAAGGGTGGATTTGTTCTATGGACAGGTGTGAAGGTTGGATTTGTTCTGTGGACTGGTGTGAAGGGTGGATTTGTTCTATGGACTGATGTGAAGGGTGGATTTGTTCGACGGCCTCTAGTGAAGAGTGGATTTGCTCTAAGGACTGATGTGAAGGGTGGATTTGTTCTATGGACTGATGTGAAGGGTGGATTTGTTTTAAGGACTGATGTGAAGGGTGGATTTGTTCTATGGACTGATGTGAAGGGTAGATATGTTCTATGGACTGATGTGAAGGGTAGATATGTTCTATTGACTGATGTGAAGGGTAGACATGTTCAATGGACTGATGTGAAGGGTAGATATGTTCTATTGACTGATGTGAAGGGTGGATTTGTTCTATGGACTGATGTGAAGGGTGAAGGGTGGATTAGTTCTATGGACTGATGTGAAGAGTGGATTTGTTCTATGGACTGATGTGAAGAGTGGATTTGTTCTATGGACTGATGTGAAGAGTGGATTTGTTGTATGGACGGATGTGAAGTGTGGATTTGTTCTATGGACGGATGTGAAGGGTGGATTTGTTCGATGGCCTGTAGTGAAGAGTGGATTTGTTCTAAGGATTGATGTGAAGGGTGGATTTGTTCTATGGACTGAAGTGAAGGGTGGATCTGTTCTATGGACTGACATGAAGGGTGGATCAGTTCTATGGACTGATGTGAAGGGTGGATCTGTTCTATGGACAGATGTGAAGGGTGGATCTGTTCTATGGACAGATGTGAAGGGTGGATCTGTTCTATGGACTGATGTGAAGGGTGGATTTGTTCTATGGACTGATGTGAAGGGTGGATTTGTTCTATGGACTGATGTGAAGGGTGGATTTGTTCTATGGACTGGTGTGAAGGGTGGATTTGTTCTATGGCCTGTAGTGAAGGGTGGATTTGTTCTAAGGACTGATGTGAAGGGTGGATTTATTCTATGGACTGATGTGAAGGGTGGATTTGTTCTAAGGACTGATGTGAAGGGTGGATTTGTTCTATGGACTGATGTGAAGGGTAGATATGTTCTATGGACTGATGTGAAGGGTAGATATGTTCTATGGACTGATGTGAAGGGTGGATTTGTTCTATGGACTGATGTGAAGGGTGGATTTGTTCTATGGACTGATGTGAACAGTGGATTTGTTCTATGGACTGACGAGAAGGGTGGATTTGATCTATGGACTGACGTGAACGGTGGATTTGTTCTATGGACTGACGTGAAGGGTGGATTTGTTCTATTGACTGGTGTGGAGGTTGGATTTGTTCTGTGGACTGACGTGAAGGGTGGATTTGTTCTATGGACAGGTGTAAAGGTTGGATTTGTTCTGTGGACTGGTGTGAAGGGTGGATTTGTTCTATTGACTGATGTGAAGGGTGGATTTGTTCAACGGCCTGTAGTTAAGAGTGGATTTGTTCTAAGGACTGATGTGAAGAGTGGATTTGTTGTACGGACTGATGTGAAGAGTGGATTTGTTGTACGGACGAATGTGAAGGGTGGATTTGTTCTACGGACGGATGAGAAGGGTGGATTTGTTCTACGGACGGATGTGAGGGGTGGATTTGTTCTAAGGACTGATGTGAAGGGTGGATTTGTTCTAAGGACTGATGTGAAGGGTGGATTTGTTCTATGGACTGAAGTGAAGGGTGGATTTGTTCTATGGACTGACGTGAAGGGTGGATCTGTTCTATGGACTGACGTGAAGGGTGGACTTGTTCTATGGACTGAAGTGAAGGGTGGATCTGTTCTATGGACTGACGTGAAGGGTGGATCTGTTCTATGGACTGATGTGAAGGTTGGATCTGTTCTATGGACTGATGTGAAGGTTGGATCTGTTCTATGGACTGATGTGAAGGGTGGATTTGTTCTACGGACGGATGAGAAGGGTGGATTTGTTCTACGGATGGATGTGAAGGGTGGATTTGTTCTACGGACGGATGTGAAGGATGGATTTGTTCTAAGGACTGATGTGAAGGGTGGATTTGTTCTAAGGACTGATGTGAAGGGTGGATTTGTTCTATGGACTGAAGTGAAGGGTGGATCTGTTCTATGGACTGATGTGAAGGGTGGATTTGTTCTATGGACTGACGAGAAGGGTGGATTTGTTCTATGGACTGACGTGAAGGGTGGATTTGTTCTATGGACTGACGTGAAGGGTGGATTTGTTCTATGGACTGACGTGAAGGGTGGATTTGTTCTATTGACTGGTGTCAAGGTTGGATTTGTTCTGTGGACTGACGTGAAGGGTGGATTTGTTCTATGGACAGGTGTGAAGGTTGGATTTGTTCTGTGGACTGGTGTGAAGGGTGGATTTGTTCTATGGACGGATGTGAAGGGTGGATTGGTTCGACGGCCTGTAGTGAAGAGTGGATTTGTTCTATGGACTGATGTGAAGGGTGGATTTGTTCTATGGACTGATGTGAAGGGTGGATTTGTTCTAAGGACTGATGTGAAGGATGGATTTGTTCTATGGACTGATGTGAAGGGTAGATATGTTCTATGGACTGATGTGAAGGGTAGATATATTCTATGGACTGATGTGAACGGTGGATTTGTTCTATGGACTGATGTGAAGGGTGAAGGGTGGATTTGTTCTATGGACTGATGTGAAGAGTGGATTTGTTCTATGGACTGATGTGAAGAGTGGATTTGTTCTATGGACTGATGTGAAGAGTGGATTTGTTGTATGGACGGATGTGAAGGGTGGATTTGTTCTATGGACGGATGTGAAAGGTGGATTTGTTCGATGGTCTGTAGTGAAGAGTGGATTTGTTCTAAGGATTGATGTGAAGGGTGGATTTGTTCTATGGACCTAAGTGAAGGGTGGATCTGTTCTATGGACTGACGTGAAGGGTGGATCTGTTCTATGGACTGATGTGAAGGTTGGATCTGTTCTATGGACTGATGTGAAGGGTGGATCTGTTCTATGGACTGATGTGAAGGGTGGATTTGTTCTATGGACTGATGTGAAGGGTGGATTTTTTCTATGGACTGATGTGAAGGGTGGATTTGTTCTATGGACTGATGTGAAGGGTAGATATGTTCTATGGACTGATGTGAAGGGTGGATTTGTTCTATGGACTGATGTGAAGAGTGGATTTGTTCTATGGACTGATGTGAAGAGTGGATTTGTTCTACGGACGGATGAGAAGGGTGGATTTGTTATACGGACGGATGTGAAGGGTGGATTTCTTCTAAGGACTGATGTGAAGGGTGGATTTGTTCTAAGGACTGATGTGAAGGGGGGATTTGTTCTATGGGCTGAAGTGAAGGGTGGATTTGTTCTATGGACTGACGTGAAGGGTGGATCTGTTCTATGGACTGACGTGAAGGGTGGATTTGTTCTATGGACTGATGTGAAGAGTGGATTTGTTCTATGGACTGATGTGAAGGGTGGATTTGTTCTATGGACTGATGTGGAGGGTGGATTAGTTCTTTGGACTGATGTGAAGGGTGGATTTGTTCTACGGACTGATGTGAAGGGTGGATTTGTTCTACGGACTGACGTGAAGGGTGGATTTGTTCTATGGACTGATGTGAAGGGTGGATTTGTTCTATGGACTGATGTGAAGGGTGGATTTGTTCCATGGACTGATGTGAAGGGTGGATTTGTTCTATGGACTGATGTGAAGGGTGGATTTGTTCTATGGACTGGCGTGAAGGGTGGATTCGTTCTATGGACTGGTGTGAAGGGTGGATTTGTTCTATGGACTGGTGTGAAGGGTGGATTTGTTCTCTGGACTGATGTGAAGGGTGGATTTGTTCTATGGAGTGATGTGAAGGGTGAAGGGTGCATTTGTTTTATGGACTGATGTGAAGAGTGGATTTGTTCTATGGACTGATGTGAAGGGTAGATATGTTCTATGGACTGATGTGAAGGGTAGATATGTTCTATGGACTGATGTGAAGGGTGGATTTGTGCTATGGACTGATGTGAAGGGTGAAGGGTGGATTTGTTCTATGGACGGATGTGAAGAGTGGATTTGTTCTATGGACGGATGTGAAGGGTGGATTTCTTCTATGGACTGATGAGAAGGGTGGATTTGTTCTATGGACTGACGGGAAGGGTTGATTTGTTCTATAGACTCGTGTGACGGTTGGATTTGTTCTATAGACTCGTGTGACGGTTGGATTTGTTCTATGGACTGGTGTGAAGGTTGGATTTCTCCTGTGGACTGACGTGAAGGGTGGATTTGTTCTATAGACTGGTGTGACGGTTGGATTTGTTCTATGGACTGATGTGAACGGTGGATTTCTTCTCTGGACTGATCAGAAGGGTGGATTTGTTCTATGGAATGACGTGAAGAGTGGATTTGTTCTATGGACTGATGTGAAGTGTGGATTTGTTCTATGGACTGATGTGAAGGGTGGATTTGTTCTAAGGACTGATGTGAAGGGTGGATTTGTTCTATGGACTGATGTGAAGGGTAGATGTCTTCTATGGACTGATGTGAAGGGTGGATTTGTTCTATGGACTGATGTGAAGAGTGGATTTGTTCTATGGACTGATGTGAAGGGTGGATTTGTTCTATGGACTGATGTGAAGAGTGGATTTGTTCTACGGACTGACGTGAAGGGTAGATATGTTCTATGGACTGATGTGAAGGGTGGATTTGTTCTATGGACTGATGTGAATGGTAGATATGTTCTATGGACTGATGTGAAGGGTGGATTTGTTCTATGGACTGATGTGAAGGGAGGATTTGTTCTATGGACTGACGTGAAGGGTGGATCTGTTCTATGGACTGACGTGAAGGGTGGATTTGTTCTATGGACTGATGTGAAGAGTGGATTTGTTCTATGGACTGATGTGAAGGGTGGATTTGTTCTATGGACTGATGTGGAGGGTGGATTAGTTCTTTGGACTGACGTGAATGGTGGATTTGTTCTACGGACTGACGTGAAGGGTGGATTTGTTCTACGGACTGACGTGAAGGGTGGATTTGTTCTATGGACTGATGTGAAGGGTGGATTTGTTCTATGGACTGATGTGAAGGGTCGATTTGTTCTATGGACTGATGTGAAGGGTGGATTTGTTCTATGGACTGATGTGAAGGGTGGATTTGTTCTATGGACTGGCGTGAAGGGTGGATTTGTTCTATGGACTGGTGTGAAGGGTGGATTCGTTCTATGGACTGGTGTGAAGGGTGGATTTGTTCTCTGGACTGATGTGAAGGGTGGATTTGTTCTATGGAGTGATGTGAAGGGTGCATTTGTTTTATGGACTGATGTGAAGAGTGGATTTGTTATATGGACTGATGTGAAGGGTAGATATGTTCTATGGACTGAAGTGAAGGGTAGATATGTTCTATGGACTGATGTGAAGGGTGGATTTGTGCTATGGACTGATGTGAAGGGTGGATTTGTTCTATGGACTGATGTGAAGAGTGGATTTGTTCTATGGACGGATGTGAAGGGTGGATTTCTTCTATGGACTGGTTAGAAGGTTGGATTTGTTCTATGGACTGACGGGAAGGGTGGATTTGTTCTATAGACTCGTGTGACGGTTGGATTTGTTCTATAGACTCGTGTGACGGTTGGATTTGTTCTATGGACTGGTGTGAAGGTTGGATTTGTTCTATGGACTGGTGTGAAGGTTGGATTTGTCCTGTGGACTGACGTGAAGGGTGGATTTGTTCTATAGACTGTTGTGACGGTTGGATTTGTTCTGTGGACTGATGTGAACAGTGGATTTCTTCTCTGGACTGATCAGAAGGGTGGATTTGTTCTATGGAATGACGTGAAGAGTGGATTTGTTCTATGGACTGATGTGAAGTGTGGATTTGTTCTATGGACTGATGTGAAGGGTGGATTTGTTCTAAGGACTGATGTGAAGGGTGGATTTGTTCTATGGACTGATGTGAAGGGTAGATGTCTTCTATGGACTGATGTGAAGGGTGGATTTGTTCTATGGACTGATGTGAAGGGTGGATTTGTTCTAAGGACTGATGTGAAGGGTGGATTTGTTCTATGGACTGATGTGAAGGGTAGATGTCTTCTATGGACTGATGTGAAGGGTTGATTTGTTCTATGGACAGGTGTGAAGGTTGGATTTGTTCTATGGAATGACGTGAAGAGTGGATTTGTTCTATGGACTGATGTGAAGTGTGGATTTGTTCTATGGACTGATGTGAAGGGTGGATTTGTTCTAAGGACTGATGTGAAGGGTGGATTTGTTCTATGGACTGATGTGAAGGGTAGATGTCTTCTATGGACTGATGTGAAGGGTGGATTTGTTCTATGGACTGATGTGAAGGGTGGATTTGTTCTATGGACTGACGTGAAGGGTTGATTTGTTCTATGGACAGGTGTGAAGGGTGGATTTGTTCTATGGACTGGTGTGAAGGGTGGATTCGTTCTATGGACTGGTGTGAATGGTGGATTCGTTCTATGGACTGGTGTGAAGGGTGGAATTGTTCTCTGGACTGATGTGAAGGGTGGAATTGTTCTCTGGACTGATGTGAAGGGTGGATTTGTTCTATGGACTGATGTGAAGGGTGGATTTGTTCTAAGGACTGATGTGAAGGGTGGATTTGTTCTAAGGACTGATGTGAAGGGTAGATATGTTCTATGGACTGATGTGAAGGGTAGATATGTTCTATGAACTGATGTGAAGGGTAGATATGTTCTATGGACTGATGTGAATGGTGGATTTGTTCTATAGACTGATGTGAAGGGTAGATATGTTCTATGGACTGATGTGAAGGGTAGATATGTTCCATGGACTGATGTGAAGGGTGGATTTGTTCTATGGACTGAAGTGAAGGGTGGATCTGTTCTATGGACTGAAGTGAAGGGTGGATCTGTTCTATGGACTGACGTGAAGGGTGGATCTGTTCTATGGACTGACGTGGAGGGTGGATTTGTTCTTTGGACTGATGTGAAGGGTGGATTTGTTCTACGGACTGATGTGAAGGGTGGATTTGTTCTACGGACTGACGTGAAGAGTGGATTTGTTCTATGCACTGATGTGAAGGGTGGATTTGTTCTATGGACTGATGTGAAGAGTGGATTTGTTCTATGGACTGATGTGAAGGGTGGATTCGTTCTATGGACTGGTGTGAAGGGTGGATTCGTTCTATGGACTGGTGTGAAGGGTGGATTCGTTCTATGGACTGGTGTGAAAGGTGGATTCGTTCTATGGATTGACGTGAAGGGTGGATTTGTTCTATGGACGGATGTGAAGGGTGGATTTGTTCTACGGACGGATGTGAAGGATGGATTTGTTCTACGGACTGATGTGAAGGGTGGATTTGTTCTATGGACTGATGTGAAGGGTGGATTTGTTCTATGGACTGAAGTGAAGGGTGGATCTGTTCTATGGACTGACGTGCAGGGTGGATCTGTCCTGTGGACTGATGTGAAGGGTGGATTTGTTCTATAGACTGGTGTGACGGTTGGATTTGTTCTATGGACTGATGTAAACGGTGGATTTGTTCTATGGACTGATGTGAAGGGTGGATTTGCTCTATGGACTGACGTGAAGGGTGGATTTGTTCTATAGACTGGTGTGACGGTTGGATTTCTTCTATGGACTGATGTGAACGGTGGATTTGTTCTATGGACTGACGAGAAGGGTGGATTTGTTCTATGGACTGACGTGAAGGGTGGATTTGTTCTATGGACTGACGTGAAGGGTGGATTTGTTCTATTGACTGGTGTGAAGGTTGGATTTGTTCTGTGGACTGACGTGAAGGGTGGATCTGTTCTATGGACTGACGTGAAGGGTGGACTTGTTCTATGGACTGAAGTGAAGGGTGGATCTGTTCTATGGACTGACGTGAAGGGTGGATCTGTTCTATGGACTGATGTGAAGGTTGGATCTGTTCTATGGACTGATGTGAAGGTTGGATCTGTTCTATGGACTGATGTGAAGGGTGGATTTGTTCTACGGACGGATGAGAAGGGTGGATTTGTTCTACGGACGGATGTGAAGGGTGGATTTGTTCTACGGACGGATGTGAAGGATGGATTTGTTCTAAGGACTGATGTGAAGGGTGGATTTGTTCTAAGGACTGATGTGAAGGGTGGATTTGTTCTATGGACTGAAGTGAAGGGTGGATCTGTTCTATGGACTGATGTGAAGGGTGGATTTGTTCTATGGACTGACGAGAAGGGTGGATTTGTTCTATGGACTGACGTGAAGGGTGGATTTGTTCTATGGACTGACGTGAAGGGTGGATTTGTTCTATGGACTGACGTGAAGGGTGGATTTGTTCTATTGACTGGTGTCAAGGTTGGATTTGTTCTGTGGACTGACGTGAAGGGTGGATTTGTTCTATGGACAGGTGTGAAGGTTGGATTTGTTCTGTGGACTGGTGTGAAGGGTGGATTTGTTCTATGGACGGATGTGAAGGGTGGATTGGTTCGACGGCCTGTAGTGAAGAGTGGATTTGTTCTATGGACTGATGTGAAGGGTGGATTTGTTCTATGGACTGATGTGAAGGGTGGATTTGTTCTAAGGACTGATGTGAAGGATGGATTTGTTCTATGGACTGATGTGAAGGGTAGATATGTTCTATGGACTGATGTGAAGGGTAGATATATTCTATGGACTGATGTGAACGGTGGATTTGTTCTATGGACTGATGTGAAGGGTGAAGGGTGGATTTGTTCTATGGACTGATGTGAAGAGTGGATTTGTTCTATGGACTGATGTGAAGAGTGGATTTGTTGTATGGACGGATGTGAAGGGTGGATTTGTTCTATGGACGGATGTGAAAGGTGGATTTGTTCGATGGTCTGTAGTGAAGAGTGGATTTGTTCTAAGGATTGATGTGAAGGGTGGATTTGTTCTATGGACCTAAGTGAAGGGTGGATCTGTTCTATGGACTGACGTGAAGGGTGGATCTGTTCTATGGACTGATGTGAAGGTTGGATCTGTTCTATGGACTGATGTGAAGGGTGGATCTGTTCTATGGACTGATGTGAAGGGTGGATTTGTTCTATGGACTGATGTGAAGGGTGGATTTTTTCTATGGACTGATGTGAAGGGTGGATTTGTTCTATGGACTGATGTGAAGGGTAGATATGTTCTATGGACTGATGTGAAGGGTGGATTTGTTCTATGGACTGATGTGAAGAGTGGATTTGTTCTATGGACTGATGTGAAGAGTGGATTTGTTCTACGGACGGATGAGAAGGGTGGATTTGTTATACGGACGGATGTGAAGGGTGGATTTCTTCTAAGGACTGATGTGAAGGGTGGATTTGTTCTAAGGACTGATGTGAAGGGGGGATTTGTTCTATGGGCTGAAGTGAAGGGTGGATTTGTTCTATGGACTGACGTGAAGGGTGGATCTGTTCTATGGACTGACGTGAAGGGTGGATTTGTTCTATGGACTGATGTGAAGAGTGGATTTGTTCTATGGACTGATGTGAAGGGTGGATTTGTTCTATGGACTGATGTGGAGGGTGGATTAGTTCTTTGGACTGATGTGAAGGGTGGATTTGTTCTACGGACTGATGTGAAGGGTGGATTTGTTCTACGGACTGACGTGAAGGGTGGATTTGTTCTATGGACTGATGTGAAGGGTGGATTTGTTCTATGGACTGATGTGAAGGGTGGATTTGTTCCATGGACTGATGTGAAGGGTGGATTTGTTCTATGGACTGATGTGAAGGGTGGATTTGTTCTATGGACTGGCGTGAAGGGTGGATTCGTTCTATGGACTGGTGTGAAGGGTGGATTTGTTCTATGGACTGGTGTGAAGGGTGGATTTGTTCTCTGGACTGATGTGAAGGGTGGATTTGTTCTATGGAGTGATGTGAAGGGTGAAGGGTGCATTTGTTTTATGGACTGATGTGAAGAGTGGATTTGTTCTATGGACTGATGTGAAGGGTAGATATGTTCTATGGACTGATGTGAAGGGTAGATATGTTCTATGGACTGATGTGAAGGGTGGATTTGTGCTATGGACTGATGTGAAGGGTGAAGGGTGGATTTGTTCTATGGACTGATGTGAAGAGTGGATTTGTTCTATGGACGGATGTGAAGGGTGGATTTCTTCTATGGACTGATGAGAAGGGTGGATTTGTTCTATGGACTGACGGGAAGGGTTGATTTGTTCTATAGACTCGTGTGACGGTTGGATTTGTTCTATAGACTCGTGTGACGGTTGGATTTGTTCTATGGACTGGTGTGAAGGTTGGATTTCTCCTGTGGACTGACGTGAAGGGTGGATTTGTTCTATAGACTGGTGTGACGGTTGGATTTGTTCTATGGACTGATGTGAACGGTGGATTTCTTCTCTGGACTGATCAGAAGGGTGGATTTGTTCTATGGAATGACGTGAAGAGTGGATTTGTTCTATGGACTGATGTGAAGTGTGGATTTGTTCTATGGACTGATGTGAAGGGTGGATTTGTTCTAAGGACTGATGTGAAGGGTGGATTTGTTCTATGGACTGATGTGAAGGGTAGATGTCTTCTATGGACTGATGTGAAGGGTGGATTTGTTCTATGGACTGATGTGAAGAGTGGATTTGTTCTATGGACTGATGTGAAGGGTGGATTTGTTCTATGGACTGATGTGAAGAGTGGATTTGTTCTACGGACTGACGTGAAGGGTAGATATGTTCTATGGACTGATGTGAAGGGTGGATTTGTTCTATGGACTGATGTGAATGGTAGATATGTTCTATGGACTGATGTGAAGGGTGGATTTGTTCTATGGACTGATGTGAAGGGAGGATTTGTTCTATGGACTGACGTGAAGGGTGGATCTGTTCTATGGACTGACGTGAAGGGTGGATTTGTTCTATGGACTGATGTGAAGAGTGGATTTGTTCTATGGACTGATGTGAAGGGTGGATTTGTTCTATGGACTGATGTGGAGGGTGGATTAGTTCTTTGGACTGACGTGAAGGGTGGATTTGTTCTACGGACTGACGTGAAGGGTGGATTTGTTCTACGGACTGACGTGAAGGGTGGATTTGTTCTATGGACTGATGTGAAGGGTGGATTTGTTCTATGGACTGATGTGAAGGGTCGATTTGTTCTATGGACTGATGTGAAGGGTGGATTTGTTCTATGGACTGATGTGAAGGGTGGATTTGTTCTATGGACTGGCGTGAAGGGTGGATTTGTTCTATGGACTGGTGTGAAGGGTGGATTCGTTCTATGGACTGGTGTGAAGGGTGGATTTGTTCTCTGGACTGATGTGAAGGGTGGATTTGTTCTATGGAGTGATGTGAAGGGTGCATTTGTTTTATGGACTGATGTGAAGAGTGGATTTGTTATATGGACTGATGTGAAGGGTAGATATGTTCTATGGACTGAAGTGAAGGGTAGATATGTTCTATGGACTGATGTGAAGGGTGGATTTGTGCTATGGACTGATGTGAAGGGTGGATTTGTTCTATGGACTGATGTGAAGAGTGGATTTGTTCTATGGACGGATGTGAAGGGTGGATTTCTTCTATGGACTGGTGAGAAGGGTGGATTTGTTCTATGGACTGACGGGAAGGGTGGATTTGTTCTATAGACTCGTGTGACGGTTGGATTTGTTCTATAGACTCGTGTGACGGTTGGATTTGTTCTATGGACTGGTGTGAAGGTTGGATTTGTTCTATGGACTGGTGTGAAGGTTGGATTTGTCCTGTGGACTGACGTGAAGGGTGGATTTGTTCTATAGACTGTTGTGACGGTTGGATTTGTTCTGTGGACTGATGTGAACAGTGGATTTCTTCTCTGGACTGATCAGAAGGGTGGATTTGTTCTATGGAATGACGTGAAGAGTGGATTTGTTCTATGGACTGATGTGAAGTGTGGATTTGTTCTATGGACTGATGTGAAGGGTGGATTTGTTCTAAGGACTGATGTGAAGGGTGGATTTGTTCTATGGACTGATGTGAAGGGTAGATGTCTTCTATGGACTGATGTGAAGGGTGGATTTGTTCTATGGACTGATGTGAAGGGTGGATTTGTTCTAAGGACTGATGTGAAGGGTGGATTTGTTCTATGGACTGATGTGAAGGGTAGATGTCTTCTATGGACTGATGTAAAGGGTGGATTTGTTCTATGGACTGATGTGAAGGGTGGATTTGTTCTATGGACTGACGTGAAGGGTTGATTTGTTCTATGGACAGGTGTGAAGGTTGGATTTGTTCTATGGAATGACGTGAAGAGTGGATTTGTTCTATGGACTGATGTGAAGTGTGGATTTGTTCTATGGACTGATGTGAAGGGTGGATTTGTTCTAAGGACTGATGTGAAGGGTGGATTTGTTCTATGGACTGATGTGAAGGGTAGATGTCTTCTATGGACTGATGTGAAGGGTGGATTTGTTCTATGGACTGATGTGAAGGGTGGATTTGTTCTATGGACTGACGTGAAGGGTTGATTTGTTCTATGGACAGGTGTGAAGGGTGGATTTGTTCTATGGACTGGTGTGAAGGGTGGATTCGTTCTATGGACTGGTGTGAATGGTGGATTCGTTCTATGGACTGGTGTGAAGGGTGGAATTGTTCTCTGGACTGATGTGAAGGGTGGAATTGTTCTCTGGACTGATGTGAAGGGTGGATTTGTTCTATGGACTGATGTGAAGGGTGGATTTGTTCTAAGGACTGATGTGAAGGGTGGATTTGTTCTAAGGACTGATGTGAAGGGTAGATATGTTCTATGGACTGATGTGAAGGGTAGATATGTTCTATGAACTGATGTGAAGGGTAGATATGTTCTATGGACTGATGTGAATGGTGGATTTGTTCTATAGACTGATGTGAAGGGTAGATATGTTCTATGGACTGATGTGAAGGGTAGATATGTTCTATGGACTGATGTGAAGGGTGGATTTGTTCTATGGACTGAAGTGAAGGGTGGATCTGTTCTATGGACTGAAGTGAAGGGTGGATCTGTTCTATGGACTGACGTGAAGGGTGGATCTGTTCTATGGACTGACGTGGAGGGTGGATTTGTTCTTTGGACTGATGTGAAGGGTGGATTTGTTCTACGGACTGATGTGAAGGGTGGATTTGTTCTACGGACTGACGTGAAGAGTGGATTTGTTCTATGCACTGATGTGAAGGGTGGATTTGTTCTATGGACTGATGTGAAGAGTGGATTTGTTCTATGGACTGATGTGAAGGGTGGATTCGTTCTATGGACTGGTGTGAAGGGTGGATTCGTTCTATGGACTGGTGTGAAAGGTGGATTCGTTCTATGGATTGACGTGAAGGGTGGATTTGTTCTATGGACGGATGTGAAGGGTGGATTTGTTCTACGGACGGATGTGAAGGGTGGATTTGTTCTACGGACTGATGTGAAGGGTGGATTTGTTCTATGGACTGATGTGAAGGGTGGATTTGTTCTATGGACTGAAGTGAAGGGTGGATCTGTTCTATGGACTGACGTGCAGGGTGGATCTGTCCTGTGGACTGATGTGAAGGGTGGATTTGTTCTATAGACTGGTGTGACGGTTGGATTTGTTCTATGGACTGATGTAAACGGTGGATTTGTTCTATGGACTGATGTGAAGGGTGGATTTGCTCTATGGACTGACGTGAAGGGTGGATTTGTTCTATAGACTGGTGTGACGGTTGGATTTCTTCTATGGACTGATGTGAACGGTGGATTTGTTCTATGGACTGACGAGAAGGGTGGATTTGTTCTATGGACTGACGTGAAGGGTGGATTTGTTCTATGGACTGACGTGAAGGGTGGATTTGTTCTATTGACTGGTGTGAAGGTTGGATTTGTTCTGTGGACTGACGTGAAGGGTGGATTTGTTCTATGGACAGGTGTGAAGGTTGGATTTGTTCTGTGGACTGGTGTGAAGGGTGGATTTGTTCTATGGACTGATGTGAAGGGTGGATTTGTTCGACGGCCTGTAGTGAAGAGTGGATTTGTTCTAAGGACTGATGTGAAGGTTGGATTTGTTCTATGGACTGATGTGAAGGGTGAAGGGTGGATTTGTTCTATGGACTGATGTGAAGAGTGGATTTCTTCTATGGACTGATGTGAATAGTGGATTTGTTCTATGGACTGATGTGAAGAGTGGATTTGTTGTATGGACGGATGTGAAGGGTGAATTTGTTCTATGGACTGATGTGAAGGGTAGATATGTTCTATGGACTGATGTGAAGGGTAGATATGTTCTATGGACTGATGTGAAGGGTGGATTTGTTCTATGGACTGATGTGAAGGGTGAACGTTGGATTTGTTCTATGGACTGAGGTGAAGAGTGGATTTGTTCTAAGGACTGATGTGAAGTGTGGATTTGTTCTATGGACTGATGTGAAGGGCGGATTTGTTCTATGGACTGATGTGAAGAGTGGATTTGTTCTGTGGACTGATGTGAAGAGTGGATTTGTTCTATGGACTGATATGAAGAGTGGATTTGTTGTATGGACTGATGTGAAGAGTGGATTTGTTGTATGGACGGATGTGAAGGGTTGATTTGTTCTATGGACGGATGTGAAGGGTGGATTTGTTCTAAGGACTGATGAGAAGATTGGATTTGTTCTATGGACTGCTGTGAAGGATAGATATGTTCTATGGATTGATGTGAAGGGTAGATTTGTTCTAAGGACTGATGTGCAGGGTGGATTTGTTCTAAGGACTGACGTGAAGGGTGGATCTGTTCTATGGTCTGACGTGAAGGGTGGATCTGTTCTATGGACTGATGTGAAGGGTGGATCTGTTCTATGGACTGATGTGAAGGGTGGATCTGTTCTATGGACTGATGTGAAGGGTGGATTTGTTCTATGGACTGATGTGAAGGGTGGATTTGTTCTATGGCCTGATGTGAAGGGTGGATCTGTTCTATGGACTGACGTGAAGGGTGGATCTGTTCTATGGACTGACGTGAAGGGTGGATTTGTTCTATGGACTGACGTGAAGAGTGGATTAGTTCTTTGGACTGACGTGAAGGGTGGATTTGTTCTAAGGACTGACGTGAAGGGTGGATTTGTTCTACGGACTGACGTGAAGGGTGGATTTGTTCTACGGACTGACGTGAAGGGTGGATTTGTTCTGTGGACTGATGTGAAGGGTGGATTTGTTCTGTGGACTGATGTGAAGGGTGGATTTGTTCTATGGACTGGTGTGAAGGGTGGATTCGTTCTATGGACTGGTGTGAAGGGTGGATTTGTTCTCTGGACTGATGTGAAGGGTGGATTTGTTCTATGGACTGATGTGAAGGGTGAAGGGTGCATTTGTTTTATGGACTGATGTGAAGAGTGGATTTGTTCTATGGACTGATGTGAAGGGTGTATTTGTTCTATAGACTGGTGTGAAGGGTGTATTTGTTCTATAGACTGGTGTGAAGGTTGGATTTGTTCTATGGACTGGTGTGAAGGTTGGATTTGTCCTGTGGACTGATGAGAAGGGTGGATTTGTTCTATGGACTGACGTGACGGTTGGATTTGTTCTATGGACTGATGTGAACGGTGGATTTGTTCTATGGACTGATGTGAAGGGTAGATATGTTCTATGGACTGATGTGAGGGGTAGATATGTTCTATGGACTGATGTGAAGGGTAGATATGTTCTATGGACTGATGTGAAGGGTGGATTTGTTCTATGGACTGATGTGAAGGGTAGATATGTTCTATGGACTGATGTGAAGGGTGGATATGTTCTATGGACTGATGTGAAGGGTGGATTTGTTCTATGGACTGATGTGAAGGGTGGATTTGTTCTACGGACTGATGTGAAGGGTGGATTTGTTCTACGGACTGATGTGAAGGGTGGATTTGTTCTATGGACTGAAGTGAAGGGTGGATCTGTTCTATGGACTGAAGTGAGGGTGGATCTGTTCTATGGACTGAAGTGAAGGGTGGATCTGTTCTATGGACTGACGTGGAGGGTGGATTTGTTCTATGGACTGATGTGGAGGGTGGATTTGTTCTTTGGACTGATGTGGAGGGTGGATTTGTTCTACGGACTGATGTGAAGGGTGGATTTGTTCTACGGACTGACGTGAAGGGTGGATTTGTTCTATGCACTGATGTGAAGGGTGGATTTGTTCTATGGACTGATGTGAAGAGTGGATTTGTTCTATGGACTGGTGTGAAGGGTGGATTCGTTCTATGGACTGGTGTGAAGGGTGGATTCGTTCTATGGACTGGTGTGAAGGGTGGATTCGTATTATGGACTGGTGTGAAGGGTGGATTCGTTCTATGGACTGACGTGAAGGGTGGATTTGTTCTACGGACGGATGTGAAGGGTGGATTTGTTCTACGGACTGATGTGAAGGGTGGATTTGTTCTATGGACTGATGTGAAGGGTGGATTTGTTCTATGGACTGAAGTGAAGGGTGGATCTGTTCTATGGATTGACGTGCAGGGTGGATCTGTCCTGTGGACTGATGTGAAGGGTGGATTTGTTCTATAGACTGGTGTGACGGTTGGATTTGTTCTATGGACTGATGTGAACGGTGGATTTGTTCTATGGACTGATGAGAAGGGTGGATTTGTTCTATGGAATGACGTGAAGGGTGGATTTGTTCTATAGACTGGTGTGATGGTTGGATTTCTTCTATGGACTGATGTGAACGATGGATTTGTTCTATGGATTGACGAGAAGGGTGGATTTGTTCTATGGACTGACGTGAAGGGTGGATTTGTTCTATGGACTGACGTGAAGGGTGGATTTGTTCTATTGACTGGTGTGAAGGTTGGATTTGTTCTGTGGACTGACGTGAAGGGTGGATTTGTTCTATGGACAGGTGTGAAGGTTGGATTTGTTGGGTGGATTTGTTCTATGGACAGGTGTGAAGCTTGGATTTGTTCTGTGGACTGGTGTGAAGGGTGGATTTGTTCTATGGACTGATGTGAAGGGTGGATTTGTTCTATGGACTGATGTGAAGAGTGGATTTGTTCTATGGACTGATGTGAAGAGTGGATTTTTGGTATGGACGGATGTGAAGGGTGGATTTGTTCTACGGACGGATGTGAAGTGTGGATTTGTTCTACGGACGGATGTGAAGGGTGGATTTGTTCTACGGACGGATGTGAAGGGTGGATTTGTTCTAAGGACTGATGTGAAGGGTGGATTTGTTCTAAGGACTGATGTGAAGGGTGGATTTGTTCTAAGGACTGATGTGAAGTGTGGATTTGTTCTATGGACTGAAGTGAAGGGTGGATCTGTTCTATGGACTGAAGTGAAGAGTGGATCTGTTCTATGGACTGACGTGAAGAGTGGATTCGTTCTATGCACTGATGTGAAGGGTGGATTCGTTCTATGGACTGGTGTGAAGGGTGGATTCGTTCTACGGACGGATGTGAAGGGTGGATTTGTTCTAAGGACTGATGTGAAGGGTGGATTTGTTCTATGGACTGAAGTGAAGGGTGGATCTGTTCTATGGACTGACGTGCAGGGTGGATCTGTCCTGTGGACTGATGTGAAGGGTGGATTTGTTCTATAGACTGGTGTGACGGTTGGATTTGTTCTATGGACTGATGTGAACGGTGGATTTGTTCTATGGACTGATGAGAAGGGTGGATTTGTTCTATGGACTGACGTGAAGGGTGGATTTGTTCTATAGACTGGTGTGACAGTTGGATTTCTTCTATGGACTGATGTGAACAGTGGATTTGTTCTATGGACTGACGGGAAGGGTGGATTTGTTCTATGGACTGACGTGAAGGGTGGATTTGTTCTATGGACTGACGTGAAGGGTGGATTTTTTCTATTGACTGGTGTGAAGGTTGGATTTGTTCTGTGGACTGACGTGAAGGGTGGATTTGTTCTATGGACAGGTGTGAAGGTTGGATTTGTTCTATGGACTGATGTGAAGGGTGGATTTGTTTGACGGCCTGTAGTGAAGAGTGGATTTGTTCTAAGGACTGATGTGAAGGGTGGATTTGTTCTATGGACTGATGTGAAGTGTGGATTTGTTCTAAGGACTGATGTGAAGGGTGGATTTGTTCTATGGACTGATGTGAAGGGTAGATATGTTCTATGGACTGATGTGAAGGGTAGATATGTTCTATGGACTGATGTGAAGGGTGGATTTGTTCTATGGACTGATGAGAAGGGTGAAGGGTGGATTTGTTCTATGGACTGATGTGAAGAGTGGATTTGTTCTATGGACTGATGTGAAGAGTGGATTTGTTCTATGGACTGATGTGAAGACTGGATTTGTTGTATGGACGGATGTGAAGGGTGGATTTGTTCTATGGACGGATGTGAAGGGTGGATTTGTTCGATGGCCTGTAGTGAAGAGTGGATTTGTTCTAAGGATTGATGTGAAGGGTGGATTTGTTCTATGGACTGAAGTGAAGGGTGGATCTGTTCTATGGACTGACATGAAGGGTGGATCTGTTCTATGGACTGATGTGAAGGGTGGATCTGTTCTATGGACAGATGTGAAGGGTGGATCTGTTCTATGGACTGATGTGAAGGGTGGATTTGTTCTATGGACTGATGTGAAGGGTGGATTTGTTCTATGGACTATTGTGAAGGGTGGATTTGTTCTATGGACTGGTGTGAAGGGTGGATTTGTTCTATGGCCTGTAGTGAAGGGTGGATTTGTTCTAAGGACTGATGTGAAGGGTGGATTTATTCTATGGACTGATGTGAAGGGTGGATTTGTTCTAAGGACTGATGTGAAGGGTGGATTTGTTCTATGGACTGATGTGAAGGGTAGATATGTTCTATGAACTGATGTGAAGGGTAGATATGTTCTATGGACTGATGTGAAGGGTGGATTTGTTCTATGGACTGATGTGAAGGGTGGATTTGTTCTATGGACTGATGTGAACAGTGGATTTGTTCTATGGACTGACGAGAAGGGTGGATTTGATCTATGGACTGACGTGAACGGTGGATTTGTTCTATGGACTGACGTGAAGGGTGGATTTGTTCTATTGACTGGTGTGGAGGTTGGATTTGTTCTGTGGACTGACGTGAAGGGTGGATTTGTTCTATGGACAGGTGTGAAGGTTGGATTTGTTCTGTGGACTGGTGTGAAGGGTGGATTTGTTCTATCGACTGATGTGAAGGGTGGATTTGTTCGACGGCCTGTAGTGAAGAGTGGATTTGTTCTAAGGACTGATGTGAAGAGTGGATTTGTTGTACGGACTGATGTGAAGAATGGATTTGTTGTACGGACGAATGTGAAGGGTGGATTTGTTCTACGGACGGATGAGAAGGGTGGATTTGTTCTACGGACGGATGTGAGGGGTGGATTTGTTCTAAGGACTGATGTGAAGGGTGGATTTGTTCTAAGGACTGATGTGAAGGGTGGATTTGTTCTATGGACTGAAGTGAAGGGTGGATTTGTTCTATGGACTGACGTGAAGGGTGGATCTGTTCTATGGACTGACGTGAAGGGTGGACTTGTTCTATGGACTGAAGTGAAGGGTGGATCTGTTCTATGGACTGACGTGAAGGGTGGATCTGTTCTATGGACTGATGTGAAGGTTGGATCTGTTCTATGGACTGATGTGAAGGTTGGATCTGTTCTATGGACTGATGTGAAGGGTGGATTTGTTCTACGGACGGATGAGAAGGGTGGATTTGTTCTACGGACGGATGTGAAGGGTGGATTTGTTCTACGGACGGATGTGAAGGGTGGATTTGTTCTACGGACGGATGTGAAGGGTGGATTTGTTCTAAGGACTGATGTGAAGGGTGGATTTGTTCTAAGGACTGATGTGAAGGGTGGATTTGTTCTATGGACTGAAGTGAAGGGTGGATCTGTTCTATGGACTGATGTGAAGGGTGGATTTGTTCTATGGACTGACGAGAAGGGTGGATTTGTTCTATGGACTGACGTGAAGGGTGGATTTGTTCTATGGACTGACGTGAAGGGTGGATTTGTTCTATTGACTGGTGTCAAGGTTGGATTTGTTCTGTGGACTGATGTGAAGGGTGGATTTGTTCTATGGACAGGTGTGAAGGTTGGATTTGTTCTGTGGACTGGTGTGAAGGGTGGATTTGTTCTACGGACGGATGAGAAGGGTGGATTTGTTCTACGGACGGATGTGAAGGGTGGATTTGTTCTACGGACGGATGTGAAGGGTGGATTTGTTCTACGGACGGATGTGAAGGGTGGATTTGTTCTACGGACGGATGTGAAGGGTGGATTTGTTCTAAGGACGGATGTGAAGGGTGGATTTGTTCTATGGACTGAAGCGAAGGGTGGATCTGTTCTATGGACTGATGTGAAGGGTGGATTTGTTCTATGGACTGACGAGAAGGGTGGATTTGTTCTATGGACTGACGTGAAGGGTGGATTTGTTCTATGGACTGACGTGAAGGGTGGATTTGTTCTATTGACTGGTGTCAAGGTTGGATTTGTTCTGTGGACTGACGTGAAGGGTGGATTTGTTCTATGGACAGGTGTGAAGGTTGGATTTGTTCTGTGGACTGGTGTGAAGGGTGGATTTGTTCTATGGACGGATGTGAAGGGTGGATTGGTTCGACGGCCTGTAGTGAAGAGTGGATTTGTTCTATGGACTGATGTGAAGGGTGGATTTGTTCTATGGACTGATGTGAAGGGTGGATTTGTTCTAAGGACTGATGTGAAGGATGGATTTGTTCTATGGACTGATGTGAAGGGTAGATATGTTCTATGGACTGATGTGAAGGGTAGATATATTCTATGGACTGATGTGAACGGTGGATTTGTTCTATGGACTGATGTGAAGGGTGAAGGGTGGATTTGTTCTATGGACTGATGTGAAGAGTGGATTTGTTCTATGGACTGATGTGAAGAGTGGATTTGCTCTATGGACTGATGTGAAGAGTGGATTTGTTGTATGGACGGATGTGAAGGGTGGATTTGTTCTATGGACGGATGTGAAAGGTGGATTTGTTTGATGGTCTGTAGTGAAGAGTGGATTTGTTCTAAGGATTGATGTGAAGGGTGGATTTGTTCTATGGACTGAAGTGAAGGGTGAATCTGTTCTATGGACTGACGTGAAGGGTGGATCTGTTCTATGGACTGATGTGAAGGTTGGATCTGTTCTATGGACTGATGTGAAGGGTGGATCTGTTCTATGGACTGATGTGAAGGGTGGATTTGTTCTATGGACTGATGTGAAGGGTGGATTTGTTCTAGGGACTGATGTGAAGGTTGGATTTGTTCTATGGACTGATGTGAAGGGTGGATTTGTTCTATGGACTGATGTGAAGGGTAGATATGTTCTATGGACTGATGTGAAGGGTGGATTTGTTCTATGGACTGATGTGAAGAGTGGATTTGTTCTATGGACTGATGTGAAGAGTGGATTTGTTCTACGGACGGATGAGAAGGGTGGATTTGTTATACGGACGGATGTGAAGGGTGGATTTCTTCTAAGGACTGATGTGAAGGGTGGATTTGTTCTAAGGACTGATGTGAAGGGTGGATTTGTTCTATGGGCTGAAGTGAAGGGTGGATTTGTTCTATGGACTGACGTGAAGGGTGGATCTGTTCTATGGACTGACGTGAAGGGTGGATTTGTTCTATGGACTGATGTGAAGGGTGGATCTGTTCTATGGACAGATGTGAAGGGTGGATCTGTTCTATGGACTGATGTGAAGGGTGGATTTGTTCTATGGACTGATGTGAAGGGTGGATTTGTTCTATGGACTGATGTGAAGGGTGGATTTGTTCTATGGACTGGTGTGAAGGGTGGATTTGTTCTATGGCCTGTAGTGAAGGGTGGATTTGTTCTAAGGACTGATGTGAAGGGTGGATTTATTCTATGGACTGATGTGAAGGGTGGATTTGTTCTAAGGACTGATGTGAAGGGTGGATTTGTTCTATGGACTGATGTGAAGGGTAGATATGTTCTATGAACTGATGTGAAGGGTAGATATGTTCTATGGACTGATGTGAAGGGTGGATTTGTTCTATGGACTGATGTGAAGGGTGGATTTGTTCTATGGACTGACGAGAAGGGTGGATTTGTTCTATGGACTGACGAGAAGGGTGGATTTGATCTATGGACTGACGTGAACGGTGGATTTGTTCTATGGACTGACGTGAAGGGTGGATTTGTTCTATTGACTGGTGTGGAGGTTGGATTTGTTCTGTGGACTGACGTGAAGGGTGGATTTGTTCTATGGACAGGTGTGAAGGTTGGATTTGTTCTGTGGACTGGTGTGAAGGGTGGATTTGTTCGACGGCCTGTAGTGAAGAGTGGATTTGTTCTAAGGACTGATGTGAAGAGTGGATTTGTTGTACGGACTGATGTGAAGAATGGATTTGTTGTACGGACGAATGTGAAGGGTGGATTTGTTCTACGGACGGATGAGAAGGGTGGATTTGTTCTACGGACGGATGTGAGGGGTGGATTTGTTCTAAGGACTGATGTGAAGGGTGGATTTGTTCTAAGGACTGATGTGAAGGGTGGATTTGTTCTATGGACTGAAGTGAAGGGTGGATTTGTTCTATGGACTGACGTGAAGGGTGGATCTGTTCTATGGACTGACGTGAAGGGTGGACTTGTTCTATGGACTGAAGTGAAGGGTGGATCTGTTCTATGGACTGACGTGAAGGGTGGATCTGTTCTATGGACTGATGTGAAGGTTGGATCTGTTCTATGGACTGATGTGAAGGTTGGATCTGTTCTATGGACTGATGTGAAGGGTGGATTTGTTCTACGGACGGATGAGAAGGGTGGATTTGTTCTACGGACGGATGTGAAGGGTGGATTTGTTCTACGGACGGATGTGAAGGGTGGATTTGTTCTACGGACGGATGTGAAGGGTGGATTTGTTCTAAGGACTGATGTGAAGGGTGGATTTGTTCTAAGGACTGATGTGAAGGGTGGATTTGTTCTATGGACTGAAGTGAAGGGTGGATCTGTTCTATGGACTGATGTGAAGGGTGGATTTGTTCTATGGACTGACGAGAAGGGTGGATTTGTTCTATGGACTGACGTGAAGGGTGGATTTGTTCTATGGACTGACGTGAAGGGTGGATTTGTTCTATTGACTGGTGTCAAGGTTGGATTTGTTCTGTGGACTGATGTGAAAGGTGGATTTGTTCTATGGACAGGTGTGAAGGTTGGATTTGTTCTGTGGACTGGTGTGAAGGGTGGATTTGTTCTACGGACGGATGAGAAGGGTGGATTTGTTCTACGGACGGATGTGAAGGGTGGATTTGTTCTACGGACGGATGTGAAGGGTGGATTTGTTCTACGGACGGATGTGAAGGGTGGATTTGTTCTACGGACGGATGTGAAGGGTGGATTTGTTCTAAGGACGGATGTGAAGGGTGGATTTGTTCTATGGACTGAAGCGAAGGGTGGATCTGTTCTATGGACTGATGTGAAGGGTGGATTTGTTCTATGGACTGACGAGAAGGGTGGATTTGTTCTATGGACTGACGTGAAGGGTGGATTTGTTCTATGGACTGACGTGAAGGGTGGATTTGTTCTATTGACTGGTGTCAAGGTTGGATTTGTTCTGTGGACTGACGTGAAGGGTGGATTTGTTCTATGGAAAGGTGTGAAGGTTGGATTTGTTCTGTGGACTGGTGTGAAGGGTGGATTTGTTCTTTGGACGGATGTGAAGGGTGGATTGGTTCGACGGCCTGTAGTGAAGAGTGGATTTGTTCTATGGACTGATGCGAAGGGTGGATTTGTTCTATGGACTGATGTGAAGGGTGGATTTGTTCTAAGGACTGATGTGAAGGATGGATTTGTTCTATGGACTGATGTGAGGGGTAGATATGTTCTATGGACTGATGTGAAGGGTAGATATATTCTATGGACTGATGTGAACCGTGGATTTGTTCTATGGACTGATGTGAAGGGTGAAGGGTGGATTTGTTCTATGGACTGATGTGAAGAGTGGATTTGTTCTATGGACTGATGTGAAGAGTGGATTTGTTCTATGGACTGATGTGAAGAGTGGATTTGTTGTATGGACGGATGTGAAGGGTGGATTTGTTCTATGGACGGATGTGAAAGGTGGATTTGTTTGATGGTCTGTAGTGAAGAGTGGATTTGTTCTAAGGATTGATGTGAAGGGTGGATTTGTTCTATGGACTGAAGTGAAGGGTGAATCTGTTCTATGGACTGACGTGAAGGGTGGATCTGTTCTATGGACTGATGTGAAGGTTGGATCTGTTCTATGGACTGATGTGAAGGGTGGATCTGTTCTATGGACTGATGTGAAGGGTGGATTTGTTCTATGGACTGATGTGAAGAGTGGATTTGTTCTACGGACTGACGTGAAGGGTAGATATGTTCTATGGACTGATGTGAAGGGTGGATTTGTTCTATGGACTGATGTGAATGGTAGATATGTTCTATGGACTGATGTGAAGGGTGGATTTGTTCTATGGACTGATGTGAAGGGAGGATTTGTTCTATGGACTGACGTGAAGGGTGGATCTGTTCTATGGACTGACGTGAAGGGTGGATTTGTTCTATGGACTGATGTGAAGAGTGGATTTGTTCTATGGACTGATGTGAAGGGTGGATTTGTTCTATGGACTGATGTGGAGGGTGGATTAGTTCTTTGGACTGACGTGAAGGGTGGATTTGTTCTACGGACTGACGTGAAGGGTGGATTTGTTCTACGGACTGACGTGAAGGGTGGATTTGTTCTATGGACTGATGTGAAGGGTGGATTTGTTCTATGGACTGATGTGAAGGGTCGATTTGTTCTATGGACTGATGTGAAGGGTGGATTTGTTCTATGGACTGATGTGAAGGGTGGATTTGTTCTATGGACTGGCGTGAAGGGTGGATTTGTTCTATGGACTGGTGTGAAGGGTGGATTCGTTCTATGGACTGGTGTGAAGGGTGGATTTGTTCTCTGGACTGATGTGAAGGGTGGATTTGTTCTATGGAGTGATGTGAAGGGTGCATTTGTTTTATGGACTGATGTGAAGAGTGGATTTGTTATATGGACTGATGTGAAGGGTAGATATGTTCTATGGACTGAAGTGAAGGGTAGATATGTTCTATGGACTGATGTGAAGGGTGGATTTGTGCTATGGACTGATGTGAAGGGTGGATTTGTTCTATGGACTGATGTGAAGAGTGGATTTGTTCTATGGACGGATGTGAAGGGTGGATTTCTTCTATGGACTGGTGAGAAGGGTGGATTTGTTCTATGGACTGACGGGAAGGGTGGATTTGTTCTATAGACTCGTGTGACGGTTGGATTTGTTCTATAGACTCGTGTGACGGTTGGATTTGTTCTATGGACTGGTGTGAAGGTTGGATTTGTTCTATGGACTGGTGTGAAGGTTGGATTTGTCCTGTGGACTGACGTGAAGGGTGGATTTGTTCTATAGACTGTTGTGACGGTTGGATTTGTTCTGTGGACTGATGTGAACAGTGGATTTCTTCTCTGGACTGATCAGAAGGGTGGATTTGTTCTATGGAATGACGTGAAGAGTGGATTTGTTCTATGGACTGATGTGAAGTGTGGATTTGTTCTATGGACTGATGTGAAGGGTGGATTTGTTCTAAGGACTGATGTGAAGGGTGGATTTGTTCTATGGACTGATGTGAAGGGTAGATGTCTTCTATGGACTGATGTGAAGGGTGGATTTGTTCTATGGACTGATGTGAAGGGTGGATTTGTTCTAAGGACTGATGTGAAGGGTGGATTTGTTCTATGGACTGATGTGAAGGGTAGATGTCTTCTATGGACTGATGTAAAGGGTGGATTTGTTCTATGGACTGATGTGAAGGGTGGATTTGTTCTATGGACTGACGTGAAGGGTTGATTTGTTCTATGGACAGGTGTGAAGGTTGGATTTGTTCTATGGAATGACGTGAAGAGTGGATTTGTTCTATGGACTGATGTGAAGTGTGGATTTGTTCTATGGACTGATGTGAAGGGTGGATTTGTTCTAAGGACTGATGTGAAGGGTGGATTTGTTCTATGGACTGATGTGAAGGGTAGATGTCTTCTATGGACTGATGTGAAGGGTGGATTTGTTCTATGGACTGATGTGAAGGGTGGATTTGTTCTATGGACTGACGTGAAGGGTTGATTTGTTCTATGGACAGGTGTGAAGGGTGGATTTGTTCTATGGACTGGTGTGAAGGGTGGATTCGTTCTATGGACTGGTGTGAATGGTGGATTCGTTCTATGGACTGGTGTGAAGGGTGGAATTGTTCTCTGGACTGATGTGAAGGGTGGAATTGTTCTCTGGACTGATGTGAAGGGTGGATTTGTTCTATGGACTGATGTGAAGGGTGGATTTGTTCTAAGGACTGATGTGAAGGGTGGATTTGTTCTAAGGACTGATGTGAAGGGTAGATATGTTCTATGGACTGATGTGAAGGGTAGATATGTTCTATGAACTGATGTGAAGGGTAGATATGTTCTATGGACTGATGTGAATGGTGGATTTGTTCTATAGACTGATGTGAAGGGTAGATATGTTCTATGGACTGATGTGAAGGGTAGATATGTTCTATGGACTGATGTGAAGGGTGGATTTGTTCTATGGACTGAAGTGAAGGGTGGATCTGTTCTATGGACTGAAGTGAAGGGTGGATCTGTTCTATGGACTGACGTGAAGGGTGGATCTGTTCTATGGACTGACGTGGAGGGTGGATTTGTTCTTTGGACTGATGTGAAGGGTGGATTTGTTCTACGGACTGATGTGAAGGGTGGATTTGTTCTACGGACTGACGTGAAGAGTGGATTTGTTCTATGCACTGATGTGAAGGGTGGATTTGTTCTATGGACTGATGTGAAGAGTGGATTTGTTCTATGGACTGATGTGAAGGGTGGATTCGTTCTATGGACTGGTGTGAAGGGTGGATTCGTTCTATGGACTGGTGTGAAAGGTGGATTCGTTCTATGGATTGACGTGAAGGGTGGATTTGTTCTATGGACGGATGTGAAGGGTGGATTTGTTCTACGGACGGATGTGAAGGGTGGATTTGTTCTACGGACTGATGTGAAGGGTGGATTTGTTCTATGGACTGATGTGAAGGGTGGATTTGTTCTATGGACTGAAGTGAAGGGTGGATCTGTTCTATGGACTGACGTGCAGGGTGGATCTGTCCTGTGGACTGATGTGAAGGGTGGATTTGTTCTATAGACTGGTGTGACGGTTGGATTTGTTCTATGGACTGATGTAAACGGTGGATTTGTTCTATGGACTGATGTGAAGGGTGGATTTGCTCTATGGACTGACGTGAAGGGTGGATTTGTTCTATAGACTGGTGTGACGGTTGGATTTCTTCTATGGACTGATGTGAACGGTGGATTTGTTCTATGGACTGACGAGAAGGGTGGATTTGTTCTATGGACTGACGTGAAGGGTGGATTTGTTCTATGGACTGACGTGAAGGGTGGATTTGTTCTATTGACTGGTGTGAAGGTTGGATTTGTTCTGTGGACTGACGTGAAGGGTGGATTTGTTCTATGGACAGGTGTGAAGGTTGGATTTGTTCTGTGGACTGGTGTGAAGGGTGGATTTGTTCTATGGACTGATGTGAAGGGTGGATTTGTTCGACGGCCTGTAGTGAAGAGTGGATTTGTTCTAAGGACTGATGTGAAGGTTGGATTTGTTCTATGGACTGATGTGAAGGGTGAAGGGTGGATTTGTTCTATGGACTGATGTGAAGAGTGGATTTCTTCTATGGACTGATGTGAATAGTGGATTTGTTCTATGGACTGATGTGAAGAGTGGATTTGTTGTATGGACGGATGTGAAGGGTGAATTTGTTCTATGGACTGATGTGAAGGGTAGATATGTTCTATGGACTGATGTGAAGGGTAGATATGTTCTATGGACTGATGTGAAGGGTGGATTTGTTCTATGGACTGATGTGAAGGGTGAACGTTGGATTTGTTCTATGGACTGAGGTGAAGAGTGGATTTGTTCTAAGGACTGATGTGAAGTGTGGATTTGTTCTATGGACTGATGTGAAGGGCGGATTTGTTCTATGGACTGATGTGAAGAGTGGATTTGTTCTGTGGACTGATGTGAAGAGTGGATTTGTTCTATGGACTGATATGAAGAGTGGATTTGTTGTATGGACTGATGTGAAGAGTGGATTTGTTGTATGGACGGATGTGAAGGGTTGATTTGTTCTATGGACGGATGTGAAGGGTGGATTTGTTCTAAGGACTGATGAGAAGATTGGATTTGTTCTATGGACTGCTGTGAAGGATAGATATGTTCTATGGATTGATGTGAAGGGTAGATTTGTTCTAAGGACTGATGTGCAGGGTGGATTTGTTCTAAGGACTGACGTGAAGGGTGGATCTGTTCTATGGTCTGACGTGAAGGGTGGATCTGTTCTATGGACTGATGTGAAGGGTGGATCTGTTCTATGGACTGATGTGAAGGGTGGATCTGTTCTATGGACTGATGTGAAGGGTGGATTTGTTCTATGGACTGATGTGAAGGGGTGGATTTGTTCTATGGCCTGATGTGAAGGGTGGATCTGTTCTATGGACTGACGTGAAGGGTGGATCTGTTCTATGGACTGACGTGAAGGGTGGATTTGTTCTATGGACTGACGTGAAGAGTGGATTAGTTCTTTGGACTGACGTGAAGGGTGGATTTGTTCTAAGGACTGACGTGAAGGGTGGATTTGTTCTACGGACTGACTTGAAGGGTGGATTTGTTCTACGGACTGACGTGAAGGGTGGATTTGTTCTGTGGACTGATGTGAAGGGTGGATTTGTTCTGTGGACTGATGTGAAGGGTGGATTTGTTCTATGGACTGGTGTGAAGGGTGGATTCGTTCTATGGACTGGTGTGAAGGGTGGATTTGTTCTCTGGACTGATGTGAAGGGTGGATTTGTTCTATGGACTGATGTGAAGGGTGAAGGGTGCATTTGTTTTATGGACTGATGTGAAGAGTGGATTTGTTCTATGGACTGATGTGAAGGGTGTATTTGTTCTATAGACTGG